>NC_091121.1:137345782-137703907 GCF_040183065.1 Periplaneta americana | reverse complement strand
TCTGTGTGTTGTTTTTAAGTGTTTTAGGCAGCGTTTCATGGAGCCCGTTTCTTTCTATTTTCTATTTTACTTAGCTGCAGCGTTTAACGTTTACCTCATATGTTAATTTATTAGCTGTTAGTATTATAAATTATTTTATCAATTTTATTTCGTCTGTCATATATAACAACACTGAAAGTTAAATAGGCCTTTCATACAAAATAACTCCGCAGATAGTTGTAATCACGCAAATGAAATTTGCAACCACCATTTTGCAATGCAGAGAAGCACTTTCTTCTCGTCAATTGGCAAAGCGAAAGCGCTTTACCACAACGCTTTTAAAACACGCTTGGTTTCACTTTCAAAGTACATTCTAAAATCGACTCAATCTATCTGAATTTTAAATCTGCCGCCACAAATTTGTACTCGGTACTGTACTCGGTTCAACCGAGTAATGACGTCACAGTAACTGCTCCGATCCGAACCGCTCCTTCCCCAGCTCTAGTTCCTAGTACCAGAGATGGAGGAAATAATTTAAACACCGATATATTGCAATATATTGCAATCCTAATTTCGATAAACGATATATATATATTGCAGAAAATATATCGGTATATCGAAGCGATTGTCGATATATCGCTGTTCCGTACCAAAATTAATACATACTAATGCAGTTACATTTGTAAGTGTACAGCTGTCAAAAAAAAAAGTGGCCGCATTCGTGAACAGCGAATATTTTCAAAGTCCACTTCGGGTCGCGGCGATGTTACACGATGCATGTGCTTGTACAAGGAGTTCGGAACTATAAAAGTGTTCCATATCTGCGCCTCGTAGACCAGCGGTAGAGTGCTTGTTTAATGATTCAAAGGTCGTGGGTTCGGGCCTTCTTCAAGTTTTCATTTTATTTTTTAATCGTTCTTTAGCGATGTAAATGATATTTAAATTATCATTTATATCCAGTTATTGTTCTTTATGGATATCACGTTATTTATATTTTGTTATCGTTCTTTAGAGATATGAATAAAATTCAGGTCATCATTTGTATTCTGTTATCGTATTATAACGATATGAATAATAATTATTATTGTATCTCCAATGGGGGTTAGCCTTATTTTACATATGTATGTTAGGGCTATAGTTTTATACACAAAAAAGATAAGCATAAAGAGAAATGGAAAAGAAAATAAAATTAGCTTACGCGATGTAAACAAAACATAAGCAATCCGTAAATTAGGCATTGCGATTGCAAAACAAATATCAGGTATCAATTTGAAACATACAAAAACATTAACAACACACATACGTAACACTTCTATAACACAAATATGCAGCTTACCGTACCATACATAATAAATTAATACACAATAGTCACACAAACACAATCAAACTATAATTACGACATTGCGACGACATCAAGCATCCCATAACTGACTCACATACATAACAAATCAAGCATCCGTTACAACTCACACTTCAACATAGTAACCACACTTTTAAAAGTTATAAATTTGGCTCCAAGAAGAATAAATAGGACACTGTTACTAATTAGTATTCTTCTACAATTTCTTAAATACATCTGTAATAAATCTGTGAAATTCCGATATGAATAATATTCACGTTTTTTATATTGTTATCGTTCTTTAGCGATTTAAATAATATTCAAGTTATCATTTATATTGTTTTCCTTCATTAGCATTATAAAACAATATTCAAGTTATTTATATTGTTATTGTTCTTTCGCAATATATTAATTAAACAAACCGATATTTATCATTTATATTCTGTTATCGTTCTTTAGTGATACTGTATAAATAATATTCAACTTATTTATATTGTAATCGTTCTTTAGCGATATAAATAACATTAATTTAATATTAGGTTTTGAAAAATCCAGTTGCATAATACTGGTATTAGTTTTTCTTTTTGTATTATTACATTATACTATCTTGAACCACAATAAAATGAAAAGGAGTAACGAGGAATTGAACCTGAGACGTTGACATCTAAATTCCGACGTTCGTCCGCTGAGCTACGAGAGCAAAAGTGTGGAAACATTTTCGGAAAAATTGGCCCAATCACACTCTAAGATTTTCTGATGATTCCTAGAAGCTAGTCCAGGATGCGGGGGACAAAGGCTAATTGAGATTTCCCGGTCTCTGACCGGGTCAAACATCCTGATAGAATTAATATTTAACCCTTGCCGTGATTTTCGGTGAAGTCCGGAGGGCCCAATTAGTCAAATCCACTCTCCTCATCTCCACGCTTGGGCCCCCTGGAATTTAATAAGATGCGAAAGAGATAATGATGTGCGGAAAGCAACGGGATGTTACCGCATTTAGGCCTATCCTTCCCAAGAAAACTGCAAACATGAACAAAGGAAGCTTTTAATAGAAGAAGAAGGATCTTCTGCGGATCTCTGGAAAAAGAACTAAGGAAGAGACTAGTGAAGTGCTTTGTGTGGAGTGTGGCATTGTATGGGGAAAGAACATGGACATTACGACGAAATGAAGAGAAACGAATTGAAGCATTTGAAATGTGGATGTGGAGAAGAACGGTGCGTGTGAAGTGGACAGACAGAATAAGAAATAAAATTGTGTTTGAAAAAGTGAGTGAAGAAAGAATGATGCTGAAACTGATTAGAAAGAGAAAAAGGAATTGGTTGGGTCTCTGGTTGAAAAGAATAATAGACGACATTAGGATACGTGGATCATATGCGGAGACTAAGAGGAAGGCAGAAAATAGGAAAGATTGGAGGTTGCTGGGTTTGCAATGAAAGACCTGCCCATGGACAGAACATTTATGTGTGTATGTTCAGAATGCCTGGAATATCGTGTCTAAGAACAGTCGCTATTTGCAAAGACTAATCAATTCCATGCCCACTAGACCGCAAGATGATCGAGATAAGAGGAAGATAGACTAAATATTGAATTGTGGCTTTTTGTTTTGTTTTTTGAACGCTTGTTTGAATGTTTTAAGGCCGACGCCAGTAAATTTGTTATGTTTATGCCACGAAAGATATTTTATTGAGAATAAAATCTTTTTTCTTTCCATTTGCAGCCACAATATCATAATGATAATGATAAAGTCATGGCATAATATATTAATGAACCTGATGTTAATTACTAAAATAATCATAAAAGAGAAAGGAGCCATTATGTCTAGTTTGTCTCTCTCAAAAACAGAACAAAAAAGGACATAAAAAGCACGAGGTTGTAGTCGAACGCAGCACCTCATGAATAAGAGGCCTGAACGCTACTATTATGCTATCGAATAACACACAGTATACTTCAATTATAACTGTAGATATCAGCCAACGTGGTCCAACAACATGTAACATCGCCTGGCTCCGAATTGTAGCGAAGATACCCGAAGGGAACTTTGTTTGAGGAGAGCGGCCACTTTTTCTTTTAACAGCTGTACATTTATTACAATAAACTCACTTAAATTTTAATAGCCTATTCCTTATTAGTATTGAAATTAATAGAAGTCAAAATATGAAGTGTAAAATTGCAACGATAAACAATACATTTTAATACCATAATTATTATGTAGTTCCTAACCTAAATCAAAATTTTGGTGGAGATAAGATGAGCTTAAATGATACAATGTTAAAGTGTTAAGTGAACTCTATATGGGTCAGTATTTGACATTGAAAAATTCATTCATTCATTCATTCATTGTATTCTGCCCAAGGGCAGATCTTTCACTGCAAACCCAGCATTCTCCAGTCTTTTCCACTTTCTGCCTTCCTCTTTGTCTCCGCATATGATCCATATATCTCAATGTCGTCTATCATCTGATATCTTCTTCTGCCACAAACTCGTCTCCCGTTCACCATTCCTTCTAGTGCATCCTTCAGTAGACAGTTTCTTCTCAGCCAGTGACCCATCTAGTTCCTTTTCCGCTTTGTGATCAGTTTCAGCATCATTCTTTCTTCATCCACTCTTTCCAACACAGCTTCATTTCTTATTCTGTCTGTCCATTTCACACGCTCCATCCTTCCCCATATCCAGATTCCAAATGCTTCTATTCGCTTCTCTTCACTTCTTAGTAATGTCCATGTTTCTGCCTCATACAATGCTACACAAAGGACTTTACTAGTCTATTCCTTAGTTCTTTCTCCAGAGATCCACAGAAGATGCTTCTTTTTCTATTAAAAGTTTCCTTTGCCATTGTTATTCTCCTTTTGATTTCCTGGCATCAGCTCGTGTTGCTGCTTATAGTACACTCCAAGTATTGGAAGCTGTGCACTTGCTCTACTGCCTCATTTAGAATTCGTAAATTTACCTTCCTTACTTTTCTTCCTATGACCATGGTCTTCGTCTTGTTGGCATTTATCTTCATTCTATATTGCTCACAGATATTATTTAGCTCCAGTAGCTTATCCCTTAGTATCATCTAACAACGCCGTATCAGCAAATCTTAACACTTTATTCTTCTTCCTTCTACTATCACTCTTCCCATGTTCTGAAAACAGTTCTTCACTAAATCCTCCAAGTAGATGTTGAATAAGGTAAGTGACAAAGGGCATCCTTGTCGTACTCTTCTCCCAATTTCACTTGCTTCTGACATTTCTTCTCCTTTGACTCGTTGTTTCATTTACAGGTTACAGAAAAGCCTTCTCTCTTTCCTATCCACGCCAATTTTCTTTAAGATCCCCATCAGTTTATTCCAATCCACGATTCAATTATTAGAATTTTATATAAGATTCAATCCAGGACACAAATATAATGCTCTTTTCTACATAACAATCTAATCATTTTTAAATGTAAATAAACAATACTTGTATTCACTTTTTAATATAAGTAAACAGTACTTAGAATGTTACAAGTTTTAACAAACTTCACAATTGATTTGATACAGTCCTTCTACAGTAAGTTCCCATTCCAAATATCAATGGTGGTGATGGTGGTGGTGGAGGTGCAGGTAGTGGTGGTGGTGATGATGATGATGATGATGATAATAGGGATAGAATTTTTGTGTACTAAAATATATAATAAGAAAACAATGCCAATACTAGGTTGTGCATAGAAATCCTAGCCGTAAACAAATCTCAAACCAGTATTATGTGTTTGTTTCTCTTTCCATTCAAAAGCATAGAAATAAAAGTTTTGAAGTCAGACGGTTCCTTTTCGGAGTGGCAGTTGTTCCTGCCATGGGGAACATTAATACTAAAACAGTAGTAGATAAACCTCCCGTCTCAGTCTCATATATTTCGAATTTGGTACTTCATATTAAACAGTTTGAATTCGAATTCCAGACCAGCCGAACAGAGAAAAGCATTGATTGGATTGGATATTTCAAGGTTGCACAATTATGTAACTGCCCACTTTTATTAACGCCACCTCTCAGGGAATTATCGGAGTTAACTAGTGTGGATTTTGTTGTTCATAATAATTCCACAGACACAAATACAAAAAACCGATAAATTTATGAGAAAACCGATATATTTTACAATATATTGAATCAAAATTTCGATATCGATATACCGATATATCGAAACGAAAATATCGGTATTTCGTAAAAACCGATATATCGTTCCCATCTCTACCTGGTACTCATTTCTGTTAGCGACTGAGGTCTCCATGGTCATAGTGCGGCTGGAAGGATTAGATCAATGGAAAAATCTATGAGGTCATCGGGAATCGAACCCTCGATCTTCCGGCTTGTAGCGTTACGCCTTAACAGCGACGCTACCACGCGCTCCAGATGTAAGATGATCTGTAATATAAAATAATGATTGTTTAAAATTAATGTACAGAAACTAAATAAATATTTAAAATAGTTCAATGTCGTTAACATATAGAACTTGTTTGCCTATGATTTCATCAAATACTAGTTCTGTAACCATTTCTTTTGATATTTTGCTCAGTGGAGGAACTGGGAAATGACTGCTGTTATGACCCATAATCTGGTGCTGCCACCTACGAGAAGGGAATACATATCGGAAAAGAGATCGTTTCTATTGCGCAAAGGCTAAACAGAAGGTTATTAGACATTTTAACCAATTGAGATTGTAGTATAAACTGAACCATACGTCGCTGTTATATATTAGTGTCTTGTAGCAAGAATGGAAGAAAGTGGAAGCATAAAAATGTCATGAAAACGTTTCGAATGATGAAGCAAGTGTACGCTCATAATTGCCTGTCTCGTGCACGTGTCTGGGAGTGCAACAGTTTCCGTTACGGAAGGAAATCGTTGCTAGACGATAAAAACCCTGACACAGCAGAAACATACAGTATTGTCGAACGCTAGAGCTGGCTGTAAGGCCTAAACTGCCGCGTCTGTAGCTACAGTGCTATCGCGCTGACCTTCAGTCTAGGCGGCTCGGATTCGATCCCCGGTCAAGTATGGGTGGAATTTATGGTGGACAAAATAGATGTTGCAGAGAGTTTTTCTCGCGATAATCTCGTTTCCCTTTTTTATTCCACCAATACTCTCCACATTCCCCTTATTTCATATATCATCTGTAGGCCAGGAAGTTCATGCCCTAAAATCTTACTAAATATACATGCAAGATGCCTTTAAAAAGTATGCGTTTCAAAACCTTCAAATATGCCAGTAAATATATACTAATAAAATTCTATATTTCTTGAAACCACTAATAAATTAATAATAATAATATAATAATAATAATAATAATAATAATAATAATAATAATAAGAATAAGAAGCAATAAATGAATACCATGTAATAACATTATAGGTCAAATTAAGTGAGATTAAACTTACGCTTACTGTTCAGTGTGGCACACCACTATGCCGTGAGATATTCGCTAGGTGAGCTGTGAAGCTTTCTATACATTTCTGGTAAAAATAATTATAATAATTTCACTCAATACCAGTTTTCAAACCTACAAAATGATGATTTTATTTTAAAAATCCAAACTACGATGCATTGTTATTAGTCTTGTGGGATTTAATCGATTAATCTAATCGATTAACCGAGCAATTTCTGTTGTATGATTAATCGAATAATCGAGTCGATTAAAATTAATCGGTTGGAGTTGATATTAATTATTATTTTGTTAATACAAACTCATACTGAAAATTCGACAATATTTCTCTCTCGAAAATTGCTTACTTAAAAACAAAATAGTACTGTTATTTTCTAACTGTGAACCAGGTAGCGTAGGGAAAATCTTTGCACAAACACTTCAGAAAGAGATGGAGATATGAGGGCAGTGACCTAGTCTACCTCTATTGAAAGTTGAAACACAATGCGAAATCCTTATTAAGTTTTATGGTTTTGCAAGAAAACTTCCACAGTGTTGTCAGTTCATCTTCCTAGCATATGAAATACAGTACATACTTTTGTGGGATTAGTCCCCCTCATTCCTTATAAAATAGCTAAGTCTACACTGTGTGCAAGTGAGAGCGTAACTATCTTCTTTTTCTAAAATCTGTTATTCGGATTACAATAGGGACCAGTCTTCTGTTTCGACAGCTGCACTTTTGCAGGTGTTGCAGTTTCTGTACTGAGTTTGTATATGACGGTTGTGTGTTTAGTTTGATAAAGAAAAAAATCAGTGTTCTGTGGTCCGCGAAAAGTGTAAACTCCATTATGTCATATGAGAATTTGAGAGGTAAACTTCGCTAAACGTTTGGATTTAAATTGAACGATCGTGGAGAAGTGCTTGACAGAAAAAAAAGCTTTTTCGTGTTTAGTGATGCAGGAAACATTGTTTCTAAATGTAAAGCGACACTTAATTCCGAACATGTGAATGCACTCACATGTTTAAAATCATGGATGAAGCAGTATTAACTAGGTGAGTCTTGATACTTTTTATTATTTATGTTTGTCTCAAAAATTTCCCGAGAAAGTGACACAATAAATTATAAGCCTCATAATGAATGTTAGTAAGTAATTAGAATAGTTATTTTGTAATATAACGATACAACATATACAGATATACAACATTTAATACTTATGCATACCACCAAACACAAGTTAAATTTAACAATAATTGTGTATTACAGTATATTAAAACATTTTTTAACACGATCAAAACTCGATTAATCTATCTATTAATCGATTAAATTCAAATAGTTGATAGATTAAATATTTTGATCGATCGACAGCACTAATTTTTATACAACATAAAATCAGCTTTAATGCTCTTAAACGCTAAAATATGCCACACATATATTACACACCATGTCCTGCTTAGAGGGATCGAAAAAAAATTATTATTTAAAGTGTAAATAGTGGTTTTATAACACAAATATTTTTTACAAAATTTGATGCAAACACTCTTCGAGTTTCGGAAAATGGTCAATGCAACTCGATGTGTGCTCCTAGAGTTACCCTGCAGACATCTAAACGGTACTCAACCTCCTGCCAAGTGTTCTGTAACATTGTGGAGTGACTAGCGCAGCTGTGCTTGTAATGCGTTGTCTCAGTTCTTCCAGAGTGTCAACTCTGAGCGTATTCCGAATCTCAACGCTGAGCAATCCAATGGCATCATGGTGTTCTGAATGTCAACGATGACGTCACTGATGCTCCACCGGTGTCTCACCGGTTCCATCAGCCACTATTAGTGAATCTGATTGGTTCTTGTATAGGGAGGGAATTAGGAGACGAATGGCATCGTGCACTGTTGTGTCATGGCGGTGTGTTCTGCTTTGGTTCAGCTGTATTGTTTGTAATGAGCATAACGTAAAAACAATATGTTAATGGCTTATGAGCGAACATGTCAACGGACCAGTTATTACTACTGGTTCAAGAAATAAATTGTTTATGCTCTCTTTTCTTTGAAAGAGATGACAATACGGATATTTCGCAAAATCTTGCTAGCGTAGCACAGACAACATGTACAGCCGCCATGATAGTCATCGAACCTTCCAGCAGTTTTGTTCTTATTTCGCTGCAGCATGACGTCATTGTTGTCCACCGGTCCAGTGAGATTCGGAATACGCTGTCTACCACGTTGGTACACAATACCGTTCACAAAACCCCCCAAAAAAGTCGAAGTACGGTCAGGTTGGGTGACTTAAGTAACTATTTAGCCAGACAAGGGGAGCTCATCTTCCGATCAACCTAACGGGAAAGTTTGCATCCAAGAAGTCATGCACTGCTTCATAGCAATGCGGTGGAGCCTCATAATGCTCAAAACCGATGCAATGGGGGAGTTGGTCAACAACAAAAGTTCTGCAACATGTCCAGATAAACATTCCCTGTGACTGTCGCCTCAATGAAGAAGAATGGTGCAATGACGAAATGCTCTACTCGTCTACTGAATGGCGTCAGGCTTGTTTCCGAATTAAATATTGGTGTGCATGCGCATGAACTTGTAGCTGTTTTTAAACCATTCTTGCATTAACTTGGACAATTTCTGCATTCCTTCAGATGTAAATCACAATATCTTTATCTGATTTTAAATGGTGAGCATTTATTTCTCGCTGTCTCTAAGCGGGACACGGTGTATAAATATCATGAAATATTACGCATTTATAAAACAAATGTTAAATGTTATGTTTTATTTAACGACGCTCGCAACTGCAGAGGTTATATCAGCGTTGCCGGATGTGCCGGAATTTTGTCCCACAGGAGTTCTTTTACATGCCAGTAAATCAACTGATATGAGCCTGTCGCATTTAAGCACACTTAAATGCCATCGACCTGGCCCGAGATCGAACCCGCAACCTTGGGCATAGAAGGCCAGCGCTATACCAACTCGCCAACCAGGTCCATCGCATTTATAAAAAAAAACGCCAAAATATATAAATATATGGAACATAAAATTTATTATGATAAGCTTAAGTGTTGATGATTCGTGAAGATAATTAATCACCAATAATTACATCCAATGGAAAAATAGATGCAAATGTATGAACTTCCTGGCCTTAATCATCTGTAATAGTACAAGTAGGCTGGGTTGTTGACTGGGGTTAGTGCTGGTTTTCGATGCTGATATAGGTTTTAAAGGCTTGTGACTTCGGGCTCGAATATAGCCTATGGGAACTTACCTGTAGGGCCCAAAAATAACAACCGCCTGTCAGCATCGGATTCACGAATACAACCCCGGCCATCGTCGGACTTACACAATCATCGCGTACAGGCCCAAGTGTAAGGATCCTTCTGATCCAGTCCTCGTGAAATGAATCAATCAATGAAGACTAGTTCATATCTATATACGAAAGCCCACAAACACATACAGAACTATACATTATCAAATATTCAAGCTGTATAAAAATGTTTGCACACATCTTTACACGAATATCCGTGTTTTTATGTATTTCAATTGGAATGGAAAACACGTGACATGACATCTACAAATATAGGGCTACATGTGTGGACGTCTTTTCGGGCAGATGTTTTGTTTCATTTCGTGTCTCATAGTAGCTTACAGCTTATAGTGCGTGCGGGCCGTAATTTTTTCATTAATAAAACATAAAAAAAATATGGGATGTACTCGAAAAATATTCTGTAAATTCTCCTGGAACATCATGCACCAGCCTGTGAAAGAATCGCGTTTCGTTTAAAACTTATTAAAGACCGTCGTTGTTCCTGCAATAATTCCTATGTAACATATTTATCGATTTTCAGATTTTTGCTCTATTAAATAACTTAAATAGTGATACAGAAAACAATAAAGTCTCCTATATGTAATTATAATTCTTTCTTTCGAAAATTTGAGAATTCACAGTTTCCTATGTACTACTGCCATAGAATGAATACATGTGTTTGCTTCCTACTGAACAATTTTATGTTTTGCACATAGGAGTTATTACAGGAAAAATGACGATATATTTATCATACTAATTCAGAATATTTTGCGAACATTTTGATGTAATGATAGCGTATCCTTGCCATACGAATAAGGAAGCATTAGACTTGCATTGCACTTGAGCATGGTAGCGATGGAATTCGTATTTTAAGACTGAATACAAAATAAGGTTCCCATTTTGTCAATTTACTAGAGAGAGAATGTAAAGAAAAAGAAAGTTCCAAAGAGAAGAATGGCGTGAATGAGTTAGACAAACGATTTTTAAAGCGCACGACGCGAAGATAGGACTAAGAATCTGGAGCATTCGAACGATTAAAGAAATGAATGTTGACAATATCCGAGACTACTTTGCTTGATTTCTGCTGATGAGTCTATTTTTTTCATTCTCCATTTAACATCAGTTTGTCTCCTTCCTGCTGCATTGCTTTCCTGGGTTCATACTCCCACATGAAACTTTTTAATTTCTAATTGCGAACTTGTTCACTCCTTGATTATTATCCTTCTAATTATTTTATTGCCATAACTTTATGGTTTACTCCAAGATTGAACGTAAACTCTCTTCTTGATCTTCTGTCATTTGTCTGTCTTATGCATAAAGAAGCATTGGGGATATGATGTAATTAATTTTGTGAAGGGAATTAAGGATTTTCCATTGTAATTGATTATTCTGCATTGCCAAGCGTTAAGTCTACAGCTAATAGACGCTTCCCGACTTCTCTCGAGTTCGCCTGTGCGTTTTCAGAATGAAACATATACTGACACATAGTATTTATTGGTAGAGTTTATTGGTATACCCTTCAGATGCTAATGGTCATGGGAAATGGAGGTACAAATTCGAAGTGTGAAGTTCAAAGATATCAACATATGTGAACGTATTTACTGATTTATCAGTCTTAATGAATAAAAGTGTTGCAGTGGGCAAAGTGCAAGTCACCAGCATTCATAAAGTGATCAAAACAGAACTTTACAGTACACCATGAGCACCTGATGTAGAAAGAACCTCCACAAATGTCGCAAAAGTTAAATCTGGTTTGTGAAAAGCATTCTGCTTCGCACTTCAAACCATTCAGTGGGATCACTCATTATCCTGATTTAGAAAATGCATGTCTTTGAATCGCGGTGTCTGTATTTCATTGTAGATAAATGAATGTAGAGTGACGAGGGTTTTGAATGAAAATGGGGGTCCTTGATTACATAATCCGATATAGTCCTTCAATATGTTTTGTATTGTCTGAAAAAGAATTCGTCCAACGGTTCCTTTTGGAATTTGTCGGACTTCCACTGACTTCCCAAGCGTCGCTGTTGTTCGCACTTGTTCATTGTTAAACGATGTGCAGCTTCCATCATAAGTAAATTTTTGCTACCTGCATTTGGCCAATAGCAATTAAGGTACCATTTCCGCAGCTGTTGTAATCCCATTTTACCAGATGTTGATGCATTAGTGCATGAGATATTACTATTTCTTATCAATGTTTATTATTGTTTCACTAACATTACTTACCTTTCATTATTTACTTTTACTTTCATTATTCAATTTCATGTTGTTTTACGGTTTATATAATAACCTAATGACCAGAGACTGGAACTTTGGCAGAATGACTTTTTAAATATGTTAAATCTATCTTCATTTTGAAAGTAAATCTGTACGAATTATACCTTTGTGATTGAAACGTCACAGTTTTATGTTGCCCTTTTCTGCCTTTTTTTTTAGTATAAATGCCTAATCTATACTAATAATAAATCTGTAGACCTAAGCGAAATTTTTCTGGTAATTTTCGATTTTCCAAAAATAATTGGTGTTAACATGTATAATTAACCATCCTGAAACCGAAAATCGCTTTTTTGACATTTTTGTTTGTATGTCTGTCTGGATGTTTGTTACCTTTTCACGCGATAATGGCTCAACGGATTTCAATGAAAATTGGAACATAAATTAAGTTCGTTGTAATTTGGATTTTAGGCTATATGGCATTCAAAATACTTTATTTAAATGGAGGTTATAAGGGGGCCTGAATTAAATAAACCGAAATATCTCGCTTATTATTGATTTTTCTGAAAAATGATACATAACAAACGTTTCTTTAAAAATGGTTTCCGATAAGTTTTATCCCGAGAAAAATTTTGATAGGATTGATATTTAAGGATATACAAATTTTTAATATAACAATACAGTACACTTCCACCGCCGCCTCATATTATAGTGTCATTGTTCCGTAACTTCTATGTGAAAAATATTGAATTTTTTAGTAGGAAGAAAAACAAATTTATTTATTCTGTGGCAATAGTGCATAGGAGATCGTGAATTCTTACATTTTCGAAAGAAAGAAATATAATTAAGTTATTGTATTATTTGCTGCATCACTAAGTTATTTAATAGAGCAAAAATCTGAAAATCGATATGTGACGTAGGAGTTATTGCAGGAACGACGACGATGGTAACAATGAAATCAAAACCAATGACTCCGTCTATTTAAGGCGGCCTTGACGTTTATCAATATTAATAGCCTAGACAGAGAATATTTTGTGTGTTTGTATGAAGTAATCTCAGAAGTTAATTAACCTTCACTATTTGAAATTTGTATTTTCTCTAGATGAATGTAATGTTACAAATGAGGATTGAGGTAAGATGAAAAGAAATCTGTAAGCACAGAAAACTTGATATTCTGTCGAAATATTGTATAACGTGATTATTGCAACTTTATTTGATCCACATAAAATACTCTAATTTTATACACTCATTTTACCATAGAGATCACTGGAGCTGAGGTTTTTTAAAAGGTGTCCTGAAATGGCGTTCCTGCGCTCATAATTTATCCATATTCGTTTCCTGTGTTTCTTAAAATAATATTTATGTAGGGTACCTCATTTTTTTATTTACATAAACAATGATATACAACCGAGCGAGTTGGCTCAGGCGGTAGCATTTGTGACACGCATTCGGGGGTCCCGGGTTCAAACCCCGTGGCCGACCAATCTGACTGGGGTTTTTCATGAGTTCCCTTAGTCATAAAGGCAAATGCCGGATTGGAAAAATACATGCCATTATTCATCACCGCCTCAATTACCAATACCAAAAACATTAATAAAAATCTATAATCAGTTACATGAACACAAGCCATCTACAACAGACAATAGAAACAGGAACTCAACAAGAGTAAACGCGGCCTGCTGATGTACCCACACATTCTAAACACGCGACATGACCACAGATGTTAAGGCGTGAATAAAATATACTTAACAACAAAAAAAAAAAAAAGATGTGCAGTAAGATTAACATAAAAATGATCTTCGTACACTATCAATTAATTTGAAGTGATTTATTAAAGGATGCAGTCAAGACTAATTTAGAAACATGTTAAACGAATTATCTTTGCACCAAATGAGTGGTCCCTGGACCAAAATGATAGTATTTTAATTATTTAAATAGAATTTAAATTAATTAGCATATTAAACGATTTATTCTTCTATCAAACACGAATGTTCCTTGGATCCAATGTTCTATTTTAATTATGTAATTACTTTATATTTATTTCTAACAAGTGCAGCGGAGCGCACGGGTACAGCTAGTTTACAAAATAAATGCTTTTTGCCTTTATTTGATTATTTATTAATTTATTATTAA
Organism: Periplaneta americana; assembly: GCF_040183065.1. NCBI lineage: Eukaryota > Metazoa > Arthropoda > Insecta > Blattodea > Blattidae > Periplaneta > Periplaneta americana. Next base: position 137,689,577 of record NC_091121.1, on the reverse strand, counting down.
AAATTGCCTACAGGTATCAGGTATATTTTAATTTATTTCTATAACCGTCATAGTGAAAGTGACTTCACCGAATGTATATTATTGTCTTTCAGTCAATTCATATTCTCTTTCCAACAATGCGTGCTGCCGCGCAAAAATGTATAACAGTAAGCGTTTCAATTATTGCTTGTGTTTATTTAACAAGGCAACAATGAGTGTGGGTCTAACGTTATTTTTTACGGTTATTTTTCTTTCAGTTTTCATTGTGACGTTGATGTAGCTAGCTAAATATTTCATATCGCAACATATCAGTACAACCAAACACAAAAATGCACTTTCCAAGGCTACTGGGAAGAAGATTTCTTTGCTTCGAACAGTAATTGCAACATCTAGACGAAAATCTCAATTTGCATTCGACTTACGTAAAGCTTTTCTTGCTGCCGAAATCCCTTTATGGAAAGTGCAAGGTTTTTGTAATTGCCTTTCATTGCGTATTTTAGCTATTTATAATGCCTTTTTGCCTGCCTATTTTAATGATTGATAATGCCTAAACTTCCGGTCTCTGGTAATGCCTATGTAAGCCAATTGTATTCAATTAGAATTAGAGTCAGGCTAGGCGGAAGAGAAGACCTACTGGCCTTAGCTGTGTCAGATTAAATAAAAATTATTATTATTATTATTATTATTATTATTATTATTATTATTATTATTTTGCATTCAACAAAGACATGTCGGCGTCGGTAGCGTATTCAGTATAGCGCTGGCCTTCTATGCTCGAGGTTGCGGGTTCGATCCTGGCCGAGATCGATGACATTTAAGTGTGTTTAAATGCGACAGACTCATATCAGTAGATTTACTGTCATGTAAAGGAACTCCTGCGGGACAAAATTCCGGCACACCGGCGACGCTGATATAACCTCTGCAGTTGCGAGCGCCGTTAAATAAACAATAATTTCAATTTTTAACACAGGCATAATTTAATAGTTTTCTTTTTAAACTGATACAGAATTTCATATTATTCTGTTTAACGTTCTATTCCAATGTTTTTCAACTCTTTGCATGAATCTCCTTTAGATGTACAATGCAGAACATAGAAGTGTGAAACTTTTATTTAATATAAGAATATTATAACGATCAGGATCATTATGGTTTTGTTAATGTCTGGAGTAATTTGTAATGTATTTTAAATTTTAATCATGCATATAATTAAACAATATTTTATTATATTTAAAGATTTTATTATTAATATTATTATTATTGTTGTTGTTGTTGTCGTCGTTCTTCGCAGTCCCCCATTCAGGAAGGAGATGGGTGAAACTTTGGTAATTTTTGGAGGAAAAAACGCATTTAAATTTTTGCAGAAACAATAATAATTTAATTTCATTTATATATTTGCCAATTAGATCAACGTAATCGTCCTAAAAATTCATGCTTCTATTATGTTACATATTTACAAACAGATTCTCGTGATAGAAAATCGGCAATTTAAAGTCATTTCCCACACTTCTATTTTTGCCCCATTTACTTACAATAAAATACTGTACTAGTCTCGCAAAATATTTCTTCCTAAAAAGTTGACATTTTTACTGCATGTTCTGAAAAGTATGGTTAACAATACTACAAAGTCCTTTTTTGAATAAATATTTAATAAAGTATAAAATAAATCATTTTATCCGGACACTGAAGAAATTATTTTTAAACTGATTTTCAGGTTACTTATACATTTAGAATTAAAATTATGGCTCTGTTATTAAATCATATACATGTAATAGATGCTGCACATTTTCCTTCGGATCTGTAACTTATATTTTGTGGGAATAGATACATTTTGAAAAAGTAAAACGTTAAAAAAAATATTATGCAATAACTAAAAAAGTATTAATTTGGTATTAATGAATATCGAGGACATTGTTACTAATAACAGAAGTTGCTGTATAGAAAAAATTATCTCTAGTTAAAAAATTGTAGAGAATATAAATTTAATCCATTTCAACCCTTAACTGCTATTTGGCCCCCCAAAAAGGCCTTGGTGCCCCGGTTAAGAATCCTACCCTACTTCTTAGGCCAGGGGAATTTAATGAAGTAAAGTCTCATCATCAAGAAGGTTGAGAAGTACTGGTATAGACTATAACCTGGTAAAAATAACTAATTTTCGATCGTGTTTTTGGACAAATATAAATAAATAATATGTCCTAATTTCTCTCTGAATCAATACCATTACTTTTTATTCGAGGCTGAAATAGATTACAAGAAGGTGACTAACAGTTAACGAAGTAATAGGTCACTAGATTACATAGGTGAGCTTCAATTTCTAAAATGTCTATTATGTCTAGTTATCTGTCTTTCTAGTTGTTCGTCTGTTGACAGAATTGTAGGAAGGAGAACAAATTTATGTATGCTTTGACTTTTTAGACAACTGAGCCGTTCAGAGCAGAAGTTGTGTAAGTCAAAATTGGGTAATGAGGGTTAAAGTAAACATTCTGTAAAATAGAGCACAAAGTAACAATTAATATTCAATTTATGTAAGCCGTTATTAGTCAGTGGATAGCACGAAGGACATATTAATTGCTACTTTGCGCTGTATTTTACACAATTTTTACTTCCAACCTCATTACTCAATTTTGACTTACACCACTTATGCTCTGAACGGATTATTATACAGTACCTATCTCAATCGCTGGCCCTGTATGAAGTAGCTTATAACAATCTGCGGGTAATGAACAATTCAAATGGCGAGAAACTATTTTTTGTCATAGGTTATTGACATTCTTATATCATAGGCTCATTAGATTTCTAGCTCCCCAATAGCAATCAGCCGATCACTTTCACAGATGGACTTCAGGGGTGGACATTGTCATATATTCTCTGTCCATATGGCGAGAAAACTTGACTTCAGTATTTATTGGTTATAGGAGAACAGATTGAATGTCGAAATGTGTCACAATCAAGATTATTATGGTAAAAAGTTTACAATTTATGTTATTTTTTATTTATCTTACCTTTAACCTTAATTGGAGTGAAGTAATTAACTAAATGCAATTTCATAATTTTTTATTGTTTTTTGTTTATTGTTTAGGGTCGTCATTGATAGTCTTCAGCATCTAACTATCTAACTTTTAACTATCTTTTAGTTAGTTTACAGTTGATTGGAATGTGTTCTTTGATTTATATTGTATATAATCTCTCATTTTGTTTGCCTTGATAATTGGCTGACTTTAAAATGTTAAAAATAATAATAACTGGAAAATAACCTATAACAGGTTATTTTTGATCGGTTAACTTCGTTCAGGTTAGATTAATTTTAAAATAACCAGTTAACCGATAACCGGTTATTTTGGAATAACCTCTCATCCCTGACTGAAAGAAATGTACGGTTTATGCGGGAAAATAATTAGCGTACAATTTGTCTCAACAATGAATAATAAATCGTTTCTCATTTAAACTCATGTACTCACGTATACAATATTTCACTCCAAATTTCCCATTGTTGCAGTTGTTCGCCATTCGAGATTTCGTTTTTTATTGTTTCTCTAAGTACCGGTAATAGAAATTAAAGATATGCAACAAAAACAAATTATTATGATCCCTTTTATCTTATTCTTAACATAAATATCGGTAATATAATATAAGTATATATGGGGTGTAAAATTGACACCTTGAAATTTTTATGAAAGCTTCTTAAAAATTTTCACGGTCCCCTTTAACTGTACTGAGAACCACAGGGGGCCGCGGCTCCCCCCCCCCCCCGGTTGAGACTCGCTGGGCTACTGTATACCGTATTCACCTACGCAACTTTGGAACAAAATTCTTGTTTATCTTTTAAAATTCATTACTGATTTCGCCATTTAAAAATATTTCACTCAAATGTACGTTAAATGTTGCATGAATGAAATCCAATGAGTACGTTGACTATTTTCGAGATACTGTTTCCATTATCGTGTGTTATATGACTTCTTTTTATGTAACTTATTCAGATTTAGGTTTAATGTTTACGATATTGATGATATAGGCGGTAATAAATCTAAATACGTAAATTTCCAATCCGTTATTTGCCTTAGTGACTAAGGAAAACTATGAAAAACCCAAGTCAGATAGGCCGGCTACAGAGTTTGAATCTGGTTGTTCTCAAAATGATCCTGCTTGTAGCTTATATTATACCGAGTGAAACCTGCCTGCGCGTGAGGGGAAGGAAAAGTGGACTGAGAAGCTTCCCTCCCTCGCTACGCTTCGACTTGCTAGCTAACTAGCTCTCTTACCCCCACCGTAATTTTTTTTTTTTTTTTACTATCATCTATGGCGCACGAATACATTTGGTTTCACGAAATAGCGAATGACCTGTACTTGGTAATTTGCACTAAAATGTGTTGTATCTGTTTTGGTAGGTCCTATGGCCAATCATTTATAACCCATTTTTGTATCAGAATCATTACAATAGTTTGAAACAAAAATTAAACGCAATGCGAAAATAGAAACCAACTACATTAACAGTACATGCTAAGCGTAAGTCAACTCTCTCTCTCTCTCTCTCACACACACACACACGCACAGAGAGAGAGAATATGTATATATTCTATTATTGGGGACGGTTAAAAAACATCGTCTATCAAGATCGTCCCCCAACAAGAGATGACATAAAACAGCGAATCCGGGAGAATTGCCAGTCACTTGATCACGCCGAAGTATTAGGAGTCACTGGCAGTGTTAGAAGAAGAGTACAGGTGTGTGCTGCTCAGAACGGCAGATAGTATGAAAATTTATAAAAAAGTAATGGCATTGTCTAGCCGTTTACTAACATATCAACATTAATTGTCTTGTTTATATTTTCGCATTTTCGTCTTCTCAATATTGATGAAATTGTTTTTCGTATGTTTTCTCATAGAAAGAGTAGGAATTAATAAAAATGTTTCCTATGAAAGTTGATTGTTTTGAAGAGCTCTGTCAAATGGTATCCTATTTGACTCCGACTCCCGTTTGAAATTTTAAAGTGTTACGCCACTGACTCTACTTCCTGTTAGAGCTGATTGATGAAATGAAGCTCAGGTGAAAGTTCACATGTGGTGTAGTTATAAATATTTTTGTCTCGAAAATTTTAATGCACTAGTTTCCGAAATAAATGACTATTACGGGCGTCTGAATCACTCTGTACATACATACATACATACATACATACATACATACATACATACATACATGCATACATACATACACAGGGATCTTTGGGGAAATTGTAAAAATTCCATTCTGTGTCTCGTCCTTTGCTGTTGCTGCAGTTTACAGCAGAAGTAGAAATCTACAAAAGTTACAATATTTGATGTGGACGCGTAAAGTTACAGAGTTCAAAAGAGTAGTGTTTGTGGCCCAGTCATCATGAGGCAAAATTATGAAAGTGTTTTGAACATGTGAAAAAAATTCAATAAAGCATATTTAGTGAAGCGAAAATAAAAAGGTGAATTGTTACCTAAATAAGTAAACTGAAGATAATTTGCAGAGAATAATCAGATGGAGATGTGTGACGCTGCGTAGACGAATGGGTGATGTTGACTGAATACATCGACATATGAAAAGACAACGTTATGGTGTAAGAGGAGGGGGATGCACGTTAAAGTAAAGAAAGAATCTATTGGCGAGCTTAAATAACATAACATGTTATTTAAGTTATGTAGTTCATTAAGTAAAGGAATACTACTATTGAAAAATTTGGCAATATAAAATTCTTCGGTAACGTTATTGATTTTTCCATTGTTTATCGATTTTAAAATTTGTAAGGCTTCTCACATTTTCTGAAGTTTGTGGTTATTCTCTATTAAGTGAGATACAAATTTCTTCTATGCCAAAAATCTGCTTTATGTTCCGAACATCTAGTTCTATAATTTCTTTTAGTCTGGCGAGTGCATTTATGTGTAAAATTTTGCAATGCAACATGTATACTCCTCCACTGACATATTTATCACATGTACTGCATGAATATTAATAATAATAATGATAATAATAATAATACTAATAATAATAATAATAATAATAATAATAATAGTTTTATTTTCCCTGGCAGAGTTAAGACCATCAGGCCTTCTCTTCCACTCAACCAGGTTCAAATCACATACAGAAAAATACATACCGGTATACAAATATAAACTTAAAATAATAATAAATATAATTAAGTAAAAAAGAGAGATTGAATACATATACAAAATCAGTATTAACTTTAAAATAACAATAATAAAAAATATATTATTAGGAATGATATTAAGTTTGTTACAAGATTTGAAAGTGATCTTTACATATCTTTTTTTTTTTTCAATTGTGTATCTTATAAGAAACATTATTATAAAAAGTCATTACTTTCCAATATTTTGGTTCTTTGTTGTCGACTATAGAAGCGAGTGTGATGTCTGACTTTTTATATAGAAGGGTTTTTCTTTTGTGAAGAAGTCTATATTTTCTTTATTAAAACTTTACAAAAGAATATAAATACATAGTAAACCTTGCATGACCCAACTCGCTCGGTACTCATTAATATCTAGGCCAACTCTTGGTATATAAGTCGTTACGTGTATTAATGGATCTAAAACATTCAATTTTTGCTATGGCTACAACACAAGCAAAACATAGGCCCTAATACGAATATTATATAAAAATAAGGGAACGGTCTACCTACATGAACGATACTCAGCGTAACAGCAGCTAAGATTTCTGAAACTGATCCGCATGGCGAGAATGTACACGATGTTAAGGCAACAATAGCAATGCCGTTGCTATGTTACAGGCATACTAAGCTTAATGTTAGCTGTGTAAACATGTGGACATTAAGGAATTTAACGAAGAGCATCCGCTCTGTTGACTGGGGCGAAAGGAGCCGTTCGCTACTGAACCGCCCAGTGGCGAATGCAGCTCGGATCATCGGAATCGGTGGATTAGCCGGGGCAACGGCGTATTGGCTGTACAGTCAATACGCCAACCAGGTCCAGCCTCAACCCGAGCCCGATCCAAAAATGTCTCTCACCACCGAGAACGTAATGCTGAAGCATAGGCGGAGACATCACCACCATTACTACGACCTACCGGCATCGGAATCTTGCTCTGAGCGGGAACTAAGAGTCGTGGAATACGACGATTACCCGCCTCGAGAACCCGTGCCACAGAGAGCCACAGAGACCTGCAGTTTACCGGCTCAGTACTATCTCCATGACTTCTACGTGAGTGTCTTGGGAGACGAGTACTCTGCCGCAAGGCTACACCGATCATCTGGTGTTCTTGAGCAGGAGAAGACAACGGCTCTCCCCTCAACGAGTAAGCCTGTTCCTGAACAGGAGGAGAAGGCAACGGCTCTCCCCTCAACGAGTAAGCCTGTTCCTGAACAGGAGGAGAAGGCAACGGCTCTCCCCTCGACGAGCAAGCCTGTTCCTGAACGGGAAGATTTTCCAAAGCCGGAAGAAACGCCACAAGATCAGGCTTCCGGGAAAAAACGCTTGTCCCGAAGGCAAAGGTATGTGTTTGTGTATCAAACTTAGATAATAATGCACTCCTGCCTCTATATTGTAGTAGCTTCTGTACTCTTGCTACTTAGACCAGCGCTTCCAGACTATTGGGTGTCAGGACTCTTAAAGGTTCATATTTCATTTTGACGGACTCTCTAAAATGTTTAGTATAATTTAGGCCCACAGACGTGTTCTACGCGTTAAATTTTTGCATGGTGTAGTGAAGTAAGCATCTTAATGTAAAGGTGAATGTTCTCGATACAAATCTACACGCTTTGACTGATTCATGCCAAAGTTTATAAATTTAACCTTCCTAATCAGGAGAAAAACATAGGCTATATTAAAATTGTGAAAATGAACGTGAAATTAATTATTAAACAAATAAAAATTAAAAATAAATACGATGAAACATTCACGTATAATATTAAAATGCAATTTTCTGCAGTGAATTGTTATTTATTATTGTCTGTTGTAAGCAACATCGACTTTCACGAGGCCATGGAAATTATAACGCGAAATTCAATTACATCACGCATCATGCAGGCTAAAATCTAGAAAACAATTAATATAACTATATTTACGCACAGTCGCTGAAAGTTGCAAACATTAACTTAAAACTGCGTGTTTTTCCACACTCTCAGCTATAGGCACCGTGCATGGGTCTCAAAATCGTACTGGTGGCGCCGCGCAGTGTCTCAATTCCTAATTAACTACAGGCTCGCAGTCATTCACTAGTCATGTGTGAAATAGAAATTACATGCGGCTTTCTGCCGATAAAAAGTTGTAATATTAGTAAGAATGGGTTCATTGAGTCATAGTGTTCTCCCCAAGGGCAGGTCTTTCACTGCAAACCCAGCAATCTCCAGTCTTTAATTATTTAATAGACTCAGTGGAAAGTTCAGTACTGCTAGAGGAGTGTAAAATGTTAACTACAAAGTTCCTGAAATATCAGTGTAGTTGTTTGGCATTTAAATCAGATTTCAGACCATTGAATGAGGGTGAACAGCCATATTACGAAAACATTGGTATACTTATATTTGATGTCATGACGTGTGTAATATTTATGTGTGTATAATGTCTCTATAAATTACGTATTTTAATGTGATTTAATTCTAAAAGTAGTCTTAATTACACTTCCTGAATAATGGGCGACTACAAATTCTCTAAAACACAACACATACGAACAATATCATCAACATACAGTACTACGTCTGATTGAGGTTCTGGCTGATATGTACATCTGTTATCAGGCTGTACATCTCACTTGACGATATGTGTCAGACGAACAATATTGTTTGTATGCATCTGAAGTCTGACTAGTGTAATTTGTAGCTAGTCGGCGATGTATGCAATGGAAGGGAAAAGGAACTGGCCACTATACCCCATGATATTCTGGCCTAGTTGCCTCATAAGTGGTGCCTTGTTGGTATTACTTGTGAGGTTCAGACTTCTCTTTGGACAGTTGAATAAACAACAAGATCAACATGCGGAAGCAGTTCAATTGATAGTTGGTGTAAAACGTTATACTGTATATTTTAATTCGCTGAATGCACCTTTCAACATCAATTCGAACACTGGCAACGCTGTAAGTAGTTTCGACTTCTTCAGCTGTTAATTTACCATCCTGCAGATACGGTGGAGTAACAACAATGATTCCTTTATCGGAGAGGTTTGTTATTATTCCGGGAAAACCTGACTTCATCACCACCTTCTAATAACGTCAATAATCCGCAATCAGTTGTTATGAATGTGTCACTCGATCTGCCAGGGTAACATTTAGATTTGAAGGCCACCTTCTGATCCACGATGGGTGGCTGTTCCACTTTTGAACAATTAATTGTCACTCTACATTTTTCAATATTGCAGGCAGTTTCCTGAATACTTTCTCTGCTAGGCCAAAACCCAAAATTACAGTAACCGTTGTGGATGTCAACAACATTAAAGTGGCTGTGAAAATACATCATAATTATAATTGTACGATTAACTCCGAACATCACTCTCATATTAGAATACGACAATCCAGTTTTCATTTTAATTTGAAAATATGAGTAGACGATTTTTTTTTACTAATCTTACTCTTGGACAGAATTTTTCGAAAGCTTTCGATATGACATCCACTAATAAAAATAGAAAAAAAAAAAAAGAATTTGTATGGTCTATATCTTGGGGCGTTTCGACTATCTATGGTAGCTATTTTTGGGTTAAATGATAGAATTGGAAATATTTATTATTATGATTCTACGGGTATGATTGTGTTTCAATTGGCAGCAATTTTAACAATATATTCGAAACCACAAATGTCACTCCCATTAAGTCTGGCAGTTCTCTCTCATATTTTATTGTAGAATAATCTCGGAAACCTTGCATTTCATTAAACATATCATCTGTTCCTGAACTCTTGTCATAACATTTCTTATGTGACTTCAGTTTGGCATGTAATGGAATAGACACTTGAGTAAACAATCCACACAATTCAATTGTGAAAGAAAAAACAAAATCACTAAGAATGGTTATATTTACTTCTGCCTGTATGGCTACTTAATTTTTATAAATAACACTTGTTGAGCATTCGCCTTGCATATAACTTAAATTTTTATCTTTTCATCTTTTTTTTTGCGTCTCTTTCCTATCTTTGCGGGGCTAGTTGAGATGAGGCAGTCTTTTTCTTGTAACCTTTTAGAAAAATAATGGTAACGGTATGCTAGTTTTGGGTGTGTCCTGATCTCATTCCCAATAAAATGAATACCGCAAATTCTTGTTGCGGTGTTGGTCTCCAAGGTGAACCATCAACACTTGAAATCAAGAATTAAATATCGTAATGAATACATTTAAAAATAAGTATATTATTATTTATTGTTGCTAATATTATGCATAATATATTATATGTAAAGAATTCAGTAATTATGTACTTTTTGAAATTTAAATTATAAATTCCTATCGTTGATAACTTAATGGTTATTTATAAACACAATACTATATACATTCTATTTTTTATATCAGGCCTAGTATATAATAATACTATGATTACAAGCAGTGTAGCCTTATTTACTTTCGTCTGCGTACTGCTTGGATCCACAATTAGCGTCGTTGCGCTTCAGTTTTCTGTTTTGGGAATGAATAAAACAATATCGGTTGGTGTGTTCCAATAAGCATTACTACACTCAACAACACAGCAATTTGCATTACCTTTCCGCTTTTTAGGATCATCCATATTTCTGATCATTTAACCTGAGATGTTAAGTATATTCATACGCTTCAACCACAACTCTATCGTTGCTGTCCCGCAGTTAGTAACAACAGTCGCCACCAGAGGAGCTTGCACGGTGCCTATATTTTATACAAAGAAGTGAAAAAAAAAAAGATTATACACATATAAAAAAGCACTTCAATGATACTTTTGTCATTTTGCTAATGTAGTATGTGAATATACGTAAGCCCACTGAAAATAACACTGTATTAATTATTCATGTCCGAAAATTTACTACTGCGAAATTCTGTCAGTATAATCACGTTGCCAATTTAGTATGTTATGCGTTGTGGAAAGAACAATCTCTTAATTTCTAAAATACTGGCATATGTCTCTCAGAATATTAGTCTTTATGTTAAAAAATGAGTTCTTGCGAGTTTATATTGTATCTTTATTCTGTATATAAAATAATAATATAAATAATATGTTCTGAATTTGTGAGATATAATATCTCAAGTCATGATTTAAAAAATAAACTGGGTATTATATAAGCGGGCGTACAGCGATCAAGGAGTAAAAAAATATTCCTATATAAATTAAAATATACATAGGCTATAGACTATATTGATTATATGGTACGACCGATAGAGAGATAAATTTTGGCTCACGATGACACCCCAACGGGTTCAGACTGGGAACAAGGGAATTCCCTGTTCATCGTCAGCTGTTTCTGGAATTTAAGTGAAAGCATACATAGACATGAAGTTACGTGAAATGTATGTCAGCACAGCAAGGATCAATGTACACATCTTATAATTACTTTATCTCTGCTTCTGTGCAACGTCACATTCGCGGTGGGGAGGAAAGGAGACGGCAGAAAAGTTGTAATGATTTTTAACACACTGACTCCCACGAATAAGATAAGCCATTTAGAATTTAACAGTCTCTGACCGGCAGAGATAAAATATAAGATCTGTAGAACATTGAGTTAACGTAAAGTGGGCCGAGAGGTGCGTTTTTGTTTTGCTGAACTTCAAGGCAAGAAAGACTGGGCGAGAGCTATAGGAGAGGCCAGGGTCCTTCATGGACTATAGCGCCAGAAGAATGGAGAATGAAAATCAAAGCAATGCTAACTCATTTAAAGTTTGTGTGGATGTAGTTTGTATATATTTTCGTTTGGTTTTTATTTTATTTATAGATTGATTTTTCTATTATTTTATTTGTATTTCTGGTGATGTGGAGGAGAAGGTCTGACGGCCTTAACTATGCCAAAATGAATAAATAAACACACACATATATACAAAAAAATTAAAAAACATTTGAACGTATGGCACGTGATGAAATGTTTTCTTTCGTTGCCTCACCTACAGTTGTTTTTAAATTGAGTTAATCCTTTTCAGGCATCCGGCTAAGAAGTTAATTAATTCATGTAAATGACACTATGTAAAGATTTCATCTTTATGGTCGAGGAAATCTTAGTAAAGACAATTCGTTTTGGTCGTCTATAGTTGAGTTTCTGAGATTTCCGAAAAGTCTTAACAACCAGTTTAATTAAAAAAAGAAGCAAAAAGGACAACCTGGGCAACGCCGGGTGCTATCAGCTAGTCCTTAATAAATATGTAGCGAAATTAAATTTTAGTTTCACCTTTCAATATGATCTGAAACCAATGTACAAAAATATTTTGCGTTGTGTGATGTTTTCTGAGAAAAGTGAAATTAGTTATATATTACCTCACAGCTGTCAGTTTTGAGAAGTATGATTAAACAGTAGGCAAGTTTATTTCAGTATTAAACTTATTCTCTTGCGAATACTGAATAGACGTTTGTATGAAGAAATAGGAATAAGCCACGCTATATTACAAATAACGATTTAATTTATCAACGATAAAAGTGACTACATTGCTTTAAACAAAGGATTTAATGACTTGAATTGTATTACAGATCGTTATTTTATGTCTTTGCAAAACAGAAGGACGAAAATATACCTGGACAAGATATCTAAACAAAGATATTTCACATAATTAATGTCACTTACCTGACTTTAAACAAATGAATTATGTTACAGAATGTCACTTTATTTCTTTTAAAGTCTAGGTATTTATATAGATAAAAGTTTAAATTGGAACATTCAAGTTGCAGAAACCTGCAAAAAAGTATTCTCATTAATCCACTCGTTTAGGCGATTGAAGAATTTTCTACCCCATTCCATGAAAAAAAAAATGTTAGTGCAAACACTCGTGATGCCCCACTTCGATTACTGTGATATTCTGCTTACTGACCTAAGCGTTACTTCGGTGCAGAGGCTACAATGTGTTCATAATATGTGCGTCCGTTTCGTCTGCAATATTCGCCAGGCTGATCACGTAACACCATCCCTCGAAATGTTGTCCTGGCTCCGTTTAGGAGATCGTACGAAAATCCACTGTCTTTCCCTTCTCTTTCACATATTGCATTTCTCCACTCCTGCCTATCTTGCGTGTCGTTTTCAAAATTTATCCACCCATCATAACCTAGACACACGATCACAACACTCCTCAATATTATCCATTCCCTCCCACCGAACATCCTCATATTCATCTTCTTTCACTGTGGCTGTTCCTCGACTTTGGAATTCCCTACCGAGTAATGTCAGGGACTGTCAGACGTCAAACCCATTTAAGAATAGGCTAACGAAATATTTTTCTAACAATTCTTGTTAACAATAATAGCTGTTTCAGGTTTCTAAATGTTTTAATGGTTATATATACCACAGATAAATATTTAAATTTTCTCATTATTATTATTATTATTATTATTATTATTATTATTATAACCATTTCTTACCAAAGTTTATTATTGTCACACTAACATTACTTATCCAACTTTCATTATTTACTTTCATGTTGTTTTATGGTCTAGATATTAATGTAATAACTATGTAAGCAATTGTATTCAATTAGAATTAGAGTCCGGCTGGGCGGAAGAGAAGGCCTACTGGCGTTAGCTCTGCCAGATTAAATAAATAAATTATTATTATTTTATTATTATTATTATTATTATTATTATTATTATTATTATTATTATTATTATAACCATTTCTTACCAAAGTTTATTATTGTCACACTAACATTACTTATCCAACTTTCATTATTTACTTTCATGTTGTTTTATGGTCTAGATATTAATGTAATAACTATGTAAGCAATTGTATTCAATTAGAATTAGAGTCCGGCTGGGCGGAAGAGAAGGCCTACTGGCGTTAGCTCTGCCAGATTAAATAAATAAATTATTATTATTATTATTATTATTATTATTATTATTATTACAGAAGCGCAAGAGGAGATGATTACACCTGGATATGACAGCTAACACTTCAACAAAGACTTCCCACCTAATTAGTGTTATCTGACTGACTTTAAACAAATGATTTAATGACTTGAATTGTAATACAGATTATCATTTCTTTCCTTTACAGAAAGGAGGACAAGAAACATCCTCGCCTGTAACAATTTTGGTGAGTTCATATTTACCATTTTTTACTTGTTTCCAGTGGCACACCCTAAAATATAACCATGGGAAAGCTATTCATATTCAGACGAACATTAAAGCTGTACTCAAAGCGTAGGTGGACTCAAAAGTACAGACAGCGTCGCTGTATGTGATTGGCTGGCTGGGAAAGTTTACGGCTACTAAATATTTTCCAAATAAAATTTACATAACTTCGAACATTATCGAAAGTTTGAGCTTTCCAAAATCTAAAAATTTATCCAAATAGAAACCTATTAAAAATAAACTGTTTCGAACATCACACATTTCCCACAATAATACTTGTAGATACTAATAGAGACTTGTAAAGCATTCGCCTTCTTTTTTTTTCTTTCTTTTTCTCTTTTATTCCTCTTATTATTATCATAATAATAATAATAATCATTATCATCATCATCATTTAGGAAGCTTGACCCCGAGTAGTCTCCCAGTGGGTGTGCCGCTGTTTGTTTCTAAACACTCTTCTTTTATCAAATATCTTTGTTAGTGTTATGCATTTCGGTCTAAAGCAAGGAGATGCACTGTCTGTCTTTACTTTTTTAATTTACTCTAGAATATGTCATTAGGAAAGTCCAGGAAAATAGAGAGAGTTTGGAATTGAACAGGTTACATCAGTTGTTTATTTATGCGGATGACGTGAATAGCCTATGTTAGTAGAAAATCCACAAGCGGTTGGGGAAAACGCGTGAATTTTAATTGAAGTAAGTATGGAGATAGGTTTGGAAGTAAACCCCGAAAATACAGGGTATATGATTATGTCTCGGGACCACAACATAGTACGAAATGGAAATATAAAAATTGGAAACTTATCCTTTGAAAAGGTAGAAAAATTCAAGTACCTTGGAGGAACAGTAACAAATGTAAATGCCAGAGGAAATTAAATGCTGAATAAATATGGGAAATGCCTGTTATTATTTGGCTGAGAAGCTTCTATCATCTAGTCTGCTTTCGAAAAATCTGAAAATTATAATTTATAAAACAGTTATATTACCGATTGTTCTGTATGGTTGTGAAAATTGGGCTCTCACTTTGAGAGAGGAACAAAGATTAAGGGTGTTTGAGACATATTTGGGGCTAATACTCTTAAAGTTGCTTTACGGCTAAAATAAAGAACAGGTTCAATTCTTCTGTCTAACATATGAAAATGCAAATAGGAAATATATACATAATTAACACAATAACAATTTATACAATGCAGTACTGCTACCATTTAATAATGTATTATATATACACAGAAGATTATTATTACATTATTATTACATAGTACTGTGAAATGTGAAGAATTCGTGTAAAGAATAGAAATTGTGAGATATTAAGTAATTTTTTAACGTCACCTTAAATAATGCAGGGTTTGGGTTATGATTTGTAATGTTCTCAGGAAGACTACTGAACATTTTTATTGTCATGCAATTTGCTTCTTTTTTATAGCATGATAAATTTGATAATGGTGTATGAACATTTGCTTTCTGCGGGTATTTATACTACAGTATGTATCGCCAAAGTAGTTGGAAAATTTCTTTATTACGTAAGAGGAAGTTTACTAAAGACCAGGATGTGTAATGATTTATTAAGGTCAGAATTTACTATTAAAATTGTTTACACGATTCTATAGACTTTCTTTCAACTATTATTTTATTTGACCTCTTTGCAGTAAGAATATATTTAAACTAGTGGCTCGTGCAGCAAATGCTGCGGACTAAGTTCATTAAGATTAAATAGAGATTTTTCAGATTTATTTCTAGACAGAATAACAGATATTTTGAAACTTATTTGCTTCCATAATAATGAAACATACTCCGCAAAGTATGTAACATTGAAAGCAACGTAATAACTAATGAAGTTAACTTGTCAAAAATATCTCGGTTTATAAAACTTCCCTCAGAATGTATTTTATGCCAAATGCTTTTCTTGGACATTTCCATCTTCATTTCTTTGAGTTTCAATGCGGAAATGCAAGTATAATGGACATCATTTTGGCCACAGTAAAACGCTAACATAATAATATAATAATGAGGTAGCCTATTTATTGACCATAACCTCGTAATGAGTTGTAAGTTAGGCCTATGTATGTATTTTCCTCCAGCTCGAGTTCGAATGATCATAAATGCCAGAACAGTTTGCTTACCTATATTCAAAAGCAGTGGTTCCCAAACATTATGAAGGTGCGACACCTTTCGGTTAGACATTTGTTTGCGACTTCCCTACTATCATACCGGTACTCCACTCAATTCGAAATATAGAAATCCCTGTAAAATCGAAAATAACGATAATTTTACTCAAAATTAGGTCACACCACTCAACTTCTAATATACCGATACCTGCAAGACGAGAAATGGAAATATGCAAACCAATTTTGCACTTCTCCTTGGGCTCTTAAACTGACTTTGTTGCTGATATATTTTTCGATCAATTAAATACATTGAATAGTAGCTTGCAAGACAAGATGTTATCATTATAATAGCCAGAGATGAAATCGGCGGATTTATAAGGAAACTCAATTTATAATCATCACTTGACAGAAAAATGTATATTTTTTGCAACATATTTAAAACTCATGGAAAATACAGCTACATGCGCTGTAATACGACAAAAATAATGATTGTGAGTTTGTTTCTGTAGATATGGAGTTAAGCTCGAACAATTTTAAACAATAACTTACTCAGTATTTTATGAAAAAAAAAAAACGCAAAGCAATTACGTCAGTCGCGGATACTGAATCCGTTTTACACAGTTGAATTCAACTGGTTGTAATTCCACAAAATGAAATATATATAAAAAAAAATATGCATGTAATGATGGAATGCTCAAACTGTATTTTTTTTTTTCGTAGAGCGTAGGCCACTTGGGTCAATATAATAGAAAAATACCTCGAGCTTCCAAAGGAGTTCTTAAATGTTTATGGCATTTGCAAATTATTATTTATACAAAATAAGTTTATTGTAGTCTATGATTGCCATCACATCAAAATAGACAAATTGAAAATGATAACAGCTTGTGAATGTAGAGTTCATATTTGAGAAACTACTTTCTTAAAAGCAGGTGAATTTATCGAATTTTATTATTTTTTTATCTTAAACTGCTGTTCTTTTTCTATGTTCAATGTTATGTTTCTAAATGCAACGTAAATTTATCTTAAGACGTTTATTTATCTTACTTTGTAAGTCATCTCGCCATTCCTCTCATTGTTCTAGAGTACATCCGTAGAAACAGTACAGTATGCCTTACAATAATAATATTTCTCTCGCATGTTTCTGTTCTACACTCCTAATGAAGATATTTCTGTAATTTGAGGCGTACATGTATTGCTGAAATACTTGGCTAACTAATGACTAGAGTCAACTCTGTCTTTAAAATAATATCAAAGTTGGGTCCTTTTCAGTCATGGCTTCCACTCTTCATTGCCTTTCTCAGTCACTATTGTTTGTCCTCCACGTCTCTTCTCATCTTCAATAGATTCTCGTCTCAAGCCAGCGACAGCCTATAGCCCATGAAGAAGCGAGTTCTCACAAAGCGTGCTGTAGCCATTCACGTGACATTGTGACCATATATAAGCCACTTCCAGAATTGTGCGGAGTCATGACATCAAAATTATTTCTTAAATCTTCATTTCACCGAAGTATAAACTTGAATTTACAAAACACAGAAATCAATAATTGCACAGCCTTGTGCCTGCTATGATTAACACCAAGAAAGGAGCTATTTCGTACCTAAATGATGCATTGACTTTCTTCCAGAATGTTGCATATCAAATATTTTATTATACCGGTAATGGGACTTGTATTATTTGCTATTATACTTTAACATTGAGAAGCATATTATGTGCTGTTAGTTCTTTAAGTGGTTAATGTTTGCAGTTACATGCGCCAAGTCCTGCCAGACCAACCGGCACGGATACCAGCGCCATGTCCTCTACAGGGGCATGAGCCAAAAACCACCAAACCATCAGGCACAAGATTCCAGCGCTGTGAACTGCCCGACCACCAGGCACGAGACTCCAGCGCCAAGTCCTGCCCGACCAACCGGCACAAGAGGACTTCCTTAATTTATCTATATATATATATATACATTATACATATCAAAATTTTTAGTGTAATCAAAATTCTAGTACCGGCAGAGCAGAGTATGAAAAACCTACTCTGCAAAACAAAATTTCAGTCAATATTAAATTTCAGTCAAACATTCATTAAACACACATTGCACTAAATTTAGGGCCCACACCTGTGGAGTAACGGTTAGCGCGTCTAGCCACGAAACCAGGTGGAAGAAAGCAACCAGAACAACTCGTGTTGCAGAACGTAGAGGAGGGAGTATGAATAGTGCTGGGAAGCAACCAGAACGCCTCGTGTTGCACCGCGCTACATGAACTAGAAGAGGGCAGTATAAATAGTGCTGGGAAGCAAACAGAACACCTCGTGTTGCACCACGCTACATGAACATAGAGGAGGGCAGTATAAATAGTGCTGGGAAGCAACCAGAACACCTCGTGTTGTACCGCACTACAGGAACATGGAGGAGGGCAGTAAAATAGTGCTGGGAATCAACCAGAACACCCGTGTTGTGCCGCCTACATGAACATGGAGGACGACATTATAAATAGTGCTGGGAATCAACCAGAACACCTCGTGTTGTACCGCCTACATGAACATAGAGGAGGACAGTATAAATAGTGCTGGGCAGCAACCAGAACACCTCGTGTTGCACCGCGCTACATGAACATAGAGGTGGGCAGTATAAATAGTGCTGGGAAGCAACCAGAACACCTCGTGTTGTACCGCACTACAGGAACATGGAGGAGGGCAGTAATATAGTGCTGGGAATCAAACAGAACACCTCGTGTTATGCCGCCTACATGAACATGGAGGAGGGCAGTATAAATAGTGCTGGGAAGCAACCAGAACACCTCGTGTTGTACCGCCTACATGAACATAGAGGAGGGCAGTATAAATAGTGCTGGGAAGCAACCAGAACACCTCGTGTTGTACCGCCTACATGAACATAGAGGAGGACAGTATAAATAGTGCTGGGAAGCAACCAGAACACCTCGTGTTGTACCGCACTACAGGAACATGGAGGAGGGCAGTAATATAGTGCTGGGAATCAAACAGAACACCCCTTGTTGTGCCGCCTACATGAACATGTAGGACGACATTATAAATAGTGCTGGGAATCAACCAGAACACCTCGTGTTGTACAGCCTACATGAACATAGAGGAGGACAGTATAAATAGTGCTGGGAAGCAACCAGAACATCTCGTGTTGTACCGCACTACATGAACATGGAGGAGGGCAGTATAAATAGTGCTGGGAAGCAACCAGAACACCTCGTGTTGCACCGCACTACATGTACATGGAGGAGGGCAGTTTAAATAGTGCTGGGAAGCAACCAGAACACCTCGTGTTGTACCGCACTACATGAACATGGAAGAGGGCAGTATAAATTGTGCTGGGATGAATTGTACTGTACTGGAATCACTTGTGTTATAGAGGACTGCTATGAACTAGAAATGAAGGAGTACAGTAGGAGTGATGCAGTAACGGGAAAGTGTCTGAAGAATGGGACTGGTATCACTTGTGTAGTGTACGGGATATAGAGTGGCACGATGGCATTGGGAAGTATTTAGGAGGAGGACCATTAGCATGAGATGTGTGATACGATACATGTGAGCGGATGCAGATGAACACATTGCGATTTGCACAGCTATGTTATAATACTCATAAGAATGGGAACAGCGTCACAAGTGTGGAGCGACACTAATGTGAATTGAATGCAGAAGAGCTTCTTGAGAATTGTGCAGCGTGCAAAAGTTATCGGAAGAATGATATCAAGATCCGTTACAAGATACCCTAGAAAAAAAAATACACTATATGTGGGAATAAATAAGAACTTAAAGATATTGGTGCAGTATTGAGAATATGCTGGAAGAAGAGATCAGTTTAAATAGATTGATGAATTCGACTGAAATACATTAAGAAATTGTGGAAGATTATACATATCGACCCTTTATAGTGAGAACAAATATTCTTATTTTCTTTACCCTCAAATATGAAGAGATTATCTGAGATGTCCAATCAACAATTTCAACAAGTTGCCATCCGAACGGAGAAAGTTTCAAGGTAGGGGAGAATTAATATTCAACATATATTTTATACAGTGTGGAAGTGAAATAACCTTGCAGTTTTCCAGAGTGAATAACTCATGTTGTATGTAACAAAAAACTGTTATATCATATTGGTGGAAAGTTAATAGTTTTTTCATAAAAGTTTTTTTTTCCCCTCGAATGTTTAGCAATCTCTTATTCGGTAACTATTGAAAGTAGGATCATGATTTTTGTCCATATTGATAGGGAATCTAATAAAGAACAATTTGTCCACCTGGCGTGTTTCAATAACGTGCACGATTTTCATATAAATTTAATTTTGAAAACCTCTAAATTCAAGCCATTGCACGATGAGAGCAAGTGACAACGAGTTGGCAGAGAGCACCCCACTTACCGTCACACACCAAGTTCATTCACCTCTTACATCTGTGTCACGAGTAGAGTGTGTTAGCGGTGATGTTGCCGGACTGTTGAAACTTTAAACTTAATTTTCTTATTAACCGTCCATTTCATCACAAAACGTAATATAAGTTTTCTATTCATTTACGTGTACCGTACCGTCCCTTTCAATCTTTAACGTTATTTCACTTCAACCCTGTATATTGGTACACATTTGAGTAGTTTACAGAAGATTCTGGTTTACTCTGCGATTATTATTTCTAGTGGCCGAATTGGAAATAAATTACTGCCGGTATGCACAGACTTTTCCTGTGATACAACTAGTTTGGGGATTTCTTAAATAAGGCATTGCTCCCAGGCGCGAACTTAATATAATACATCACGCGTTGTACTACTGTACCATGTCTATGAGAGGGTACAGAGTGTGACGACACCATTTGTTAGCATAATTGATTGTGTGATCAGCTTCACTAAATAGCAGTCAATTTTAAATATTTACTACCGGTATGCTTTTTGGTACCGGTATCTTATTTTATTTCCGCTATGCCATACCGGCTGATACCGACCCAATTCGGTCACTGATAATATAGTAATTAAATCGTTATATTTATACCAGTATATTATTATTATAATTATTATTATTATTATTATTATTATTATTATTATTATTATTATACATTTTCGTTCTCTTTGTACAATTCAAAGCAGGTGTTAGCCCAAAAGATATAGATTAGGAGTGTGAAAGTAAATAAAATTTATCATTTTGAGAGAAATAACATTCGTTGATGCCCGATTCAATTGAGATGATATACTGTAGTTCGAATGGTGCTATAAGTTCATAATAATATGTTGTGCCAATTTTCACGGTAGCCTTGTAGTTTCTAGCATCATTGAATATTCTGAATATTATAAACACTACAGGTTTTAAGGGGTAAGATTCATTATTTTAAATTATAATTATTCATGTCATAAGGAAAAAAATGTCCCCACATATTTTTTCTAATTGCAATATTTAACTAATTATTTATTAAAGTTCATAGTATTAGACGTTTGGCAATGTTACTGAATTTGGAGGAGGGGTTTATAAGTACTCAGTATACCTCAAGCGGTACAGACATCCGGTACAAAACAGAATGATTCTCTGTTCTAATGCAGAGACGGACTAGGACAACTGTTGTTTACATAAAACGACAAGCAAATACAAACTTTCAATCTAATTAATAGAACATTAAGCTAAATTTACATTTTATTTAACAATATTGCTGCATTTTTATTGTACCTCTAAAAATAAACAATAGTATTTTACTGCACAAAATCACACGAACTTTTTTTCTAATGCAAAATCTTAATATCTCCCGATTCCGTAAAGCAGTATCATTTTTAAATAAATTTCTGGCTGTGAGGTTTTCGAAACGGGGTAAGAGACTCCCAATTTATAATAATCGTTGAGAAATTACTATAAAAGTTCGTCTACGTTAGATAACCTTCTTTGCGAAAAACGTTGGCGGTACATCTTTCTTGCTGCACTTGAATTACGACGACTTTTTCCATAAATTAATAACATATGGTATTCCTGAACTGTGAATGATATTGTAAGTTGAAACACTTAAAATGACACTTTGCCTACCGAATACCTGTACTGAACTGTCATCCGCTCGGCAGGAAACCTGTGGACAAGGAGCTTGAACTCAGCTTAGCTGTACGTCTGTGCATAGTACTGTCAGCTGCATGGATCCTGCTGAATATGTTACCACGTCTCTCACGCCAGAATATTAACAATCGTAAGCATGCACTATTATTTAATTTCAAGAAAAAGTAATAGAACATACAAATATTTATTTAAACTAATATTAACTCTGCTAGATGTACAGCTGTCAAAAGAAAAAGTGGCCGCTCTCTAGATACTAAGTTCCCTTCGGGTATCTTCGCTACAATTCGGAGACAGGCGATGTTACAAATTGTTGGACCACGATGCCTGCTATATACAGATATAATTAAAGTATTCTATACAGTACACTTGTAGAGTAATGGTAGGGTTGCGGGCTGGTATTCGTAAGGTCTTGCGTTCGAATACCACGGAGTGCTGTTTATGTTTTTTTTTATGATATGGAGAAAATACAATTGCTGCTCTCTCTCTTACAACTGTTTTAGTAGGCCTAATTAACGTCAGGTTCATGAATGCTTTATGTCATCACTTTATCATTATTTATTATATTATGGCTCCAAATGGATAAAAAGAAAGACAAATATCGTACTCAACAAAAACATCTTTCATGACATAAACAAAACAAGCATAGTGGCGTCTGCCTTATTAAACGTTAAAAAACCAAACCAAAAGCCACGATTAAATATTTAGTCCATCTTCCTCCAATCTCGATCACATTTTGCAGTCGAGTGGACATGTCCTGGACGAGCTTCCTCAAATCATCAGGACGTCATGAGGGGGGTATTGGGCCAATTTTTCCGCATATTATTACGTTTCTTTACTTGTGCCCCCCCCCCTTTGGCTCAATTGGAACAACGTCTGAATTCAGATGTTAACTTCTCAGGCTCAAATCCTCGTCGTTCCTTTTCACTTTATTGTGTTACAGGATAGTATAATGTAATAATATAAGAAATTGTATTATTGAACTTTTGTGAAAAAATGAATCTCTAACAGGAATGTGATGTAACTTATGTATTTAACCTAGAGGACCGCCGCCACAGTTCATTGTTACCGGTAGCAGCTATTGCTGTTGTAATGTCGAAAAATGCATCAATGAGTTTCTTAAAAATTTCCTTCTTTTATTTTGTACATAAATGGATAAATACATAAGTAAATAATTAATTAAAATAAAAACAAATCCAATATTGAAATAAGTATGTGTAAACAATGTTCGCTTCTGTTAGGGAAACAGATTTTTTCCTTAATAAAATAACACTGTAGAAAGACTTGCTGAAGTCTGAAAACGCTGGTTCATTACTAAATGAAAACACGTGCGTCTCTAACGACCTTAAAACATGCATTCTTATTATTTTCTCTTTGCGTTAGATATATTCTGATACTGAATATCATACATTAAGTAGTTTAGACGCAGAGCCTTATTTTTATAAGAAGTTTTATATGGGAAAATGGTAAAATTTATACCCATAGTTACTACATTTAGTAATGTCTCAGAATACCTGATTTGGTATATAACTCAGCTTCATCAGAAACTGCATTAAGCACATTTTGAACAGGATCCTCTCATTGAGAAGTGACATTAGTAAATTTGGGCTTATTCATTCTGTGTGTCACACTTCCAAGAACAAATAGAACTTCCTTGTGCTGCCAGAATAATTGACAGAAATATAGTAGACTAATATTCAGCGTGAAAACCTTTTAAGGAACTCCACTGACAGACCTCTTTATTTATTTATTTATTTATTTATTTATTTATTTATTTATTTATTTATTTATTCTTTCTGGTGTAGTTAAGGCCATCAGACCTTCTCTTCCACACCACCAGAAATACAAATACAATAACAGAAATAAAAAGGAATAAAAAAAACACTATAAACAAAGTGAAGTCACACAAAAATATACACAGGTTGCAGTCACACAAACTTTAAATGAGTGATTAAGTACAATTAATTGTATCCTAATTAGCTAACATAAACAAGAAACTTGCGATTTTAAAACACAAATCAACACTTCTAGCAATACCTAAAAAGCATTAAACAAGACAAAATTTTCCAATTTAATTTTGAATTTTGATGAAGTCCGGCAGTCCCTGACATCATTAGGTAACGAATTCCAGAGACGTGGTATTTCTACAGTGTAGGAGGATGAGTATAGAGACGTTCTATGATGAGGGATAGAAAGAAGTGCTTGATGCCGGTTTCGAATAGTTGTAAGAAATTGAAAGCGGGATAACAGATAATTCGGAGTAGAAGTATCCATGATTCTAAATAGAAGAGATAGTGAATGTATTGTTCTTCGTTCCTTCAGACGCACCCATGAAAGTAACTGGAGGGAAGGTGTTATATGGTCTTCACCCTTTACGAAAGGAAACTTAAAATATTTGAAGACCGGACTTAAAAAAGATTGTAGGCTAGGTACTAAAGACATAACCCGTATAAAACGGAGCTTTTTTGTGCGGCTAGTGATGTAATATCATATATTTTGTATATCTATGAGAAAATCTAGGCTCTAAATATGCAATGAGACATATATATTTCTTTCCCAGTGAATTGGGCCTTTTATGTACAGTCTGAATTTCAGAATTTACAACGGGAATATAACATGAAATATAGAGTAGTAGTCGTAAATAAAAGGGTACTATTAATTAATTATAATTCAAATTTTGAAGGTTTACTCAGATGTGCAGACAACAAATAGGCCTACCTGGATTCTTAGCAGCGTGGGGTGTTCATCGGTTGGAGCTCCCAACTACTGATCAAGATCATCGGTATTCGTCATTTTCAAATGTTAATGTATTGTTAAATCTGTATTGTTGATCTGATGAATTTTCTTTCATACATCATATTTTAATGACATATTTTCAATAAATTAGCTTTTGTAATCCTTTGACTACATTCTTTTTATTATAACAAAATTATTATTATTATTATTATTATTATTATTCTTGTTATTATTATTATTATTATTATTATTATTATTATTATTATTTCTACCTCTGATTGAGATTTAGGCGGATATGTACATTTCTTATCGGGCAATACATCACATTTGACGGTATATGTCAGGTAGGACAATTGTTCGCATACATCTGAAGTTTGATTAGTGTAATATTATGTTACTAGTCAGTGATCTATGTAATAGAGAGGAAAAGGAACTGGCTATCCTATCCCATGATCTCCTAGCTTACTTGTCCCGTGAGTGATGCGTTTTTGGTATCAATTGTGGAGTTCAGACCTGAGTTTGGACAGCTGAGATCGGGAACGGAGAGTTGGCCAAGTTTCAACTTTGGCGTTCACGTTTCCGATCACAGCCCACTACATTCATTCTATTGCCATCTAAAAGCTATTTTGTCGTCGTATATTTTGTTCAAGAAGACCGTGACATAACCTATGCATTATTTTGTTCTGTGCTGTGGATCATGGAGGAAGTTTTATTTGATGAAATTCTAATATAGAGTGTTGAGGAAAATCCTCACATTTACGATAAGCGGCGCGCCTCGTATAAAGATGAGAAAATGAAGGAGAATACGTGGCATTCAATAGCTGCATCTTTGAACACCGATCGGAAGCCAATCATATTTTATTACTGTATTGGTTGTATTACACACTACATATTCACGCTTCAATTCAATAACTACTGTTGTGTTCATTTTTGTTCTATTACAAATGTTTCTTCTCTAATTATTTTACGTTATAGTAGACTTAAAATAGGTTGTGATAATAAAGATGCATGGGCATATTTATAGTACCGTACTTAATGATATGTTTCAGTTGAAATGTTGAAGTTGGTTAACCTGTGTTTATGTTGGCTGCCTTGTACTCATGAGAGAACGCCATTGGTCAATTATACACAAATAACATCAGAATGCGTAATATCGACTTTACATATCGTTATTGACATACATATCGATATGCATAGTCGTCTACGTTCTCGGTTTATTGTGAATAAAAAATGTTCATATTCACGTCCTCTGTTTCTCGTTTTCATTCTGGTTTCCGTTCCCGGTTTATTGTGAACCAGCCTTTAGATCCTAGTTGACCCGTTACGGTCTCCTTCCAACGCTTCATAGGACATCACAAATTCCTGTGACCTCGTGGAGCATAAGACAGGATCTGTTTAGGTATTCTGCTTGGAGGCATCCGTTCGACGTGTGATTTCCAGTTTGTACAGTATTGTTGAATGTACTTGACAATTATTGGGTCCATGTTTAGGTCTTTCATGATATAAATATTTCTTCCATGTTCGAGAAGGGAACAACCTGCGGTTCTCATGAACCTCACTTCCGCCGCCTTCAAAGGTTTCTCATCCGTCTTCCTGATGGTCCATTATTGTATGTATTTATTTACACTGCAAGTGGGCAAACACCCGGTGGCAGTGGTATACACAATAAAATTTACTGTACACAATACAATGATGATGATGATGATGATTATTATTATTATTATTATTATTATTATTATTATTATGAACAAATATATTTCCTTCATAGTCCTTAATGAGGTTCGAATATTATCGATCGGAGTGCCCTGTAATGTGCATTATATATACGAGATTGAATTTACCTAATAGAAGTCAATAAATTCAAGATACGTAAGGTATTTGTCAGTTCGCATTTACTTCCCAACTGTACTAAATTAATTTACTTGCATAAAAATTTATTTCACCTTTGTTATAATATTTCTTAAATATCTTGTATAATTTTAATTGTTACAATTGCATTTACTACATTTAATGCTTCTTTTAAAATTTCACATCCCTTTCTTAAACCTGCCGTCATGATTATTCATTCGCAACAATTCTCTCCTGCTCGTCAACTGTTTGTTCAATGATCGGAACCACAGTCTAGTCTAGTATATACAGTCACGAAGTTGTTGAGGGGACTAGGAACAATAGACTGTGCCGGTACTAATTCGCATTGTCTGTGATGAGGCGATAGTAGCAATCCTAGTGTTTAGCAACTATCTAAGGATGCATATTCCCTACGTATTGAGCTTCGTGACTATATACTAGTAACTGGACTGTGCTGTAACTATGGGCCCTGTAATGACGTATTGTCTGCCTAAATTTGGCGCATTTCCAACATACAGTAATTAACAAATATAAATATTTTGTATAGTATGAAACAAAATATTATACCGTTACATAACTTTTCAAGAAAGCGTTTTAACCTTACTCGTCACGATATTCCGTAAACATCTTACACGTATAGTAAAAACTCGTTTTCTTAAGGAGTTATGTTAATAACTAATTTCTCAACATTCTTAAAATAGCATTGTCTCTTCACTCTTCATACGCTCTTCTATTAATTTGTCATGAGAATTATTTACATGCATTGTGAGGACATGCACAAGGCTTCTGGTACATGTTACGTATCGTACGTTATCTTTAAACACATGTTCTCAAGTTGCCAACAGCCAGTCAATGCTGAATGGATATATTGTGTCTCTACTACTGTACATAAAAAATTTCATTGTGACAAAAAACTTTCAGGTGCAATAATAATGATTAATTTTGTTTGCTTTCCTAGAAGAGTAGGACATGTAAAATATAGACGACTGATTCTTGCAAATGATGTAATATACATAACTTAAAGGACAACGATTCAGCCGGATAAAATTGGCATAATTTTAAGAAACGAGAAATAGAATTCTTCTTAAAAAAAAGTTTTGCTAGATGATTTTATACGGCCAATGAAGCGCAGCAATTGAAGAGTTTTAGAGAAGAAAAATCTTTATAGACCTACACACATAATATTTCTTGCTTTCCTTCTTAAAATCTATGAATCACTATATTTTATAGCTTGTTACACGATTCGTTGTCAATAAACATTATTTAGATACATTTTTTTTCCTCGTATACTACTCTCAAGGGACAAAATATATTCTTGCTAGAAAAAAATAATGTTGTATTGTGTGCATAATTCAAATTATCATTATTCACAATGAAGCATTTCAACGATATAACAGTAAAATACAACTGAAGTTATGCCTTATGCTTCATTTTTCCTTATACTACATATTTCATGTTTCTTTCATATGCAGAATGGGATAAAGTGAAATCCGTTTGCTTCACCTTGCATTTGAAATAATATTTATCTGTCAAATCGGCTTGCGGTAGATATTCCTAGAGCCTGGCCGTTACTACGAGAAGAAATTCGAGAGTTTCGTATGATTGGTTGTTTGTGAAGTGGGAATCTCAATTGACAGCTGTGACGGAAAGTTGTTTAAAAGCGTAAAACAAGAGTTAATTCAAATTGCAATGCAAAATTTGTGGGTAAGAAACCTTGAGCACTGTTAAGCGGGAAGATACCAGGTTTGAATTTTGTTAAGTTCATGAGAATTTTTCATTTATTTTACCCTTCCAATCGAAATCTACCTCTGCAGTTTACACATCCTCTATTAGAAATGAGTGTTAGAACTGACATCCATATTGTCATTAATATCGATTTCATAGAAGAAGTTGGTGCATTAATTTCCCGCTATCGTTTAGGCCTTCATGACCTACAGCAAAGTCCACCTTTACCTTAACCTTTATTATTAATTCTATTTTTGTCCTTTGATTGATTCTTTACGGCAAACAATCACAGATTTTTAATTAGGACTAAGGAACGTTCTTACAGCATGAATAGGGACATGTTACTTATTTTATGTATTACTGTGGAAATGGAATAGCACAGAAGATTTCTCCTTCAATATTCGCAATTACCGTGTAATTATTCTTACAGTTCTGAATTTTCCATTGACAGAAACTATATTAATCACGTCAGAAAACTAAGAAAGAACAAGCGCTAGCGAACGGTTTCTTAAGGTTACAGACATTATACAGGAACATCATTTTATTTGTACTAACATTACTAATATTAACCTGGCTATACCTTTGGATTAACGTTTGAGAACCGGAAACACCGTTTGCTACACCCTTCCACGACTGGAGTTCTATGATACTGGCATGAAGTACAAACAAATCACTCTACTAGGTATAGGTGGGAAGAAGATAGTTAATCCATTTACGTAAACTAGGAAATATCGCAACTTTGAGTTTAATAATTTTCATTAGGTTTTTGGTTACCTAATCAAAATACAATACAGTATTAAAATAAGTGTTTTTACCCACGAACTGAGCTGTTCATTCGGACATATCCATTATTCACTGTATATTATACTGTCCACAGCACATTAGCGTACAATATAGAGAATGAAGTTAATAATCAAAATATGGATATTTAAACACATTTTTGAAAATAGTGGCCGTTCATTTCGATACAGGCTTCAGTTCTTTTGTGCATATTATGGCACTATAGACTATTGCCAGTTTCGTCCTTCGTACTAGTAACTCATGTTGAAATAATTCTGCACCTACTTTATAAAAGAGTACCTTACGTACTGTAAATTCAGTTTTCACTTCTGCCCGACCCACACAGATAAAATTACTCAGACATGCTATCTATCGTTCATCCAAGTGGATATGTCGTAGGATCGTAGAAATGGGGGAAAATCACGTGACAGTTAATTACTCAACGAGGCCCTTTTCTTTAAGTTATTTTAAACAGTTGTGTAATATTACGTAGACGTCCAATTCCTAAGAGAAATTAATGTTTTCAGAATAGAGCTAAGAAAGCCCAGCCACTAGCCTTTACAGAGGGACGAGCAGAAGCAGGTGGAAGAAACCATGATACGACGTAGACAAACTGACGACAGTACCTGTGGGAAAATAGGATTCAATATTGAAAGCTCTTTCGTCACTGGAAAACGCGAACATATTTCTGGGAAGTACTATACTCACTAACACAGTACTGTATACTATATGCGGCCTTGGTTCTGTGTGGAGGACAGTTGGAACTTCATGAATAGAAGTGGTGGGATGAAGTGCATTCAGAAACTGAGGTACAACAAAAATTGAAGTAAAAATAAAATGTTGTCCCTGTACGGAAAGAATTAGGGGTACGATTATTTCGAATTTCCTATAGCTGAAAATGGGTATAGACGCAATAGAGAGAATTCCCTATACGCCACTTTTAACTCGAGCCATTTCCTTACGTCTATTTTCGCCCCCTCTCTAATCCTCAATTCCGTTCTCCCCGCTTTCCTTCCATATTTCATTTGTTAAATTCATTCTTCTGTTTTTTCCGCCTCCTTTAATCTTTCTCTCTTCCCGTCTCACTCCCTTGCGTCTTCATTTTTATCTGTCACTGGCTTTTGTTTTCCGCTCTATGACGTCAAATTTGAGCATGCAATCTGCCATCGGAAGTATCAGGCATCGATGTATGCAGAACATCGTTCTTCCCTCAAGCGATTTTTTAGGTAGAAAGGATGCATGCAGCTTCCATCTCCCCTACTAGTGATTCGGTTAGAGCGGCAACACATCTTTGTGAAGAAATCTAGAGAATGCTTTATTTTTTACTCAGAAATCCATACCATATAACTGAGAACTTCAAAAACTCAACATTCTAAGAATCTTTACTAAAGCAGCACTATGTATTATGATTATGATTAGTAGCAGAGTAAATTGGAATTGGAGTGAAATTTCTAGCGTAAAAGAAAATTAATACGTTCTTTCATTATGCCAAGATTCGTGCAATTCTGTTTAACTGCTTGTTATCGTGCGTCTTTAGTTTTTATATTGATATATTACCCAATTAGATGAATTATTTTGTGATTGAAAATTGACAGAACGATAGAAAAGACGGAATACTCAACAAATGCCTGAAGTGGGTCCAGGAAGTTATAGTCCGTGCAGCTACAAGATTATTCAACACCATACTAGAAACGAAAGAGTTTCCTAGCCAGTGACATAGCAGCACCATAATACTTCAACACAAAAAGGTAATAAACGATAATCTCAACAATTACAGGCCTATCAGTTTGATGTCCACTTTATAAAAGGTATTCACGAAGATAAATGACAGAACTCTTGGATGAAAATCATCCACTTGAACAACCAAGATTCCGACGGAGTTTCAATACGGTCGTTGATCTGCAAACAGTAATTCAAATAACAGAAAAAAGTAAATCATGCATATATTGCATTTGTAGATTACAGCAAGGCTTTTGACTCAGTAGAGAATTTTAAATTTCTTGAAACCCTAGACGCAATGTGAGTCGAACACAAAATTATAAGATTACTGGGCAAAATCTACATCCACAGTTATGCAAAAATCCGAACAGAAGATGAAGGAAAAACCTGTGAACTAGGGAGGAGAGTGAAACAAGTAGACTTCATTTTATGGAAACTATTCACCTGTCTTCTAGAAGTAGGCCTGCTATTGAATATCAACGGTAGGAAGTTATCAAATTTACCTTTCGCGGATGGCATTGTAGGTTAAGTCAATACAGAAAATACAAAAAATGTTAACTGAGCTCTGCGAAAAAAAAACTGAGAAGTCGGGATTCAAATTAATGAACCCGGGAAAACTAAACTAATGACTAATTCAGACACTATCCTTGTAACCATTAACAACATGATGCTGGAATATGTCGGAGAGTATGTCTATCTTGGGCAAATTGCGTCACTCTCTTGTATGAGAGAGAAAGACATAAGAAAAATAAGTTTGGCATGGAAAACATTTTGGAGCTTGAAATTCACTCTGCAAAACAAATAATATTAGCACCAAACTGAAATTCGAAGTTCTCGTAATCTGCCTAATCCCAGTAATGTACGGATGCCAAGTTTAGTCCCTGACAGAGCAACAGAAGAATCTGCTTCGTGTGCGCCAGAGGAAAATGGAAAGGAACGTCCTACAGCTGAAACTGCAAGACAGGATAAGGAACACCAACATCAGAAGAAAAAGCAGTATGCAGGATGTAATGATGCTGGCGCAACGTCACAAATGTAAATAAGGCGCACACGTTAGTAGGATGGAATGGAGCGGATGAATCTATGACACGATCATGTGGAATCGGCGCTTTGGAAAAATGAGCAGAAGACGTCTAAGAAGCAGGTGGTCTAATGCTTCCTGGAGAGAGACGGGAGCTCAGTGGACGAGGAGAGCGAGGGACAGGCAGACATGGAAAAATGGAGGAAACCATTATGAATACTATGTAAAATGTTTACTATTGTGTATTTGTATAATTTATGGGTTTAGATTCTATAGTTTGTATGTTTAATTTGTATTGTTTGTGTTTAGTTTGTCGGTTTATAGTGTAGGTTCTCTCGGACTAGCTCCCCCAAGTGTAGTAGACTTTTGAAGAGGCCGTTGCACTTATGGGTTTCCAGGATGTCCATATTTCATGTTAACGCTTCTAATCCTGTGGTGCAGCAGGGTGAAGAATTCTATCTACCTACCATATAGGCCTAAATAATGATCATATTTATGAAATTAAAATAAATTACATTTTGTATTACCGTTGTGTATCACGATGCATAGGGTTGAAAACGATTATTTTTATATTTAGTATTTTATCCATAGTTTAGTGTTATTATTCGGTAGAGAAGTTTTTGTCATCTAGTCTGCTGTCAAGAAATCTGAAAGTTATAATTTATAAAACAGTTATATTACCGGTTGTTCTGTATGCTTGTTAAACTTGGACTCTTACTTTGAGAGAGGAACAGAGATTAAGGGTGTTTGAGAATAAGTTGCTTAGGTAAATGTTTGGAGCTAAGTGGGATGGCGTTACAGGAGAATGGAGAAAGTTACACAACTCAGAACAGCACGCCTTGTGTTCTTCACCTGACATAACTAGAAACTTTAAATCCAGTCGTTTGAGATGGGCAGGGTTTGTAGCACGTATGAGCGAATCCAGAAATGCATATAGAGTGTTAGTTGGGAGGCCGGAAGGAAAAATACTTTTGGGGAGGCGGAGATGTAGATGGGAGGATAATATTAAAATGGATTTGAGGGAGGTAGGATATGATGATAGAGACTGGATTAATCTTAAATAGGATAGGGATCGATGGCGGGCTTGTATGAGGGCGGCAATGAACCTGCGGGTTCCTTAAAAGCAATCTGTAAGTAAGTTGTAAGAGTGTAGCACATATTGTAATATTATTCAGTATATATTCCATATTTTAAATATTAAAATAAATATATTTCGCATTAATGCTAATAAAAATGTATTATAGAAGTGTATTACTTACTTACAAATATCTTTTAAGAAACCGACTTCAATATTTTTGAACGCCCACCCTCCAATTTTGTTTGAATGACTCTAAAACATGTCTACACAAAATTTTGTTGTGATTGAAGTAGTGCAAACCCTGTCGACTGGAGCGCGTTGTCACGCGGAGTCAGTACGTGCAGTAGGCTATAGTCAGTTCTTCGTGTGTTACCGGTCGTGTTGCATGTCTTTTCGGGTGGCTACTCTAACATAATGTACTAGGAAACGTGTATTTTTAATATCGATACAAAACGTCAAATAACTGGACACAAATTATCATTAAATACACAAGTTCTGAGAGTTTTATCTTTCAACATACGCGAGGTAAAATTAATTCTCAGTGAAAGTGCTTATCTTGTGGTTCTTGAGTGCGTTAGATTTTGGAGAAAGCAAGATTCCGGCAATAGCTATTCAGCATTGTTCACAAAAACTTTTTATCTTGCATTTTTTTACTTTGTTGGTAACTCTATAGCATCTATTAGATACTTTATGGTTGTACTCACAGATGGAGTTACTTGTCAACAATGTGTCGCTGAAACGTGTGTTCAGGTTACTGCCCAGCGACAGTCCTCATGTATTTTTATATTTGTAATGATTGGTTAATTAATATTAACCCGGCACACTCACAATCACACTCACATTCATACAAATTTCCAGACTCTAGACACCCAGGGAATTCTTCCTGTTGAAGAAAAATTCACCGATAGCCGAGCACGGGAATCGAACCCGGGATCTTCTGATCTGGAAGCCAGCATGCTGACCAACAGACCACGGAGGCAGTCTTATCTTGCATTCGGAGTGGAGAAAATTGCGGGGGGGGGGGAGAAAAAACACACACACACGCAAAGAAGAATCCAGACATTTTTAAGCGCCGTGAAGAGGAGTTTATAAATAACTAGTGGCTTGTGCAGCAAATGCTGCTGCAAACTAAGTTCGTTAGACGTTCAAATAAACATCTTTCAGATTTATTTTCAATGAAGAATACTTGTCTTTTTGATAGTTATTTGATTCCATAATAATGAAACATACTCCCTCTGAATGGATTTTTTTAGGCCAAATACTTTTTCTTGAACCTATCCAACTTCAGTGTTTGAGTTTCAACGCGAAAACGCAAGTATCAATGTCAGGACGATAGCAGTAGCTATTTCAGGTCATTGTGGATTGTAGGCAAAAGTTAAAAAAGACAGGTTTGCTAAGCTTTCGAACAATAGCATTTTCGTATAGCTGCTGCATGTAGAACTTGAAATGTAGAGCGTAAAATAATTTTATCCTACTAAGAGATCTTGTTGAAATGATCTGGAGACTACAAAATTTTCTAGACCTCTTATTTTATCTGTAAGTAATACCTTTTTATCTTTCCTTAGGAACTGTAATTTTTGCGCTCTCTCGAGCCAATACTGAAGACAATGACACATATCAATATCTACACTACACCGCCATTAAGTATATGGAAAAAGAACCCAACCTCACTGGGTTAATAAGTATAAAAATATTTGATTTTAATAATAATATTATTATCTTACTTAAGTTTTGTAGTTATATATAGCAGCCACTCAGTAAATTATAGGAATGAAGATCTAAATTAAGATATTCTATACATTTACTTACATAACCTCAAAACGTTTCACTTTCATGTCATCAATATAGCATCAATATTATGTACAATTAATGAAAAATAGACGCATCATGATATTAACTATAATAATATTTAATTTCTAATGGTAACAATCTCATCAAACCACCTCAAGTTTCGTAGATTTGAATATCCAATACACAGCTGTACTCAGAAAATTATACACTGCAGAATCAGTTTTTAATAACAAATTGAATTGAGCTCTAAATATGTCGGCAATCCTGCAGGTCATGGCCTTCGTGTAATAGCCTATTGTTTATTGTAGTGTGTGTTTTGTTCCGAAATTCAATCAAGTCTGCCGTGATTAAAAAAAATAGTTCTCAAAACTGACAACAGATGGATTTTGGAAAATAGGAAAATTATGTAGGAAAATGGGCATTTCACTGAAAACTACTACTTTTCCGAAAAACTTTGGATGCCAATCATGAAAATGAGGGGTCACTCATTAAAATCCGTTCAGCCGTTTTCCCGTAATTTCCATTACCAGTTCAAATTATATATATAGATAGATTTAGACAATCTATTTAATATCTGACATGCCAATGTTCTACAAACAATCAAGTTGGAAGAAGACAGCATGTTTTTACTTCAACAGCGAGAGTCAGGATGTAAAGTCTACCTTACAGGACTAGGTAGAAAACTCGCGGAAAAAGAAAAAAGGGCGAGGCAAAGAAAATGAGAAGAAGAGAAAAGGCAAACGAGAAAACAGTGTGCAGCTTCTACTTGTACATGTTCTGCTGCACCTCCTTTTTCATCATCTGAAGATTCAGATAAGGCAATTTCAAGTTTAGATGAAATCAATGCTGGTCAGTTTTTAGGAGAGATTTCTGAGAGTAAATCAATGAAGAATGCTACAATGCGAGGCACCAAAAATTTTATTACTACAAAATTAGTGGCTGCTTTGAATAGATGTCAGCTGAATGTAAGTGAATCTATGTACATCCTCCAGTTGATAGCAGAGGCACTTGGCCACAGTACTAAAGAGTTCTCTATTAATAAATCTTCTATTCATCGAATCAAACAGAAGATGACAAGAGAACTTACTGAAATAATTAAATCCGCTTCCAAGAATGATATCTCTGCAATTCTTACTGTTCAATGGGATGGTAAACTGTTGGTCGCATTAAATGTCAGAGACCCAAAAGAAGAAAGCCTTCCAATCTTTGTCACATTTGGGGACAGTGAGCAGCTCATCGGCGTTCCAAAATTACAGAATAGTTCTGGTAAAGAGCAAGAGAATGCTGTTTGGAATGCATTAAAGTATTGGTGTATTGAAAACAATGTACAAATTTTCTGCAGCGACACAACTGCGTCAAACACTGGCCGTTTTAATGGGAAACATGTCCTACTTGAACAAAAATTGCACAGCGAGTTGTTGGAGTTCCCGTGCCGTCATCACATATATGAACTTATTTTACGATGTGTATTTGATTGTAAAGTATGTGATGTAACAAGCAGTCCTGACATAGCACTTTTTAAACATTTGAAGGAAAGCTGGAAAAGTGTCAATGCCAATAATTTTCAAAGAGGCAGGAAGAATGTGGAATTGTTATTCAATGAGTCGGAAATTTTAGACTTTTATAACAGTGAATTAGATGAAACAATACTGAGATGTTATTACCGTGAACTCGTAGAGCTCTTAGTAATATTTCTGGGAAGAGACTCTGTAAAAAAAAAAAAAAAAACTAAAGATACCTTCTCCTAGGACGATGCATCAAGCAAGATGGATGACAAGAGCAATATATTGCTTAAAAATGTTTCTGCTAAGATCACAATTTAAACTAGCCATTAAAGATAAAAATGCCTTAAGGGATGTCTCTTTGTTCATTGTAACTGTTTATGTCAAACCATGGCTTCGGTGTAGTGCAGTTGTAAAAGCTCCTTATCAAAACATCTGCTCCTTAAAAATTCTGAAATCATATTCAAAAATAGATTCCACAATTTTAAAAGCAGCTGTAAAGAAATTTTGTCATCATTATGTGGTATTTATCAGAAGAGTTGATGATAAAGTAGATGTAATACTCAAAATCAAAATGGTAGCAAATTTGAATAGAGAGAATCTACACATGGAGAAGATATGTATTCCTCTTTGTGAAGAATTGGGTGTACAATTATTTAATACAAAATTAGATATTATACATTCATCAATAGCTTTTACACTGACTTAAAATTACAAGATCTAGAATTCCTAACATTCAAATTTGTCGCTCAAGTCGGCACGGGTAAATGTCATCCTATTGAGATGAAATTTTCCTTTTGGGTAAATCTGACCGAGTGGAAAATTTTTAAGGGATGGGCGCAAAAATTTTCATTTTTTTTTTCTTTTTGGTAAAATAAGAGACACCCTAATCAACATCCCACCTCCCTCAAATCCATTTTAACATTATCCTCCCATCTACATCTCGGCCTCCCCAATGGACTTTTTCCTTCCGGCCTCCCAATTAATACTCTATATGCATTTCTGGATTCGCTCCTACGTGCTACATGCTCTGCTCATCTCAAACGCCTGGATTTAATGTTCCCAATTATGCTAGGTGAAGAATAGGGTAAAGGTTGGTAATATCGTGGTATGAGTAATATTGCGATAGTTCTTTTTGAGAATTTATTACAATTTTACTGAGCGAGAGGAAGATCGATTTTTTGCGTCACCGTATTAAGGGAATGTTCGTGGACAAGATGTTACACAAAACCGGTCTTTCTCTCGCTCAGTAAAATTGTAATAAATTCTCAAAAAGAACTATCACAATATTACTCGTATCACAGTAATACCA
Source organism: Periplaneta americana (assembly GCF_040183065.1). Classification (NCBI taxonomy): domain Eukaryota; kingdom Metazoa; phylum Arthropoda; class Insecta; order Blattodea; family Blattidae; genus Periplaneta; species Periplaneta americana. The sequence goes on along the minus strand of NC_091121.1, from coordinate 137,651,754 downwards.
ACCTTTACCCTACAATGCGTGCAGTTCTGCGTTGTGTAACTTTCTCCATTCTCATGGTACTTCATCCCTTTTAGCCCCAAATATTTTTCTAAGAACATAGAATTGCATTAACTTCCAGAAACATCACAATATAAATTTAATAGTTTACAGTAATTACTTTAAAATTGTTTTCCATAATTTTTTTTAAATTAACAGTCCTCCCAACAATAGGAAAGGAAATTACATTTAAACTTGTAACTTTGTAACCGATGAAGCATACATCTCAACAATGACAACTTAAATTTATCATATTTTTCTTTCATTGCATAAGCACTCAAAAGTCTCCAAGATAGGCACCTTTTTACGTGGTAAAAATTTCGAAATTGTGAATAGTACTATGAAACAACTAAATGATGGTTCAACTGGTGAAGTTGCTGATGCAGTAAAAGTGAAGGTGGATACTGTACTTTCAAAGAACCCTGGATACGAAGTAATTGGAAATATTGGAGTGATTTGTGGAGATTCAAATGCGAAGGTAACCTTGAACTTCAGGAGACATTATGAATTTTAAAGATAGTCCCATTTTGTGATGTTGAACACAATTTCAATAAATATATATCTGTCCTCAGAGAAGAAGATTCATTTTCGAGCACTTGAAAGAAACTTTCGTAATCTACGTTTTGGTAGCAAAGAATAAATGTTTGTGTAATACCTCAATTTCATATTTATTTAATGAAAAGTAAACACTACATACTTTCAATTACTAAATAGAAATTGTAATTTTTGGTAATTTTTTAAAGGAGCGCCTATTAAATATCCGAATAAAAGTAACTAAATAGGCCTATGGATATTTAGTTTCGTATGGTAACATGCTATAAAAGATTGTGTCATTTTAATTTAATATTAAAATAATTATTAATGAAAAGTAAAACATTCTATAATAATAATAATAATAATAATAACAATAACCATAATAATAATCAGTGGCCCTACAACCCATGAAGGACCAAGCCTGACCTGGCCTCACGTACACGGTCTACTTGCCTCAGCAGAGGTGGATGATCGTTCTACCAGAACGGAGATATCTTGTGGTTAACACGAGGGTCCCTAGCCGTTATCTGGTTTTCGTAATCGGATTTGTTTAGTTATTGTAGCTCTCCAAATTAATTACGATCCTGTTTGAGCACCAGTTTTATACACTGGCCGATATATCATGAGAAAATTTCTTCCCCATTAGAGTTGGGCGATAGTCACGATATTATCGATAATACTATCGACTGTTCCTACTATTGATAGTCCTATCGATAGTTCTAATCAAAACTATCGATAATATCGATTAGTCATTAGGCCCTACAAACTTTTTTTGTTAATTGGTTATAAACTGAATATATATCTGAACTTATGTCTAAACATGTACTGAACTATTATTTTAATAATATATAATGAATTGAATCTGAATTACCTAATCTGTCCTTAAAGTTCCAACATTAGCCATCATTATGTTTTTTTTTAACATGTGACCATTGCTGCAAGGATAAGTTTCCCATTAAAATAAGCATTTTCAGTTTGAAATATGCAGTTTATTAATTTCGCGTGTTACATATTAGGTACAGTACCTTGTTGACTAGTTTAAGCCTGTTATGGGTTTTCCTCAGAATTGATTCTGGACTAGCCAGTTCCGAGGGTAGCCCACAACAGGCTGAAAATAGTCAATAAGGTACTGTACCTAATATTTAACATTAACTGCATATTCCGAAGTGATATAGTGTTAAAAGTTGTGTAATCAAGATGTATATTTCCACTTCGTTGGATTGCAGACGGTTTCGCCTTTTGTTGATTAAGTTTCCAGTTTTGGATAAAAGTCTTTCCGAGGGATCTGAAGATTCCAGTGAATACAGATACTCCCTGACCAAATTATTTAGTTGTGGGTGAATGCTGTGTGATAAAAGGAACGGATAAGTGGAAATAAAATACTGGATTTGCTTAGTTAAATATGAAAAATAATGAGTGCGTGCGTGAAATTTGCATAATAGTTAAACAGGGATTTAATGTAAACATTGTAGTTGATAATAAGTTTGTCTTTATAAATTATAATTGAGGATAACTATCTTCAATAATTTTGTAGATTGATGAAGGTCATGAAAACTGGTTCCATCTAATCACAAAGAGATAATCCAATGTCTCAACTCTCATTATAAAGGAACTGTATCCTTTCCGGGCCTACTCTGCCATCTATGCCAGATATGTAGAACGCTTTTATTCTACCCATAAATGCAAAGTGAAGAAACGTGTGAGTCGTTCGTTTGCGACTTAAGAGAATACTTAGAATCATAGACTGGGATGAGTTCTGAACAAACCGTGAATGAATCGTAACAAACGATTCGTAATGCCTGATTGAATCTCTGAAAAAGAATCCTGTTGCCCAGATCCAGTTTGAAATCCTTATAATATTATGAATGATCTTCCCATTTTTCGATACTATCGATAGTCGCCAGAACTATCGATAATATTGGAAACAATTTGACTATCGATAGTTTCGATAGTCGAAGTCGTAACTATCGATGATATTGATAGTACTATCGACTATCGCCCATGACGATTACCCATGAGGACTCGAACCAGCGCGCATTCTTTAACGCTGGTCCTAGAATTATACCTTAGACCACGGCGCCATGATTCGGATAAATTGTAATTTGTGCTTTCTATATCGTAATTACTTGCAAATTGTCATTTTTGGCAAATTTAAGTCCGTATTTAGTATTACATATTCAGATAGAAAAGCTGAATATATATTTACATAGTTTATACATTTAGTATGTATAAATTCTTCTTCTGGACTTGTGATATTCTCTGTGTATAATGAGAAGTGTAGAACCTCATGCAGAGTATATGGGTAGTCATGTTGCTTCAAGATAATGCAATTAATGGCAGCATTCTGACCTACTCTACTAAATTTTAAAGAATTTCACATTTATCTGTGGTGAGTCGTAAAATGGTTTACGATATTTCTCCGTTTTTATATGTTAAGTTATGTGCTTAATCACAATTGCTGTTCTTTGGATTCCTGAATATTACGTATAATAAACCTTCACGGAGCTTTCATTGCTTGCTTTATGTTTTAATCCATCCATTTATGAAATCCACAATTATTACTTTCAGCTAATGGAAGTGCATTTGTTATTACATCAACTAGCTTCATAACGGTACTACTTTATGAATTAACTGGATAAGTACTGTATGCCTTTCATAAATCAAGCTCTGTTATCAACTTTAGATTTCGTTTGCATTATCTGTTCGGGATGTGCCTATTCCGAGCCAATTCAATAAAAGTAAAAGTAAAACGTTCAATACTTACGCCTTGATAAGTTTAGGACAATCAACGCCTATGTATCAAACATGTCTTGAATGTGTAATAGTTCTTTTACTCTTATGAGGTCTACTCGATCACTTTTATGACACACTGTAACGCAAAATTTGTACAGGGACATCATTTTATTTTTACTAACATTTTTAATATTAACCTGGCTATACCTTTGGATTAATGATTGAGACCCGGAAACACAGTTTGCTACCTCCTTCGACGACTGGAGTTCGATGGTACTAGCGTAAAATACAAACAAATCACTTCACTAGGTATAGGAGGGAAGAAAAGTAGTTCATCCATTCAGGTAAAGTAGGAAATATCGTGATTTTGAGTTTGATAATTTTCAGTAGGTTTTGTTTAATCAAAATACAGTACAGTGTTAACAATAAGTGTTTTTACTCACGGACTGAGTTATCCATGCGAACGTATTCATTATGCAGCGTATATTATATTGCTTACAGTACTTTAGCGTACAATATAGAGAATGAAGTTAAATTGAAAAATAATCATAATATGGATATTTAAACACATTTTTGAAAATGGTGGCCGTTCATTTCGATACAGGCTTCAGATCTTTTGTGCATATTATCGCACTATAGACTATTGCTCTAATACCAATTACCAGTTTCGTGCTTCATACTTAGTAACTCATGTTGAAATAATTCTGTACCTACTCTATAAAAGAGTACTTACGTACTGTAAATTCAGTCTTCATTTCTGCCCGACCCGCACAGATAAAATTACTCAGACATGCTATCTACTGTCCGTCCACAACTTCAGATCCTATCATTCTGTATTTAGTGCTTAAGACCTCCTACGCCTGCTCATTATGATTTCAGTCCTCGAAAGGCCAAACCAAGCCAAGGCATATACGTAATATTGCGCCATGTTTTGTCAAGTAGTACGTGCGAAGGATGTACCAAGCTATATCATATCCTAACATTCTGTCAGGTCCATTACATTCCACTTCCATGTATATTTTTGTCATTATAGCAACGTATTAAATCTAGAAAATTGACCATGGCTCTCTGATTAGGCACTCGTTCAGTAATTTTGATAAAATAGTCGTAATTACCAATGTTTTACCCCAAAGTATAGTGTGGTATACGAGTCTTTACTTACAAAAATTTGACTCTTACAACTTTAAAACTTAAGGAAATAACTTTTAAACGCAAAAGAGAAAATTACGGGAATTTAACTTAATCTGAGATTGTCATAATGAAGAAACATAAAACCAGGACATGATGACATATTTGATCGATAACAGGGAACATATGAATTTCTATGAAACTTCTATTGTAGGCTAATTAATATGGACACAGTTGGACATTTCAGTAATAAATTTTATCTTTACTATCACCTCCTTATCTAGCATAGACATTTCGATGGCTCAGAACCAGACTGTTCTAAGTCCATTTTACTATTTTTTTTTCAGGAGAACTATTTTAAGCTCCTGACAATTTGGAATAGCTTCATAGCAACCTTATGGAGAGGAATATTTATAATTTTGTTCGATTCATATATCGACGGCTTAGTGTCAAAGGACACTAACTCAAAAAATCGACTTTTTGAGTTATTTATAGTATCATATTGTACAAAGTAGCCTTTATGTGGTGTGAAAGTAATATGTCTCTACAAATAATAGTTTTATTTTTTTGGAGATAGTGTTGTGTTAATTTAGACAGAAGCTGAGTGTCAAACAACACTATCTAGACTTAGTTTTCTTTGACAATAACAAAATATAGAATGGAAGGACACTAAGTCGAGATAGTGTTCTTTGTCTCTAAATTATTTATCATTTCTAAGATTTTATTGGTGACACTGCCTCAGAACATACAACCAAGAATGTAATACAATCACCATACTGTTCATTGTTAGAGAATATTTTAATTAATAGAATAAGCATTCTTAAATCAATTCAGTTTGTAAGAAGTTCACAGTTTGTAAGAAACGCACCACAGGATTGCTCTGATAATTTGATACTCTTTTATTAGAGCTAAAAAATACTCAGATCGAATACTAGGGGCAGGTTATGGTGAAGTTGGCTTTAGCGACATCTAAAATTTCGCAAGGAATGAGTGATGAAGCTAATAAGAGCATAGTTGTTAGTAGTCCATGTCCAACGCCGGATAACAGGGAAAGCCCACAAGTCCTTAAATAGTGGAAAGAAATTGCTGGCAAAATAAGTTCTAGACAAACATTGTACAAAATGTCCCCTTAAATGCAACCTCTCATTTAGTGCTGAAGACAAACATGAAATTCATAAACAGTATTGGAATATTGAGAATAACGATTTGAAGCGGCAATTTTTATGCGCCTTACAAAGGTGAAGGAAATCCAAATCCAAAAAGGATGAATCTAGAAGGCAAAACACCATTTTTGTCTTGTGAAAAATAAAGAAAAGATATGGGTATGCAGGGGTTTTTTTCTCGCCATCTTTGACATATCCAACACAATAATAAAACATATTTTGAAAAAAGTGACAATAACTTAGTGGATACTGATCGAAGAGGAGAGCATGAACACGGAGTAAAGAAATCAGAAAATACTCGAGAATATATAGTGAACCACACTGCTTCACTTTCAAGAGTACTGTCCAACAAGAGCACAAGAAACGAACTGCAAGAGAATATCTATCTTGTGATTTAAATTTACAAAAAATGTATGAATTGTATAAAGAAAAATTCAAATTTTGAACCGAGTTCTATATCTGGACTATATACCTTAATCAAGGTAACAGGGCTGATGAATCGGTATTAAATTATAAAACATAGATAGCACAATAAGCCTAAGGCTGCAGTGCGTCCGGAGCAATGACGGGCCTAAATGTTGGGGGGTGGGGTGCAGGAATGCTAATGTTCAGGCAGAAAACCTTTCATATTATCGTCATATTTTCAAAAATAATTTTAATATAGCTTTCATAATTCCAGAAAGGATCAATGCGATAAATGTTATAAATATGATCACATGTCTGAACGTAAGAAGATAGAGACAGAGGCAGTTCATCGGTCCCACATTGAAAGAAAGGAAGGAGATCGTCAAGTAAAAAACGATTACAAAATTTAGGGCATCAGTAAACGATCTTTACTTTTTAAATTTTGATTTCGAAGCTGTGCGCTACAGTCCAAATGTTAAAATGGAATTAGTATTTTATAAACGTAGAATACCTGTATATAATTTGATCGTATATGATGCAGCCAACAGAACAGCAGAAAATTGTTTATGGAATGAGAAAATTGCAGAAAGGGGAGCTGCAGCGGTACCATTATACCTCTTTGCTCAAATAAAAAAAAACTGCAAAATGGTAAAAGGTTCTGTTTCAAGTCCGATACCTGTGGAGAACTGTGCTTATATCAACCATGCTCCTCTACGCTGTGAATGTTTTGGACGTACCTCAAGTTGAACTTTTTTTTAACTAGGACATTCACAAATGGACACAGTCCATGTGCACATTAAAAAAAAACAGCAAAATATACAGAAATATTTGATCCATCAGAGTGGTATACTATAGTTAGAGCTGTATCCAAAATAGAAGTGAAACAGAGTAATGTAATGTTGTAAGAGATATTCAGAAGACATTAATAAAGAACAAGAAAGTTGACACTAATGGAAACATTGTAGATGGCTGGATATAGTGTGGTTCCAGTATCGGAAAAGTGACAGTGAACACGTATTTTTTTTAAATACAACTATGATGAAGAATTCCATAAATTCAAGGCACAGAGGAAAATTACACGTGGATTTAGGCTGAATTATCTTAAGCTTAAACCAAAGCATCATGGTGCACTGAAAATATACAAGATTAGAAAATGAATAATGTATTGCAACTATGTAAACAGAACATTATACCAGGAAATTACCATTTTTTACAACAGTTTGAAAATGGAGAACAGGAAATCGTAGTAGAAGAATCTCAAAATGAAGAGCAATGAGTGATTATAAAATCAAGAAGAAATTTTAAATATTTATATGAGAGGTATGGATATTGATACTACTCAAAACGAATACTGAATCAAATAAAACTTAATATATTCAGATTATAATTTATTCAATGTCATTTAGGGTATAAATTCTGAGTTAAGTGTGTATTTCCTTTTTATTACGTGCAGACAGACTTTTAAATCAACTGAATTTGTAGACGTTGCTATTTTTTTAAATAAATTGATCCTTAGATAAATAGCTTTTTCGTCCAAATTCCTCATCAGCTGTGGTAAATTAAAGTAGCGTAACATTAGCAACTATTTAAAAACACTGTTGTTCTAAAATGTAATGTAAATTGAAGATAACATTACGCTTTTATTATTTTATAAGTGCACTGTTAAAATTATTATTTCAGATAATAGTATAAATTAATCTAATAATGATAACATTATGCTTTTATGCTTTATAAACAATATCAATTGGCACTTTTATAATAATGCTGATATGTTGTGAGTTTAGATAATGTTCCTTTATAAAGAAGAAGAAATATGATAATTGCAGCTCTAAACAATAAGTTAAATTTATTAATTTGCATTGTCAAATAGATCTATAATTTTTTACTACAGTGTTTAAATTCAATATTTTGGCATTTATTTTTAACACTATCTACTAAATTGAACGCTTCGTGTTAGTAACAAAGAACACTATCTCCAAAATTTGTTAATTTTTAAGGAAATATTAAATATTTCTAGAAAATATGTATTGTATTGTTTTTAAGGTTATATTCTATATATATGGTTTAAATTTTATCAACATATCTCTTAAATTAAAGCAGTAACATAAGAAAATGTACACAATTAAACTGTTTTTTGCCTCTCCTGAAAAGTTGTGATTTTGGAGTTAGTGTTCTTTGACATTAAGCCGTCGATATGAGCCGTTCAGAGCAGAAGTGGTGTAAGTCAAAATTGGGTAATGAGGTTTAAAGTAAAAATTTTGTAAAATACAGCGCAAAATAGCAATTAATATTCAGTTTATTTAAACTATTAGTAATCAGTGGATAGCGTGAATGACATATTAATTGGTACTAGGCGCTGTATTTTACAGAATTTTTACTTTAAACCTCATTACCCAATTCTGACTTACACGACTTCTGCTCTGAACGGCTCATATGGAGACAAGAACTGGGACACAATGAAACACAGATTTTTTTCTTATAAAAAGTTGGACTTAGAACAGTCTAGTTCTCAGGCATCGATTTGTCATTTATCTTAGTGGCAGATCATTCAGATTTGTGTATTACCACCACAGTACCACTCTTACAATACTTCTCAGAACTGTGAAAAAAAAAAAAAAAACTTTGTTTCTGAATTAATTTCTGGAATTCACTGCAATTTACATGTTTGATATTATACTGTACCTGCGGAATTGTATTTAGTGACTACAGTGATCATCTTTTCCTTCATTCTGTTCACTGAACATGCATAAAGAAAAATACTCTTTCAACGTTGGCATTACTGTATGCCGAGATACAGAGAAATAAAATTATACAATTTTCCGAAATTCTAAGTACCGTTTCATAAATACACAAAGGCCACCGGCGTAGCTCAGTCGGTTAAGGCGCTTGCCTGCCGGTCTGAAGTTGCGTTCGGGCGCGGGTTCGATCCCCGCTTGGGCTGATTACCTGGTTGGTTTTTTTCCGAGGTTTTCCCCAACCGTAACGTGAATGCAAGGTTATCTATGGCGAATCCTCGGCCTCATCTCGCCATCTCATCGACGCTAAATAACCTAGTAGTTGATACAGCGTCGTTAAATAACCAACTAAAAAAAATAAATACACAACTGTGATTAAATTTACAAAGGATATCTTTAGTACTTTCCTCTTGTGTAATAGGAAAGATTGAGAAGGTTCTCATTCAGTTTGCAAGATGCATTTGCATCCAAGTGAATCTCATTTCGACACTTCCAGATTTCTGTCCAAGTGCATTCAAAATCGCAGATTTCCAGATTTTTGGCCGGCCTTTCTTCTTACACTATAATATCAGACTGTCCGTGAAATCCGCGGCAAATAGCAACCCTAACTGTATCCGGGTTGCAAATGTGAATGTATTCACTTCTAACAGAAACACGTCCATAGTTATACGGTAAAGAAAGCTAGAGTGTCTGAAAAAAAGGAAGCAGTCAACTTCTGAGGCGACATCTCTTCTATTTAAGGTTTAGAATATACTGATGGCATCACTGGAAATAGAGCACGCCTAATAGCGAGTTGACAGTATGAGAGAGTCGCTGTGCCAAGTGACCCATACTTCCTGCCGAGGAGACTTGGAGAGCACGCAAACTGTGTTTTATAGCGTGGTGAAACGAAACATGCTACTGAGCTTGCATGATACTCCATCACAGCGACTCGGGTTTCACTGTCAACTTTTTACGACCCTCTCATTCATTTTAACACAGCCCAAAGTACGGGTCGCTACAATTATATCTTTCAATCATGTATAATTGAAAATAATATGACTTTCAAGCTGGAGTCATTTAAATGTTTGCAATACATCGTGCTAGAATAATTTAATTATTGCGTTACTACTTTTCAGGTTATAAATATCAAATTATAAAGTACTATACTTCAATTCGCAACTCTCAGATAAGAAAATCAAGAGTCATGCGCTAATTTGGTGACGTAGGAATAAATACAGGGTGTCCGAACTAAAAGTGAACAAAAGTAACAGCATATAATGCAAGAATTATACATTATGATTTTGTAACGTAAAGCGCAATCTATAGAAGATATATTCGAGATTCGTTCTGTCACACTTGCGAGTTGATTGTTGCATCACTTGCCTAGTAAGCACATTAACGGAATGAGGACAGGTTATGCATCAGTCGTTTTTTTTTAGTTGGTTATTTAACGATGCTGTATCAACTACGAGGTTATTTAGCGACGATGAGATTGGTTATAGCGAGATGGGATTTGGCGAGATGAGGCCGAGGATTCGCCATAAATTACCTGGCATTCACCTTACTGTTGGGTAAAAACTCGGAAAAAACCCAACAGGTAATCAGCCCAAGCGTGGATCGAACCCGGGCCCGAGAGCAACTTCAGACCGACAGGCAAGCGCCTTAACCGACTAAGCCACGCCGTACAGTGGTTCATTTTCCCAATTTCTTGGCCAAAACCTCTAGAGACGTTTGAATTAATTTTAACTTAACATAGACGAAAGAAATCGGAAAAATAATATAATTAAGAATGAGAAATCGAGTAAATGCACATAAATAGCTATAGTAAATGCTTTATGGCGTGGATGATCATTTCATTGCTTCTAAGAGTATTCAAAGTTGTAGATAATTTTATCTATAGGCTATATACAGATACCTATATACATATATCTATATATTATATACATAATATATGTACAGTACAGTACCTCTTTCACTCGCAAGCATCAGAGTCTGCGGAGTCATCTTCATCTGAGTGGACACATCTAGATGTGTAGATGCGTCTAGAGGTGACAGAAGTGATATGACATCCGCCGACAAATGCTTCAGTTTCTTTCTTGGGAGATTTCTGAGGCTAGTGATGTATGGATCGGATGATACTAGAAGATGGTTGAAAACGTCTTGCATTGTATTTTCCCTAGACGATTTTCGAGAAAACCCTTCTCTATATTTCCTAATGTCTTTATTACGAGCTTCTTGAGCATCCTCGGACAGTTGACCTATGGGCAGCAAAGCTGATGAAATAATATGTGGGCTATGAATTAGGATTTTATGTACTGTTGTTGGCATATAGTACCAAGGATATCTATTTACATATTTTCTAGCTGTTTCAAGAGTGTATACCTGGAAATTATCTACATCTATTGCATAACCGCTTGATAGTGTCTGTAAAATAACCCGAAATCTTGTTATAATTTCTTCATCTACACCTGTAATCTCTGATGATACCGCAGAGTTCTCGAAAAATCTCCTTGCAGTGTTGCCATCATTACTACTTCCATACCCCTGCTTTGGACTATCTACATCTAAGGCCAGTTTTTCCTTGAATCCTTGTCGAATTCTTATTTTATTTCTGTTCAACGTCTCTCTTTCTTCATCTGTTCTTATTTGCCATTTCTTTATATCTAGCTTATAAGAGAGATGGAGAAGACATTCAAATAAACGTATCCAAGCATGCAGTGTCGAAAGGCCTAATTTTATGCGCGAGGCATCTACTTTCCTTGCTAGCATGTCATCAATATTGTTGAAAGTTTTTGATGTCGCACCACACAAATGGCATCTCTGAGCAGAGTCCGTGGCTGTTGCTGCATTGCAGACTTTTCCATCTACCATTGTTGGTACTAATTCATGTGTTATTGTAACAGTATGTCCCCCTTCAGAGATTGAGGAAGACTACAGACAATGTATTTGTTGTTCTATGTGTTCCATTTCTGTCAGTATAATGTCTTTAGATTCGTGGATGAATTAGAGTCTAATCGGTCTACAAAAACGGGATGATGAAGGTCGGGGATTCTGCCATACAATTTTCTTATTGTGTGTTATCATCTGTAATGGCACAAATGATGTTACAAAAAGGCTGGCGTCTGAAGTATCTTTCTCGGCAAAATGTTGTTTATATTCCTTGTGGCAAGAACTTCCGTCACAACCCCACTTAGAAATAAGTTGTAAATTTTGCTTCTCATTTACAGTTAAAGTGCTTATAACGTCTTCTTGGACTTTCAGTATTCTTTCTGACATATGGTCTAACAATGCTTGCAGCTCAGTTTCAGCAGACTTTTCTGTTATTTTAATGGCACTCGTATCGGGATAGCATGTCTTTTTTGCTTCTAGCACCGTTCTGTATGGCGGAAAAATGTGGGCCTTAGATTCATTAGCCACGGACCTAATCAGGTTATATTGGAATTTCGTTAATTTAGCTTCAACTAGAATGGACAATGCTTTTGCTCCAGATAAAGGTATACAACTCTCTGAACTTAATTTATAAGCTTTTCTGTATTTTGAGGCCCTGATTGGTGTTGAAAATTGTACATCTTTTATTACAGCAGCAGCATCAACCTCTCCTGTTTCACGAAGACTCATTTGTGTGGCATATGCAAGTTCTGAAGGACCTACCGTTTGTCTTAATTCCTGTGTTTTTCGTCTTTTAGAACGCTCACTACTTTCACTAAATTCTAATAATGGACGCCCGCCCCTCATTTGCGTTTCAGTAATGTGTATTGGAAAACTTATAGATTTTTCAAGCCACTCCTTATTCCGTGATAGGAATCTTTCAACTGTCCTATTTGACTGTTGCCATCTGGTTTTAAAATTAGATATTAAATGATTTAACACATTCTTTAGTTCATTGGATGTAGTTGCAGGGGAATTGGTTATGATTCTAATGCGTTCTCTTAAATAATCGCACTGTTCTTCAAAATTAGATAATGAACGTTCCTGTAGTATGGTAAATAATTCACGTCTAGTGAGGTTTATGTGATGACCAAGGCTCGGAACTTGGGGACTTGTGTGTCGTGCGCATGAGTAAGGTTACAGGTACAACGTACACAAAACTCGCCCTGCAAGTGTTCAGGGACAGTCTTATGTGCTAAGAAAGTGGTCACATCGAATGCCAGGAAGACGGAGGAAGAAACCAATGGCATTCAGAGAATTACAGGTAAACGGTCTGTTTGAGGAATGGGTATTATAGAAATTTGAAAATATATTTCTTAAATTTTAGGTACAGAATTTCGTGGAGGAATTCGGAGGAAATACATTACTTTCTTCGAATGGAGAGTTTATATTTTGTAAGTTGTACCACACACAAACTAGAGGCTGGAAACGGGCATCCATAGAAAGACATTGCAGTCCCTTAAATTGGTAGAAAATTTGTCCATAGCCATGGATCAAGTCGAAGAGGGACCTGGCCTAGTAGTGACACACAAATTGAAAACTATTTTCGAGAAAAAATTAGGATGTAGTTATCTTTCTCAGATAAGAGGATCAGCTAGCAACTGCTGAAAATCGAACAGAAAACAGTGGCAGTGAAAACATTCATGTCACTTCATGTGACGTGGAAATACGTTTTTCTCGTTTCAAATCATGTTTAACTAATAGCCGAACAAGTTATGGATTCGAAAATCTTCGAATGTACGTAGTCATACACTGTAATGAAATGTACAGAGCAGAACAGTAAATTTGATATATTTCTCATGTTTATTCTTATTATACAGTATGCCCTATATGCTATAAAATTACGTGTTTCAACCTGTCGTAATACTATCAATATGTTGTTCCCGCCAGAAACCACTTTTATAGCAGACCTGGCAGTACCTCCGTGCTGGAAGCGGGAGTTTGTTGACATTTAAGTCCGGTCGCTTAGCCAATTCAAAGACACAAGTCTCCAAGTTCCGAGCTTTGGTGATGACTTTCAGATCCTGCAACGAATTACAAAAATAATTCAATTTTTAATATATTGATTAAGAACTAATGTATTACAATGCAAAAACGCTATGCGCACTTCAAAACTAAATTCGAGCTAATGGGCCCAGTGGCAGTTTGGGGCAGAATTTTTTTTTTATTGGTACATGAAAAGCATCCATATAGGTATGATTAGTAATGAGAAACTTGACAGGATCTCGCAGGACCGATAACTTTTAACCTCCGTGAATCCGCCGCTTTCACATTTTCAACCACAATTAACATGATTATATTATTTAATATGTAAATGCCGTTAGTTAATTAGATAATTACTTAGAACTATGTTAAAATATTCTACATACCTCCAGGAATAGAATCCATGCTTCAGCTTTTAGTTTCACACTTATATCACTTATTTGTAACACTTTAAAAACGACCTTTCTTTCATCACGCAAACTCAGCAACTACATTATCGAAGCGAAGCGCATTTTCAGCCATGTGTCTAGAAGCACAGGATTGGAGATGAGAGATAAGACATACGATATTTACAAGCCCTGTCCTTCCTCTTCAAATTAAACAGCAAACAACCCTCATCTGTTATGTTTCAGTTTTGGGGTTTTGGCCAGGAAATCGGGAAAATGAACCACTGTGCGCCGGTGGCTTGCATCAGTCGTTTCCTTGTCAGTCGAGATGTGGACGCCACAGCATAAAGTGCAGTGCGTACCGATTTTAATCATATGGCGAATCATCTCTGTGGAGAAATCAGCTCTTTCATTGCAATCGTCTGGTTTAAGGTGATGAAGGCGTTGGACTTTGTAAGCACGCAAATGGACACGCTTGTGGAGAATATCGTAAACTGTTGAATGAGAAACTTTTAATTCCCTACTAGCTTAATTGACTTACGTGGGCTTCTAGCGAATGACTACGATCCACAATCTGTTCGGTCATATGCTTTTTAATATGTTTCCCTCTTTTTGAAATCAAGTTTCCAGTCTTTCGTGGAATTTTAAATGGATTTAAATGTGGGAGGATCCACATTCCATTCTTTTAGTACACGCCGCTGAGAACACGTATAATGGATTAAATTTTGCAAATCGGAGCAGTCACTGCATTTTATGCATTTTCGCGGCAGGTAACGTAACAATCACCTTGCAAGTGTGACAGAAAAAAATCTCGTAGGGATTCACTATTGATTGCGCTTTGCGTTACAAAAGTATAATGTACAACTCTCGCACTATACGCTGTTCTTTATGTTTAACTTTAGCCCGGACACACTGAACGTATGTTATATTATTTGGTGTTCTTTGTGGTTGATAGATCATCTTCTCTTTCATCAAATCTCAAAATCTGACAAATAAATAATCTGACTGATCCAACATCACTGATATCAATTTTAAAACTGTGATAGTGATGAGGTAAATTACGCTAAAAAGCAGTAGTGAACATTATGAATTGACATTTCCCATTTTTCTATATTAGGCCTACTTTCAGTTCAGTTTCAATTTTTTATTATTTTACTGTTATCCAAATACAGTAAATTTTTTCTCTTGAAAATAAGTAAATATACATGGAATAAATGTATGTGGAACTCTTAAAAAGTGATTCATCAAGTTTAATGAAGATGTCAAAGCCATAGCAGAGTGTTAAGTGGATACGCGATTCGAGGCACGCGATAATGATTTAGCCTACATGCCGGTCGCCGAAGGACTGTAGAAATGGAAAACAAGATCCTGGAATGATGAAAGACGTCGGGATGGGATGGAAATCCTGTGTGGCTTAGTGGATAGAGCGTCAGCACGTAGAACTGAAAACCCGGGTTCAAATCTCGGTGTCGGACAGAATTTTTCTCCGTTCCACTCATCTTGCATCATATGATGACACAGAATATCTGCACGGAAATATCATATGTACTTCGGTACATCATAATAATAATATAAGATCCTGGAAGCCGGATGTGTGGTGCATGACACTTATTTTTACAATCGATTGATGATGTCGCTGATACTACTGTACTAAGAGGGTTAGCCATTTCGGTACCCGTCTGCGTAAGGTGTTACAACTGGAATAAACTAGAGTACGTGGGTGATATCCGCAGTAGCTATATTCAGAAGTTATTACAGTATTATTGTTATGAAGAATGGTCTTAACAAAAGTATACAGGGTGAATCGTAAATAATTATTTACAAATGGCTTTTAAGGAACCGGCAGGTTCATTTCCACCCTCACGTAAGCCCGCCATCGATCCCTATCCCCTGCAAGATTAATTCAGTCTCTATCATCATATCCCACCTCCCTCAGATCCATTTTAATATTATCCTCCCATCTACGTCTCGGCCTCCCCAAAGATCTTTTTCTCTCCAGTTTCCCAACTAACACTCTATATGCGTTTCTGCATTCGCCTATACGTGCTACATGCCCTGCCCATCTCAGATGTCTGGATTTAATGTTCCTAATTATGTCAGGTAAAGAATACAATGCGTACAGTTCTGCGTTGTGAAACTTTCTTCATTCTCCTGTAACTTCATCCCTCTTAGCCTCAAATATTTTCCTAAGAAACTTATTCTCAAACACCCTTCATCTCTGTTCCTCTCTCCAAGTGAGAGTCCAAGATTTACAACCATACAGAACAGCCGGTAATATAACTGTTTTATAAATTCTAACTTTCAGATTTTTTGACAGCAAAATAGATGACAAAAGCTACTCAACCGAATAATAACAAGCATTTCCCATATTTATTCTGCGTTCAATTTCCTCCCTAGAGTCATTTATATTTGTTACTGTTGCTCCAAGATATTTGAATTTTTCAACCTCTTCGAAGGATAAATCTCCAGTTTTTATGTTTGCATTTTGTACAATATTCTCGTCACGAGACATAATCATATACTTTGTCTTTTCGGGATTTACCTCCAAACCAATTTCTTTACTTGCTTCAAGTAAAATTTCCGTCATTTCCCTAATCGTTTGTGGATTTTCTCCTAACCTATTCACGTCATCCGCATAGACAAAAACTGATGTAAGCCGTTCAATTCCAAACCCTCTCTGTTATCCTGAACTTTCCTAATGGCATATTTTAGAACGAAGTTAAAAAGTAAAGGTGATAGTGCATCACCTTGCTTTAGCCCACAGTAAATTGGAAAGGCATCAGATAGAAATTGGCCTATACGGACACTATTGTAAGTTTCACTGAGACACGTTCTAATTAATGGGAGCTAGTTTCTTGGGAATACCAAATTCAATAAAAATATTATAGGGTAAACATTGGTAATTTCGTGGCAGTGGTTATTTCGTGATACTTTTTCTTTGCTCTTTTGTGAACTAACCAATGGTGTTACGAGATCCAAATTTCCGGCAAGGGATTGCATATGTTGTCCAGTTTCCAGAAACATACAGCTAAGCTTTGTGTGACTATTGTAGTTGCTTCAGTCAGCTTTTATGTTTGGAGAGAGCAGGTTTGCGTCGACTTCTCAGGCGTACAAATTTTGTGGATGTTTGTAATTACATTACAGGCTTATTACTAAAGGTAAGCATATGATATTTGGTACAAAGATGTATTGCATCTTCATGAAATTTTAGGAAATGTTTTTGGAATTTTAGATATATCTGTAGTCGCCATATAGGCTTAGCTTTACTGATAGAAATTCTTAGCTGTTTGAGGCGAAATTTTGTTGAGCATTAAGCGTTACATTTTATACTATTTTAAAAATTGTATTACAATAGGAATTTTAGAAATCTGAAGACAAGATGTGATAACAAAAAAGAAAACGGAGACGCAATGGGTTCGGTGTAGCTTCTGTTTGAATTGTTGTCATGCTAAGTGTCAATGATAAGTGCTAGATGACTTACTTGCAAGAATTGTGACAGAAGATGGAACATGGCTCCACCATTTTGGACCGGAGACAGATGCAGACAATGGAGTGGCATCATACAAATTTACCAAAGAAATAGAAATTCAAAAGCACACCTTTCTGCAGG
Organism: Periplaneta americana; assembly: GCF_040183065.1. NCBI lineage: Eukaryota > Metazoa > Arthropoda > Insecta > Blattodea > Blattidae > Periplaneta > Periplaneta americana. Next base: position 137,634,131 of record NC_091121.1, on the reverse strand, counting down.
AAACGTTATGGCTACTGTGTTTTTCGATTCAGAAGGACTCTTGCTTGTGGACATCTTGCCACACGGAACCACCATTAATTATGACGGGTATGTTGCAAATCTCAAGAAACTTCTAGTTCGACTGAGTCGTGTTCCACGACATCGGGAGAAGCAGGATGTTCTGCTATTGCACGACAACGCACAGCCATATGACAGTCACAAGACCACAGACCAGATCAGAAAATTCGGATAGACAACACTGAAACATCCGCTTTACAGTCCTGAACTGGCACCGTGCGATTACCATCTCTTTGGTAAACTGAAGGATCCCTTCGCGGAACGAGGTTAGAAGATGACTCCCTTGTGCACGCTGCTAAAGAGAGGCTCAGACGTGTTGGTCCAGACTTTTAGCGTGCTGGTCTACAGGCCCTCGTTCCTAGGTTACGTAAGGCCGTTGAAAGGGACGGGGATTATGTGGAAGAGTGACATTTTGTTCCTTAAGGATGCACCTACATTCTGTGAAAATAGCAAAGCTGTAGGATAAAAATATAATTTTTAAACAAACGTTATGCATTACTTTTGTAGTTACCCTAGTAATATAGGCTATAGTAAAGTCCGTAATATAAGTGTTCACCCTTTCAGGGCAAAGAAGATCCCTTTTCAATTTCAATTTTCACTTTTATTTCATTCTTATTATGTGCTGATATGCATTTCTATGTTTTCTTGCTATGAATATTAGACGGAATTACTGTGTTTGAAGTCTTGTAACAATAAACATTTGCCTTAAATGAATTTTTCCACAATTCTTCTACCTCTCACTAAATTATCAATGCAATATCACGAAATTACCAAGGTTATCACGAAATAACCAACCTTTCAACTTAAGTTGTAAAAGTGGTTTTTGGGACATATTAAAGAACGTATCCAATCTTTTATGTCTCCAGAATTGTATAGCAAGTTATTGTCTTTTAGATGAAAAAATCTGAATAAGTATATATTTACACATTTGCATTTTAAATTAGCTCTCATGAAATTATCACGAAATTATCAATGTTTAACCTATAAAACTTCTCTCTTAACCGAGTCATATGCGTTTTTGAAATCTATGAATAACTCATGTACTTTACTCTTGTACTCCCATTTTTCCTCCAATATCTGTCTAATACAAAAATTCTGATCAGTTGTCGAGCTATTATGCCTAAAGCCGCTCTAATGTTGCCCAATAATTTCATCAACGTATTGAGTTAATCTTCTCAAAAGAATATTAATGTCATTAATTTCAGGAGGTTATTCTTTGAGATATGTCAAACAGAAAAGCGTAAGGGGAGCATGTAGAATACGTATGCGATTAAAGAATTTAGGTACAAATGTTTAGTTCAATATTTCTAGGTTTTTAGTGTTCAGAGTGAAATAAAAATGTATATGTTTATATATTAAGTCATTCTGAATTCAATGGTATAAAACAACTAATTGGTTTCTTATCAAAGTACAAAATATATACCCTAATTGATAGCCTGTTTTCCTATTTTGTTTAGTGTACCTTAATTTTCATTCGTATACCTCGTATTTTTTAAGTTATCAAGGAATGTATATTGTAAATTACAATGTATATTGTTAAATATTTCACCCTTAGTGAAACTGACAAAATATTGAACTTCGATTATCAATTTTTACCATTTTTTGCAGCGCATATATATTTTGTCCCTCATGTTATGTGTGTTGTGTTCAGTACCCGTAGGTCTACTTTGTAGAACACAGCCTGCAGATAATAATTCCATGTAAATATATTAAGTAGTTTCAGAGAAAAATGCATTGAAGTTTTTGAAAAATATTAATTTACGGAAAAGTCCATTTAAAAATAAAATGTATGCGTGAATTACATGCGCCGCCAAATTTATTAATTCTTTTAAATACAAAATAAAAAATCGGATTTTTTAAATTCCTAATAACTACCTACTACCCTTAGTATAAATTTGCTCTTTTTTGCTTCCTTTTTTGAGATAAAAATTGTTCTATATGAAACATTTAATTGGGTGTTTTGGAAAAGCCATGAATTTAATTTCCAACGTGTTCAGTTAATTTAAGGAAACAGTGCATAATGATAATAAAAGATTGAAAGAATTTCAGTTTTGTCCTTTAAATGTGCAGAAATTTGATGCGAATAAATGTACCATTTTAAAATTATTTTTCAGAACGAAAAGTCACTAGATTCCCAATTATAAATTATTTTAGGCACTACAACTCTATATTAATATTTTTGGCCTTCTCAACAGCGTATAGGTAATTAAGTATGGACACTTCACGTCGGTACCTTTGATGTAGCCGGGCTGATTTCAATTACCTTCAAGCCAGCTAGAGCATGAGATTCTGATTTCTCCCTAGAGTTGGCGCTGACATCACACCAGCTAGCAGTCGACACAGCGGAAATATAACACATATAATTAATATATCTAGGTACATTATGTACTCAAAATAAAATAAATGAAATAATAAATCCGTCATTAACTCTAATATCTAGACTTTAGAGTTCCTTTATAATGAGAGTTGAGATGTTATCCCCACCAACAATTAAAATATGTAATGATTTGATAGCGCTGAAATTGGAAAAACAAACCTCTTATGAGAAGTAAAACCATATACCGTAAAGTGGGGATATTTCGGACGCAGGGGTAACATCAGACAGTAATTCAATTTATCATATTTTATGTTGGTAACACCAGTTCACCAATGGGTCTTTAAAAATGTGCAGAAACATACGAACATAGTAAAAAGCGCGGAAAAGATGCTAAGAACTGGTGTAACCAACATAAAATATGATACATTGAATTACCGTCCGATGTTACCCCTGCGTCCGAAATATCCCCACTTTACAGTACCTATATTATATTATATACAAATATTAAACGAATTTGATACTTAATTTTATAATATATTATATTATTTTATAATATAATTTATTATATATGACATATAAAAATATTATTACAACTAGTTTGTCACTGAGAAATAAGGAAAAGCTGTTAACTTGAATTTATTTGAAGCAAAGCGTTACTGGATTATGCAACAAGGTAGGCGATGTTTTGATCCTGTGTCTCAACTCTATTCTAATTATTAATTTAATTTAATTTCTTCCTGTAACCACTACAGGTTGCCGTCGACAAAGAGTACCATGATACAATAGAGTAAAAGCCTTGAGGCTTAGTGATAAATTGTTGTTAGAGTGAAAAAGAAAGAATTTGAATTATATTGAAACACATGATGTTAAACGAAGTAACGTCAAGGAGATGCGAATTAGTCATGGTCCATATGTATGATGCCTGAAAATAGCTATTGAGCCTTTGAGTGCTGCAATTGTTAGATCTCTTAAAATACTTTTATGCAGGCCAAAAGATTTACAGAAGTCGACTAGGAACCGGGGTATGGTCCCACGGGCTCCTATCATTAGTCCCGTAATGACGATGGATTCCAGATGGTATTTGTCCTTATAAAAACTGATGGAAGGTTCATATATATATATATATATATATATATATATATATATATATATTCCCTTTTTCCTCGTGTACTTCTTCTGGCTGGTGTTCGTGCGATTCGAATCTCACAGTAGGGTCTATGATGTAACCTTCAAGAGAGGGAGGTTTAAATGCAATTATGTCAATTCTTCGATTACTGCCCTCACTGGATATGCCGTGCACTTCTTCATATACTGAATAACTAATAATACTAATACCAGGACGAATAGAAGGAATAGTGTACGCACTCAGCGAGTTTACACGGGTCCGCCGCAACGCGGCGCTTCTATCGCTAGGTTCCTGACTTGGAGGAAGTTCACAGTTCTTGTTACGCTAAACGTAGTCCTTCTTAAAAGCAAATTTCTACCATTCAACCCGTCTATTCGTAACTTTAGGAATACCTGCATAGTCCCTGATTCATAATTAATAGCCTTCTCTCAGTTAATACTATTATGAACGTTCGCAACAGTAAATACAATGGGATCTGAAACTCTATGAAAGCGATAAGTTCAGTATTTAACAAGTTGCGAATTCGGGGACAGAAAACTCTACAAAATGTTAAATAAAACCAGAGTTGAAAGATATTTTACGTGCTTATAAATTAATTAAATTACTCACCATATGAATGATTAGTTGCGTGCTACCTTCGAGAGTTTGCGAGACGACTTGACGGATTTACGAGCTTGTAATTCTTTTCGGATTTCCTTTGTCCTGAAGAAGAATTGGCACTTTAAGTAGTGGTAAACCAATTTAGGAATAATATCCATGATGTGTTCTCTGCAACAACCTGCTCCCGAAGACTGGATCGTAAGAGCGTCAATAGTGTCAAGACAGTAATAGAAGATATCACCCCACATTGCACTCGCTGAGCTAATCTTTCCTTTAATTTTCATTTCTGTGTGAAGAAGTACATCGTATACAGCTTGGGAGGGGTGGGTTAAAAAACTGACGTTCCTACCGGATCCGTAGTCCTTGATTTGGGTGAGAGCTGCACAATGTTTAGACACATTACTTTTCTGTCGAAGGGACTGGACACAGAGGATACACGCAATAAACTTAGAGGAATGATTTACGACATAACCTGCCACATGATACACTAAAAATCTGTCAATCAACACGGCAGGAGTGGTATTTACCAACTCGGGCATAGCACTTTCCCAGCCTTCACCATGTATTTCTTCACAAAGAACAATTTTTTCTTTTATACAAGTTTCTACAGACTTCTTGTTACGTAATAATGTCTTTTGTCACTATTTCTACCTTATCCCGATCTACAATCAGGAGCAAAACAGTACGGCATTTTTGCAATTATTTTGTAAACCACCACACAATATTCTTTTGTCACTGGTTAATTCAAAGCACAACAAACTGAAGCCTTCTACACAAACCCAAACAACAAAGCATACTAATAACCCCTAACAACTTTCACCATTAAACGCGCGAGAAACTGTATTTTCAAGGTGTCTGACCTCAGACAAACGATGGACTTTAGCGATCGAAGCGCCACTAGTTCTCAGGTCCGCCACCGACAATGAGAGAACATAGGAGTGCGTACACTATTCATTCTATTCGTCCTGCTAATACTATTCTTAACGTATGCTCGATTACACTAACCTCTAGCGCTTGAAAGTAGAACTAAACGTCGGCGCACAGAGAAACAAAACACAGGAAAATTCGCTCAGTGCCCATTCTTTATAATCGCTATTCGCTGTTCTCAACAGCTTTTCGTCCATTCCTGTCGATGCTAATAATCTTTATCCAGTTAGCTATTTTCATGAATTTCAAATCGTTTAGGACATAATCTTCTTACCTGTTTTTTGGTCCACCCAATTTTTTAGTAGCAATCGGTCTCCATTTGTAAAGTATTTTTTAACCAATCTCTGTTCTTGCATTCTGTTGACGTGAACTTATTACGTATCAATAGAGGAAGTTTTACTTTTGTCGTAAATGGTGCTCAAAAGTCGCTAAATCTTATCCATATAATAAGACTATTGAAAGAAATTGTCGAAGAGAAACAGATAAAAGCCGCCAGATTTAGCGACAAAAACGCTAAATTGGCAAAATTGTATATCATTTTCACCCCTTCATACATTGCAGAATGTTTCCAAGTATCAGTTGGCTTTGGTTTCATCCGTCTTTTTAGGTAAAGTGCAGACGCGTTCTTTTATCATCCCATCCCTCCCATTATTCAATTCGTGTGCTTTTGTCAGTAATTTACCGTTTATAAATTTATTTGTAAATGCCTTAAATCAATGTTATGATTGTATTAATGTAATGATATTGATTTTCTGGAATTTTACTTAACACAGACGTTAAAATTCCGATACATTACTGAATAGGGCGTCTATAAATAAAGCAAGAAAAAAAGAAAAATCAGTTGCCTTTGCCTATTGTTAGTTTCATTCTTCATTACGTCATACATAGAAATAATTATGGCGCCGAACTAATTTCTAGTTTAACTAAAACTAGTATATCTGACAATTCAAATAAAATATATGGTACCAAAATATAGTTAACATGTGATCATTTGTGCAAAAATTCGTACTATCTTTATTTTCGGCAACAATATAATCCAGTATTATTTATTTTAACAAGGTAATTTTATTTAGTTGTGATCGTTAGTTATTTTGCGAATATTGAAGCTTAAGCAACATTACTACATTGCTTTTAGTTTTCAGATGTCGTGTGGATGTGGTAGCTGTGGAGGTGTTGGGGGTAGTTATGATGGTGGTGGCAGTGGCGGTGGTTGCTGTGGTGGAACCTGTGGCTCTTCAGAAACTACACGGAGACCTGAAGGAGTTGTCATGGATGAAACTTTCATTCTTCCGGACAGAGTAACGCTATTTTAATTTCTATAAAAATACCTCGATATAATACCATGCTTTAGCTAAAATCCTGTTTTTTAGATATCGCTAACAAAGGGCATGAAGAATTTTTACATACATTTAATTGAAACCGTCGTTATGTCTTATAATCTATTTTCGGTATTCTCTCAGTAAAACTCTTTCTTTGTAATCACTTATCACAGTATGTACAAGAAGGTTATAACAGCATTACAGCACCGGCGGATCAAGTGTGAATCTCAAGGGGGTTATGTTTAGGAATAAAGATCATTTCAGAATAATCCTAGCTTCATTTCTATGTTCGTCTATTAACTATAGTCTGAACTACACACGGTACATTTCACTAGAGCTGCGTCCTCTAAATTAACATGTATAATAAATGGAAATTCCAATCTCAACGAGTCAATTAAATGACACTTTCTTTTAAACCATGATGCATTGCTGCAGTACATTTCTGTTATGACTTTTTCACACTTTCACACTCAAATTCAAACTAACTAATCTCGTAGACACAGCCAGTGATGCCAAGTTAACAGCCACTCAGTATGGTACCATTAATTCATTTAGTGTTCTGCCCAACGTCAGGTCTTTTACTACAAACCCAGCCTTCTCCAGTCTTTCCTATTTTCTACTTTCCTCCTTGTTTCCTCATATGCTCCATATATCTTAATGTCGTCTATCATCTGATATTTTCTTCTACCCCGTACTTTTCTCCCGTTCACCATTCCTTCCAGTACATCATTCAGTAGTCAGTTTCTTCTCAGCCAGTGACCCAACCAATTTCTTTTCCTCTTCCTGATCTGATCATTCTTTCTTCACCCAATCTTTTGATTTCCTGGCAGCAGCTCATGTTACTGCTTATAGTACAACCCAAGTATTTGAAGCTGTTCACTTGCTCTACTGCCTCATTTAGAATTCGGAAGTTTATCTTCTGTATTTTTCTTCCTATGACCATGCTCTTCGTCTTATTTGGATTTATCTTTATCCCATACTGCTCACAGCTGTCATTTAGCTCCAGCAGCATATCCTTTAGTATCATTTCCTCTTCTGCTAACAACGCCATATCATCAGCAAATCCTATGCACTTTATCCTTCTTCCTCCTACTATCACTCTCCCCATGTTCTGAAAACAGTTCTTCATTAAATCCTCCAAGTAGATGTTGAACATTGTAGGTGATAAAGGACATCCTTGACGTATTGCTGTCCCTATTTCACTTCCTACTAACATTTTTTCTCCTATCCTGACTTTGACTCGTTGTTTCATATAAAGATTACTAAACAGTTTTCTCTCTTTCCAGTTCATACCAATTTTCTTTAGGATTCCCATCAGTTTATTCTAATCCACTCTGTCAAACGCCTTTTCTGAGTTCACAAATACTATATAGCCTATAGGCTTACACTTCTTTATTCTTCTCTAGTTATTTTTCGCCGATTGTTCGCAGCAGTCCAATTGCATCTCTCGTACCTTTTGCCTTCCTGAAGTCAAACTGCTCTTCTTCCAACTGTTCTTCCATCTCAGAATATAAACGATGATTCAGTATTCGCAGAAGAATCTTCGCCGAGTGAGAAATTAGACTGATAATCCTGAACTCCTTATATTTCTTGGCGTTATTTTTCTTCGGTAGGTATTGGAATCAACACTATCTTCGTAAAATCTTCAGGCCATTCGCCGTTTTCAAATATATCGTTGCATAATGATAGAATTTGCTTCTTATCTCACCCAAGCATTTCACTAATTGAATAGGGATTCCATCAACTCCTGTTGCTTTCCCATTCTTAATTTACTTAAACGCTATTTCAAATTCTTCATTTAAAATAGAAAATCCTTTTTCGTCTTTTGATACGGCTTCTTCGTCTTCTACAGCTAAGTCTTCTGGACGATTCCTTGTCTCATATAACTCTTCTACATATTTCGTCCATCTATTTAGTATTCCTTGGTTGTCTGTTATTTCATTTCCGATGTCGTCCTATATCGACCACATGGATTTCCTGTTCTTATTTGTGAAATCCAAACATTTTACTTCGCGGTACATTAAACCATATCTTCCTTTTCTCTCTAGATCCTCTATTTCTTCACATTTCTCTTTCATCTATTCTTCTTTTGCTTTATCAGTTTCTCTTCTTACTTCATTGTTTAGTTTTCCGTATTTTCTTCTACCTTCTTCTGTGATTATGTTATTCCATTTTCTCCTCTCTTCCATCTTCTCCAACATTTTCCCCGTGACCCAAGGTTTCTTAATTCTCACACCTTCTGTATATCCTATTGTTTCTTCTGCTGTTGTCGATATACAATTTTTTAATGAGTCCAGTACTCTTTATTATTCTCAGGTGTGGATTCTAATGTAGCGGCTTTCTCTTGAAAATTTGCTTCAAATTTTCTTCAGTCCTCTTCGTTCTTCAGCTTCTTTCAATGGTACCAACACTTCTAAATTATAGTAATTTATACGAGAAAAATAAAGTTAAATAAGAAGACATTTATTGTATGTGACAATTTATTTCCCTTACTTATGAGAACAACTATTTTATGATGTCTTTAATGTAATTATGAATAACAATTATGAGTAGCTATTATTTTTTCATATAGGGTAAACTAGGTTCTGTTGGACAGTCGGGCATGTTGGACACTCTGTACTTTAACGTGTTACCACGCTACTTGTGGGCACCACATTCAGCTAGATGTCAATGACGGAAGTAGGCACGAGTGGGGCTACTTCCGTCATTGACTTCTAGCAGAATGTGGTGCCCACAAGTGGCGTGGTAACACATTAAAGTACGGAGTGTCCAACATGCCCGACTATCCAACAGACCCTAGTTTACCCTAAAGTATTTGCTTAAAAAAATATATATAACTGAACGCAGACCTATTCTTGTGCATGGAAATACATAAAAATCTGAAGTAGTCCTCTTCGTGGTCTACAAATTTCCAAATGAGAAATTTGTCAACAATGTTGATGAGATGGCTGCGTGTTTGTTTTCATGTGGTTGCGTATAACAGAAATATCTGCTCTCATGGAATCATTACAAAGTTTACAAGGGGTCTTGAATACAAGCATAAACCAAGGCTTGAATTCACATTCATTTTTCCAACAAATTCTATACTGCACATATGTTTTCGATGTTTTGGACGTTTACCGTATACTGTTTTGCAAGCATCACCTCGCTGTTTCGGTATTACTAAATTCCATAACAGCGATTACATGAATTATTCACTGTGAACAACTGGCAGGTGCATTTACAATATTATGGTAATATACTTCTATTGATAAAAGTTAATGATCTTAATAATGAAAAATAATTGGAAGCAGAATTTCTTAAAATAATCCGAATAACTTAGTCATTGTTGAGCTGCGAGTTTTGGACTTCGTTGCAGGTAACTTTGCAGGAAGAAATTCAACTGCAATAAAATTAATGTAAATGCTGATAATCATTTGGCAATTGTTACACTATAGGGAGAATAAAGAATCTGGAACTATATAAATATCTACCGTATACTTCATTTTCGATTCCTATAGGTGTTACCAGTATTTGTAAGACCAAAATTCTCTCCATTACATATTCGATTCTAGCCCTCAGCTAATTCAAAAGCCGCCGTTTTAGATTAAACTTTGAAATTTTTAATGGAAAGGGTGCATGTAGGTACTCAAAATCATGTGAAATTTTCTAAAAAATAATAGTGCAATCTGTTTTAAGATATTATCTCTAATCGTTTTCAAGTTACTTAAAGATAACTGCCATAATGACACAAACATTAGTTACTGCATCTACAGGTATTTTGTAAATGATACAGTATAAGGAGGTTTTGGAAAAGGTATTTTTTGGAATTCTGGTAATTAACATTTCCTGCTTTACTGTTTGGTTAACGTGTGACAGTTTCAATTGCATTGTTGTGATTATTTGAAGCTTTCCTGTAAGGAATTTCTTGATTTTCATGATGGCCATTTTGCAGTTCAGTTTAAAAATGTTTAATTATTTATGATCCTGATAGACATCTTAAATTTTGTGTTTTAGGCTCAACAACAAATTGAACAGGATCCGACATTTGAATCCAAGATAGTTTTTAGTAATGAAGCAAACTTTTATATGAATGGGGAGGTAAACAGACATAACACACGCTATTGGTCAGACATAAACCCAAATTGATTGGATGAAAATACAAGGTGCTGGTAAAATAATGGTTTGGTGCGGAATTTGGGGAAATCGTATTGTTGGACCGTATTTTATTGAGGAGAACCTGAGTACCATTTCTTATTTGAACATCTTGCAAGAAAATATCTTTCCTGATTACTAAATGAAGGAAATGAATTCCTTAGTTAGTTACCAGAATTACATAAAAATACCTTTTTTGAAAACCTCCTTGTACTGTAAAAAATATTTGTAGATGCAGTAATTAATGTTTGTGTCATTATGACAGTTATCTTTAAATAACTTGAAAACAATTAGAAATATCGCAAAACAGATTGCACCATTGTTTTTTAAAGAAAATTTCACATAATTTTGAGTATCTACATGACCCCCTTTCCATTTAAAATTTCAAAGTTGCATCCAAAATGGCAGCTTTTTATATAGTTGAGGGTTAAAATCTAATGTGTAACTGGTAGAGCATTTGGTGTTACAAATACTGGAAACACCTATAGTAATCGAAAATCAAGCATATGGAAGATATTTATATAGTTCCAGACTTTTGATTCATCCTGTACATTAAATTGAAAGAAATATAACAATAATAATATAACATTTTCATATGTTTGTACCACTAAGCAAATTACGGTATTTTTGTATATTTATGGTATCATCATGTGGCTTTCGGGGAGTTAGGCCACTGTCGACCTTCCCATCTCAAATCAATATATTTATGACATGCGTTCTATAATTATGGTACGATTGGCACCACTGAACATAGCCTCAAATGATTGTTTCTGAATTGTTGAGGATCGGCTGCAGGGGGAAACTGCTTATTGCGAGGCGCTTGCCGTTCGTTGCATGTGCCGCGATTGAAAGCAACTGATTTCTAACATTGATAACTATTATTTAATTTTAATTTTGACTATATTTCTGTGTGTATTAATTTGTTATTGAAATCGGTGACAAATCTATCTCGGAACATTTGTCTTATTTCGGGGACGAATTTACCATATTTTCCTTAAAAGGTTTATCTCCCTTATTTAATTGTAAAAATTTCTTCACACGTAGTATGACATCTTTCATGCGTCCTTTACTCTTCATGATATAAAATTGGATTTGATCCAGGTTTGATTTTCATGGAATTTTATTTCAGATATAATTGACTTGTTGCTCTAAGATAATTATATTTTTGCTGTAGGCTTTCTTCGTAACATCGATTTTAACATCGTCAACTGGAGCCTCCAAAGCATGAGAATCGTTTCTTCCAGGACTACATCTCAATTTTCTTCGCACAGTCGAAGTAATTTAAATATGCAACTTACATTGACTCCATTTGCTTCTCACAGTACGGTTGGGCACGTAAATGTAGCATGGAACATAATTATACAGATGTCAGAAAATACCTGTAACTGAAATAAAACAAAATATTGCTATAGTTTTTGACATCCAGCCTTTCCAAACTAAAATGATTGTGAAAGTCTGAGAAACGATGGGAAAATATATTAAAAACCTTAATCTAACAATATTAATAATTAATACCATAATAATTATGTAGTTATAATAGCATATAGGCTTACTTTCTTGAGAAATATACAATTAGATACCTTAATTCGTTAATATTTCAAGAGTTTTAAAACATTAGACTAATTACCTATTTTCTCAACGGAGAACTATGGCAAACTAGAAGGAATATGTTATATTCATAGTGTAGCCAAGAAGTAGATAATGTTTTACCCACCAGCTGGAATATATAGACTAGTACAATTCTTGTATTTGGCTTATTATATTTAATCAAATAATGTACTGCCAACAACTATCTATCTCCTTGCCAATATTGGATACATTACTCCACGTCACAAGTTTAAATTTTTTTATGATTTGTTTGCTGGTAGTTTCTAAGGACTTAAAGAGACATCCTCAGTCACTTTAAAGATATTTGTTCAGGAAACAGAGAAAGTGGATGGAAGAGAAGCAGATGTTATTGATTTTACATTAAGCTAAACTTTATTTTACATACCGTAAATCAATAACACGTACTTTTCAGAAGGATCTATGCTAAGGATTCTATCGGCCCTTCAAAATCCATTGTCCTTGGCTGCGTGTGCCGAGTAAAGACAGCAAAACACTGAGAACAACCTGACGCAACCATAATCTGAATTTGGTTTTTTGTATCGTAGGAATTATATTTATAATGCAAACATCGGTTAACTTAAGTTTTACATTACTTGAAAAGCGTACCTAGTTGAAATACCCGGGTTGTTATTTTTGCTCAAAAAATTATTTTTTTTTCTTCAGTATAAATAAAGAGTTGTGGTCAATTTTCATTTCGCTATTCCCCTCTGAGCAGCAGTTTCAGAGTAATTTTTAAAATCCTACATGCTCTGTGCGTTTAAACGCCCACTCCACGTTCACGTTGCAAATTAAGTTGTATTAAATACATTATTAGCTTTAGTCTATGAGAAAGCCAGTATATCTTATCTAAGTTTTTGTTATAAAATTCACCAAATGTCATTTTCAAGGCAGCACTTTCATTGGAAAGTAGAGGTTTACAAAACTGATTCTTAAGGAAGATTCTACATTGTTGGCGTGATGTTTTCCATGTTTTTCTTTCTGCTGATTATAAATGAGCTATTTGTGAATGTTGTCATAGTAGGTATTTTAATAATACGCTGTGTTCAAAATCATGGCGACACTTTTATACGATTAAGTGAATATTAATTAATCGTAGGTACATGTCATTTGGTGGTCAAGCTTTCAAAGTTCTTAGTTTCGTAAAACGTATTATTTCTGTTGCCATCGGTCACATTGTTGGAAATTGGCAACTTCACAACATAAATCGTTTTGTGTTCTGCAACTTGTGAAAAGAAACTCAAAGTAATGGCAACAAAGATTGTTATGTAGACATTTTCGAATTGACCATCTATCATATCGTTGGATTGAACATACCACAGCCGCTGATCGCCAGCCCTCCAAGTCACCAGATTTGACAAAATGTGCAATGTGACTTTATGATAGAAAAGTATTTAAGTTTTATCTTATTTCCATAGTTATCAACGGAATATGACAATTTAAAAAGAATAGAAAGGGTACAATTCATAAGTTTATTACATTCAATTGCTAGGCCTACATCTTGTGGGTGAGAATAGCATCAGGGGAACTATAAGAAACATAAGTAAACGGAAAGAGGGAATTTAGGAGTTAGAGCGAAGAAAAAGAGATAAGTACGTGAATAAATAGAGGGAAATTGGTGAGGAAATAATAAGTGATGTAAAGAAAATAAGAGATATAAAATAGAAATATAGACAAATAATTTAGGAGGAAATAGCTAAAAAAGAATGATTACAAGTAGATAGATTTGAGAATAGAGAATAAAAAATAACGGAAATAATTAGGAAGAGGAATGTACAATATTTAGGCCTAATAGGAAAGTGGGAAATGGTAGGGAGAGAGAGAATAGAAGAAGATAGATAGAGAGAGACAGATAGCAATTCAGTTAAAACAAAAAAATAGAAAGTAATCATGAAATACTTGGCAAATGAATATATCAAAGGGTGGTATTAAAGTGATGGTGGATCGAAATGCAGAAATGTAAACATCCACTGTAACTATGGATTGTAAAGTTGGCTGAAAAATAAATATCACTATCCATATCAGTCTTCTTAGTTCCCTTAGATAGTGTATCTTCACACTAATTTAGCATAGTAAAATAGACGTTAAGTTTCGATGATGATATTATATATGTAAATTCTCAATATTGTCTGACCAATTTTCCGTTTATTTTGTCAACACAATATTAACCTTCTCAGAATTCACTTCCATGCATTGTTACAAAAGGGAAAATCACCAATGTCACTATGTACCTTACAACAGTATTATTAACTGCGGTATTGTAATTGTGGTAATTATGTCATCCTTAACACTATTAATTAGCGGAATAAATGCGTCTTCTTAAATTTCGATTCACATTTCAATAGCCTACATCGAGCCCACATGTTGTGACGTAATTCGTTGTTGCCAAAATTGCTCTGTGGCTTTGTGTTCTAGGAGGAATTGGTTACTTACAGTACAGTATGTATACTTTAGTTGTTTATAGTGTTTTTAAATGATGGTCATCTCATATAACTAGTAATTATTTCTTTACTAATGTTGTGTAGGTTAGTGTGTATAGTAGGCGTGTGGTCTGTTAGGGCTATGTACATTTTTAAAATTTCCTACAAAATCAAGAAATCAAGCAGCTGGTTTCACAAACTATAAAAGAAAGGTGGCAATGACGATAATGGTCTATGTGCACAAGGACAAGCCTACTTACATGATGCCTATAGTGACTGAAAGTGAATACAGACTACAACAAAATGTGAAACAAAATACAGAAGAGCAGTTTTCTTGTTGTGACAGTTTACAACTGCTAAGAATGTAAAATTATTATTATTTACAATATTTACTCTAAAATTCTATTTAATTTGCTGTTTTGAATTTATGTGGTAAATGCCAAAAACAGTTATTTTCATTTGTTATTTCACATAATATGGTGTTGTTTTTGGTGGTGGTGGTGGTGGTGGTGGTACAATGTCTATGCATTGGACAATGAAGTCATTTGCCGTCTTGCACTGCAGTATTTTTGTACAATGTCATCGTTTTGTAGCAACGTTGTGCGTTTTTTTATGTGTTTCATGTTCATTTCTTTGTTTGCGTCACCGAATTTGCAGATGGTTGTATGGAAAATTTCTATCCTGAGCAGGTGGTTTGCCAAACAATTATGACTGTTATCAACCTGAATATAGTGGCAGCAGATTTACTAGTATATGTCCCTTGGGGTATTATCTTGGGTTATACAACAACATTTCCTTAATTTAATCTTTTGCTCCCTTCGTATTTTGTTTTTGGTTAGATCTGAATTTACTTTTGATTAGTTGTTTTCCAGAGTAAAATGGGAGTCCGTTATTAGAATGTTGCAAAATTTCAGTTCCCATTTTAACAAAAAAAGTCTACAGATAATGTACTGTTTCATTTCGTTTTATATCACAATGGGAATGAATCCACTGCAAACAAATTTTTTGTGTAGTTTAGTTAGGTAATCGAGCTTCTTTCAATCTTGAAATTTAGCGCCTTCTGTAGACTTGTGAAATTATAGTTTTTATGGCTACCCTTAAATATGTTAATATGACAGTTTTGGACTTTATTTAATCTATATAAGAGTTTTGCTGAGGTATATATAATATATAGCACTAACTTATCCTTCAAAATTTGTTGTATATTTTCTTACAGGATGGTAAAAGGCATAGAGAACTCTGCTGATCTTGCTTGTGATATAAGGAATCTACCTGTATAAATTTATAACCACTCCTTATGTGGGTATCTTTTGTTTCAATTATTTCTATAGCCAGTGGTCTATACTAATGCTATTTAATGGCTTGTCTTTATTAATGAAGTTCTTTCCCTTTGAGGAATAGGATTCTGTTTTAATTTCTCACAATAACTTTATGGCAATCTCTTACTAATATTCGTAAGAATCTGTATGGCAACGATTGGGGTGGATTTAATGCTTTAGTCATTAATATTAAGGCCTGATTTTGAAATAAATATACTTTATCGAGATAGTTT
The DNA here is from genome assembly GCF_040183065.1 of Periplaneta americana. NCBI lineage: Eukaryota > Metazoa > Arthropoda > Insecta > Blattodea > Blattidae > Periplaneta > Periplaneta americana. Next base: position 137,618,074 of record NC_091121.1, on the reverse strand, counting down.
TTCGGTGATGTAAGTATTTATTAATAATTCACAAAATAGTACATAAACTTAGTAATTAAAACTAAGATATACACAAGTAGTAATTATACACAATAAATATACAATTAAATAAAGAATTTTATATCATATAACTATTCAAATTATGTTGTCTTAACTTCCACTTACGTCTAGTTTTAGTGCAAGTTTCAACCAATCGCGTTTATTTTAAACCTTAAAACTTATTTACTTGCTAAATTTGAAATTCTCTTTTAACTCTAAAATAAACAAGTGTATATATCGTCCATGCTGCTATATTCATCCAATTATCTTTTACAACAGACATATTTATATTTAATTTTAGATCCTCTTTTACATAATAACTAACTCTTTCATACAATAACTTTCGCATTGAGGTTATTAATGTCGACATTAAGTCAACAAACCGAATAGCTGAATCGGTAGTATTAGGGCAGTATCTATTCTTACAATTTAGCTTGTCAGCTAAATTGTTTACGTAACATCTATACAGATATCCGCTTACTCGTTTAAATATATTTTTTTGGGTGATGTAATCAACAGTTCTCCACAATATTGGTTAATTGGTTTGACACACAAAAACTTTGAAAATTATAAGAAAAGTAGCGATTTTTGAGAAAGTTAATTTAACTTACAGAAGTATTGTAATTCATACATTGTACACCAAATGAGATGAAATTTAGTGCAAACACTATTCACATGCAACATAAAAACTGTACACATGACGTAGATAATTTTGGCTTGAGTGGTTTAGAAAAATAACATTTCATCTCTGAGTATCCTTAAATTTAATGATCTGAGTACTGATTTACATACTTCTGCAGGAGCAGTGGCTGCCTTCCACGATTGAGGATTCACCAGACTCGCCCTTGACACCTCCAAGACGCGGCATAATGAGACGAGTAAGAGAAGATGAGTACCCAAATATTAGTTATGAAGAAACTTCTGACCAAGAAGCAGAAATATGGACTGAGTATAATAAAAAATCAAAAACGGTTAGGAAACTCCCGATGTTTGGAGAAGATGAGAAAGTAAAGGAAAGACTTCCTGAAGTGTACAGACATGAGCATGATAAAAGTAAAAGAGAAAAATATAGATTGAATATACAACAGACAGTTCCCAGATCATCTGACAACCGTGCATTTAGACTAAATTTACAGTCACAAGGATTCAGCTCAAAGACCATGGAATCTTCCGAAGATGTATTTCCAGAGGCTCCTACGTCTGCATCAGGTATGGAGACAATAAGCGCGTCTAGAGATGAAGGTATTAGACGCACAATTATAAGGAGTCCACATGGGAGAATGCAACAAAGAATGGACTCTATAAAAACAAGAAGTTTTGAAGTTCCAAAATCTCGTGAAACTAAATTACGGGGTACAGGATCTTGCAAGAAACCCTCACCAATGAAAATGTTCGATGATGCAGTAAATGCAGAGCTCAAGAAAAGAAAGGATTATCAAGGGATGGATACTTATGCAAGCAATTTTTTCAGTGGTGATCCAAACAGACTTGCTTGTGGAACAAGAAGAGACGTCAAATCTAAATCCACTCTAAGTGCTGTGGAGACTGCGAGAAGTTTACACCCTGATTACTATACTTCTGGGCTTGCAGAAGCCGTTGATAAATTGGCACAAGCTGAAGCTATTTGTCGTTATGACGGTGCTGTGAAGGCGGCTGAAGATGCGGCATCTGCTTTTCCAGAAGGAATAATGGCTGAGGAAGCTGCAGTTGCTAGAGTTAGAGGTTACCATGCGGAATTGGTGGATACAGTTCAAGAAGAAATACCGGGAGTAAGACCTATAGAACTCGTGGGATATATAGGACTTACGAGGCCGAAAATCTAGTTCCTTCCAAAAAATTATAATTAATTATTGTTCTAGATACTACATTTTTTTCAACATGTAATACTACCACTGTTTTTCCAATGTAATGTAAAACGAAATTATTTTAGTCCTTAAAATTTCGATTTTCAGATTTAAGGAGCATTAATTGTATGTAGATCTTACTGACAGTCTAAGAAATTTTTGGTGAGTACTTTGGCGATAGTTGGAAATTTAAAAAAATGAGCAATCTTCATTAAGCAGAATTATTAGTCACTTTATTGTGATTTATTGGCATCAAATTTCATTGCAAAAAATTATATAATCGTTCTACTTCTTATAAACATTTTAAGCATATCTAAGTTATTTTATTACATATTGATTTACGTGTATAGCATCCTATGCTTGTTTGATGCTGTAGTGTCCACCGCTGTGAAGTAACGGTTAGCATGCCTGACCGTACGAGCGCACTCGGGTTCAAATCCTGGATGGGAAAAGTTACCTGGTTGAGGTTTTTTTCGGGGGGGGGGTAACGTACGGTGTGCTTTTAAAACATAATTTTGTCGACCGATTATTGCTCTGTAGGTTTCACTTTAAGCGTCACGTTGTCACGTCTACTTCCTCGATAAGAATAGGTACTGGTTTGCTATATTGTGAAATGGCTATTATTATTATTATTATTATTATTATTATTATTATTATTATTATTATTATTATTATTATTATGTAGGAGTACATTGACATTCTTAACTCCTTAATTATTATTATTTTTAATCACATACCTTAATGTTCGTCCTCAGCACTTTCCTCGGCACCTTCGTCGGTTTCGCACACTTGTATGACGAACTTAGGGAAAGTTGCGTATATCGCTCCAATTCAGCATTTATAATTTTTATTGAAAAATACAATTTTTATTTTCTGCAGTCCTTTACAGAAATACATTCCCAGAACATTTACCTTTCATGTAAAAAAGAATCCTTGAATTTGATTTACTATTTTTGAAGTAGAATGACATTTTCGAAACACTTGTCAATGATGCCATTTAGGCAACTAGTTTCCTAAATATCACCTGCGGTTTCTTAAATCGCACCTCTTTAACCGGGATGAAGGAAAGCTTTTAACATTGAACATATTGAACAGTATTTAATATGAATAATGTAATAAATGAAAATTACAATTTTATTGAAATTAATGAAAGAGAGTAACCCATCTTCGAATGAAATTGAAAAAATAGAGCATAAATTACCTAACATTTAAACTTCCTGAATGCGTTTTTTTATTGTTACACATTTGCCATGTGCTTCACCAGGCAGTTTAAACTGTAAACTGCGTCACCTTTTCTCCACGATGATCTCGAAGCCACCTAAGATCTGCTTCATGATTTAGCTGTCTGAAATGGTTTGAAGATAGAAACATCTAAATGCTGGGCCTCTGAGTATTATGACTAGGAAGCTGAAATAGGAGCACATCATTTTCCCGAGATAATCTAGCTTCTAAATTTGTGGAATGGTTCGTATAGGTGGACATACAGAAGCAGCACTTTTTTCTATGGCAGGTTTGAGTGGCAAATAAAATGCTTGAGCAATTCGACAAATAGCTCACCTCACTGTTGATGTAACCTGAATCAGAGCAAACAAATAACGATCCTGGAAGAACATCAGCTGATAATGTAGGATGCACTGTTTGACGTTTAACAATTTTCATAGGTGGCACAAAATATCTGGTGCGCTTGTACAACACACACTTGTTGTATTAACACCCTTTTCACCACTTGATATTGCACCCACCTGAAGTATTCCTCGTTCAGTTAAAATTTTTTTGGCCTTTTTTGTACGGCTAGAATTGCTACAGTCGCTCATATCGCACCGGTGCGAATTAGGCACCTACAAAGTGGTGCGAATTAAGAAACTACGTCATAAGTTATTATTTCCTTCATTATAGGCCTAGCCTATAATCACCACATGTTCGAAAATCGTACTAAGTTACATGTTCTTTATTATTTCTATTAACCATTAACATCTTAAGATTATGGATTCCTTTGTATAGAAATCCGTTATTTAGTTACAAAATGTTAGCTAAATATAGACTACATCTACCTGAGCGATTATAATAAATACTCTATCACCACGTTGCTAGCACAAAGAAGTGGCAGAAATCAAGTGACATGGTGGAAGTTCATATGGTAGATTGTAACAGTACTACACTACTACAGTAACTTGTTTCAAACTAGCAGTGGTACCATTTAGGAAGCGGTGCGATTTATGCTACTTTACCCTACTGCTGTCAGTTTCAGTAGGCTTATACCTCATCATGTATGCTCCTTCAATTTCTATGGTTTTCTTAACACATTTTTCCCACAAAGCTGGTAGAATGTCTACCGTACATTGCCGCAGAACTGTACACACAATATCACTCCTGGACGGAGTCATATTTTTTCTACCTGTTTTTTTTTCAGTTTTTTCCCAAACCAATTCAATCGGGTTCAGAGTACATGGTAAGGGGGCATACTTCACGATCATGGGCTCGTGAAATGTCATCAATAACAAATTCCCTCTTTATGTTGCTGTCCTCTCTAATAATACTGCTTTTATGGGGACAGGATTCGGAATATCCAAGTTATGATCATTCATAAAACTTAGTGTATCATCTTTTCCAGTAGACATGGTAGAGACACTATATTTTAATCTGCTATGATAGCTCATATTGTCTAAGACAATAACACAATTTCTTCCAGGCAGATTCGGAACTAATTTCTTCTGACACCAGTTCTCAAATATTGCTGATTTCATTTCATCATGTGAATCAGCCAAAGAGTCACCAATGATTCTCGATGATAGATACAAGCAATTGGGAACCCATCCAACCTTACTTCCAGCATGAAGTATCATAATTCTCTTATCCCAAGACACGGGCGCTGAAGACAACACAACATCATCCCAACTCTTCCTTACCACGTCGTGTGTGTCATACCAAGTTTCGTCTAAGAACATTATTTGGTATCCAGCAGACCTTAGACTATTCAGTTTATACAAACATCGGTATCGCACGCTATTATTCTGGAAGACTCCATAATTTTGCACCTTTTGTTGAGCATTCGGAAACGGAAACTAAGATTTCGTAAAATTTCCCGAAGACTGGTTTCTTTGTATGGAAACTGGCGCTTTTTTGTAGTTCGGTTAGTAATTCATCCACGGTTGGCGATTGTCCCTTCTCAAAAAAAAATTGTAAACTTCCCTACGAACTATATTGCAAGTAAAATTATCGATTTTTCTAAACTTCTGTATTTTGTTGCGCATCTTCTGAGGTGTTTTCCACTCTCTTCTTATTATTTTACTAACAGCTTGTCTACTCAGTCCTACCGCCTTTGCAGTTTCAACTATTGGTCCCTTTTTTGGCAGAGTATTTTTAATATATTCATATACGTTGCATATAATTCGCTGAAACTGTTTGTTCAATACACCTGTGATCTGTCTGCTGCTAGAGCTCTATTCACTTATACATTCACTCGCACTGAGAGTATTATTATTATTATTATTATTATTATTATTATTATTATTATTATTATTATTATTATTATTATTATTATTATTGCTGCATATGTTAGGAGAATATTCACAAACGATTAGGGAAAACACGGGAATTTTACTTGAAGCAAGCAAAGAGATAGGTTTGGAAGTAAATCCCGAACAGACAAAGTATATGATTATGTCTCGTGACGAGAATATTATACGAAATGTAAATATAAAAATTGGAAATTTATCTTTTGAAGAGATGGAAAAATTCAAATACCTGAGACCAACAGTAACAAATATAAATGATACTCGGGAGGAAATTAAACACAGAATAAATATAGGAAATACCTGTTATTATTCGGTTGAGAAGCTTTCATCATCCAGTCTGCTGTCAAAAAATCTGAACGTTAAAATTTATAAAACAGTTATATTACCGGTTGTTCTTTATGGTTGTGAAGCTTGGACTCTCACTTTGAGAGAGGAACATAGGTTAAGGTTTCGCGTAGGCTTCCGCGGCTGGTGTATATGGTCTGTGGATAAACTTCGGATAAGGAAATAGTCTGCGAGCTCGGTCGTTTCGATGGGAGGAGTACTTTCGGTGATACGTCGTAGATTCTCCCACCATCGAGACTACTATATATACGAGCTCGCAGACTATTTCCTTATCCAACTGCTATGAAGATGACCACAACACAAAGGTCGAAACTTCAGCCATCAACACCAAGACAACGCGGTAGAAGCCCCGAAGCTTATCCACAGACTATAGGTTCAGGGTGTTTGAGAATAAGGTTCTTATGAAAATATTTGGAGCTAAGAGGGATGAAGTTACAGGAGAATGGAGAAAGTTACACAACGCAGAACTGCAAGCATTGTATTCTTCACCTGACATAATTAGGAACATTAAATCCAGACGTTTGAGATGGGCAGGGCATGTAGCACGTATGGGCGAATCCAGAAATGCATAATTATAGAGTGTTAGTTGGGAGGCTGGGGGGAAAAAGACCTTTGGGAAAGCCGAGACGTAGATGGAAAAATAATATTGAAATGGATTTGAGGGAGGTGGATACGATGATAGACTGGATTAATCTTGCTCAGGATAGGGACCAATGGCGGGCTTATGTGAGGGCGGCAATGAACCTCCAGGTTCCTTAAAAGCCAGCAGTGTATAGTAAGTAAGTACATGATTTACAAGTGTATTGGTGAGCTGGATCACAAATAAAAGTATTGAAATTTCATGAATGCTGAAATGCTAATGCTACTTTAATATAAATTAAAACCAATTCAAAAAGTCACAAAATATTCCCGAAATGAAAAAAATTTACACCAAACAATATCTCAGTAGGCCTATATCGCTGGGTGAGAATGTAAGTATTCTATCTGCCTTTAGTCTCACTTTACAGTAGAACACTCTGAAGTTCAGCTTGTAAAATGTAATATTTTATTACAAATAAATTCGGATAATAAATTTAACTTGTACTAAATTTCTGTTTAGGCAAACTGACTTTTTACCATTATTCACATACCTCTCTCATATTGTAATTTGACGATATTTAAGTGTCACTTTGCAGATACAACCTCTTTATTCCTTAAGGGGAGAGGATGGTATTTTTGATGAAAAATGACTAAATTTTGAAAAAAAAAATTCTTTAAAGTACTCTGTGATATGTAAGGATCGCCATTTTTAAACTTCCTGCATTATGGATTTTTAAATCACTCGCCCACTTTTATTGTTGTTTCCGGTAAATTAAATTTTCAAAAAATTGTTTTTTTTTTTAATACCCTTTGATATGTGTGGAATGAATTGCATAACATTTTGTGGGTATTTGTGCCCTTATCGAATGTTGAGACTTCATTTTTAAACTTCCCGCGCTATGGATTTTTAAATCACACGCCCGCTTTTATCGGTTTCCAGTAACTTCATTTTTTTTTTGCTACATTGCCAGACAAAATGAATATAATTTCTGAACTATTAAATATACATGCATGAAATTTAGAACAGACATTCTTTAGACTATTAGGAAACTCTTATCTGTAACAGAATTGTGTTAATTGATTTCACTTTAAAAATACGTCCGTTTGTTTGCCAGAAAGGAAATCAGAAAATTTTTACTAAATTTTAATTGTTTATTTTACAAACGTAGGGACTAATATCAAAATCCTGTTACAGACAGTTTGTAGAAAATACTTCTGCAAATACATTGCAAAAACTGTTTGAATCTATCTTTAAAAACTGTTTAGATATATCGGTTTTAGTACAATCCTGCATTGGGAATATTTTTTTTTCAAATTTGGGCCCCCAAATATTTATTTTTTCAAATATTTTTATTTGGTTGAGTTGCCACAGCTATGAGCTTTCTACATACAAAAAATTAATAATTTACACCAAATAGGAAAAAAGTTAAAAAAAATACCATCCTCTCCCCTTAATATCTAAAATTTTCGACTTTGCAATTATACATTTTTAAACTTTCATATCTAAAAGCTTATTATTATAAATAATGACACAAAATACATTAGTTCTTTTTTAAAGGAGAATTAACTGTTCATTTGTGCTTACACATCTATGATTTATCTGCTGAATCATTGTCCCTTTTTTGATATGGGATGAGACTAACATAAAAGACAACACAAATAAAAATTGAACTTATAATACCAAAAGTTGGCATAAGGTACACTGCTAATTTCAAATTAGGAAATGTTTCTTGAATAAAAAATTTGAAACCAAGGATAAACAGTAAGATTACCTTGTAATGTAACAATTCTACTTTTCAACTACGATTTGACAATGACACAAAGTAAATCACAGCACTCATCCCATAGCGATTGTTCTCAATTAAATTGAAAAGCGGAAGAATAGTAGTCCTTGTCCACTTTTGGCCTCCATTTCATCATAAACTGAATATCTCTTTGTTTGTCTTGAGGTACTGGCAGAGATTTTGCTTGCTCCAGTTTTCCTACATCTGGAATCCATTAAGACCTATGAACTTTCAACTTCCCAACACCAACTTTAAAAGAAGGTCCCTCCTTGCACTTAAGCATATGTAGTATCTTCTGGCTTTTACTTACGCCATGCATGTTCGTCCTTGTAACAATCTATAATGCTGAATTAAAACAATCTACAGTAGTAAAAATATCGCTTTAAGGGTTTAGGTACAGCTTGCAGCAGTAAAAGTTTGGAAATATTCAACATTATTTTTCTCCATTACTATATCTTGACCAATAATGAAAATTAGTATGTCTAAAACACTGTCCTTCTGCTTTATGATAAAAATATTTTTACGATTTAAAAAAAAATATTTTATATCACACACACACACACACACACACACACACACACACACACACACACACACACACACACACACACACACACACACACACACACACATATATATATATCCTTTTTTTAAAAATTCAAAATCACTGTGCAGTGATGAAGCGTTTCCCTCATTACTATAAAAACTATCCAACATTCTGTGATGACATTTTTTGTATGTATTTATGTATGTTATATCTACAATATGATGCAAAATCACTTCTCTTTCTTTGATAGATTGATAAAAAATAAATTGATTTAAAAAATGGTCAAATATTAGTATTTTTTCTAACAGAGAATAAAAAAAATACTTATTAAGAAACGTAGTTGAAAGAGCATGATATTGTAAACATGAGTTTCAGCAATAAAATAAAAGAGAGAGGACATGAAAAAGTTAACACGTTTAAGAGTTACGAGGGAAACGCTTCATCACTGCACAGTGAACTGCCACTGTTCTGGATTTAAAAAAATATATATATAGGCTATATAAATAAATCGTAAAATATATATATATATATATATATATATATTTTTTTTTTCATATAGCAGAAGGACTGTTTTACACATACCAATTTTCATTATTGTACAAGATACAGTAATGGAGGAAAAATTGTTTAATATTTCCAAACATTTTACTACTGTAAGCTGTACCTAAATCCTAAAGCAAGAAATCTATGAAATCTCTGTCCTTTTGCAGCAGATAGCCAACTCAGAAAAGATAATAATTCCTGATTGACCCACTGCGCTATTTGAAGTTACAATGAACAAAAATAATTACAACAATCATAAAATATAATAGTATGGTATTATATATATATATATATATATATATATATATATATATATATATATATATGGAAAAAATAAGCCCTGCAAAGTATCAAGTAAATGATACGAATCGAATTTTGTCTAACAGACTTTTTTAAGGTAGAAAATTTTCATTTTTACTGCAACAAGGTAATAGCAGTTAACAACTTTTTTCTATCAACGATTTCAACAATTTAATGTTTAAGTAATGCTCTTTCCAATTAATGTATATATAGAATTAACTATGTAGGATCTGTAAATGTAATAGACTGATGGATCGATGGATGGATGGATGAACGGACGTACGGATGAATAAGTGAATAAATAAATAAATTTAAGTAATTAAGTAAATAATTACCATGTATTGTGGGTCCCCATCACCACGGCATGGCGCGTCCTCAGGTTACGAATCGAGCAGACGGCCTCAAGATATGGAGGGTAGCTGTGAATATATTGAATAAGCAGTCGCGGGCAGCCGATGAGGGGTGGTTCTCCAGCTTGGGGGTTGGGCAAAGGGCTAGCAACCCATCACCGTAAAAAAACAGCTTGTTACGGAACCTTCAAATAAGCCTCGGAATTGAGAAAGTTACATAACACAGAACTGCACGCATTATATTCTTCACCTGATATGATTAGGAACATTAAATCCAGACGTTTGAGATGGGCAGGGCATGTAGCATGTATGGGCGAATCCAGAAATGCATATAGTGTGTTAGTTGGGAGACCTGAGGGAAAAAGACCTTTGGGGAGGCCGAGACGTAGATGGGAAGATAATATTAAAATGGATTTGAGGGAGGTGGGATATGATGATAGAGACTGGATTAATCTTGCTCAGGAGAGGGACCAATGGCGGGCTTATATGAGGACGGCAATGAACCTCCGGGTTCCTTAAAAGCCAGTAAGTAAGTAAGTAAGTAAGTAAGTAAGTAAGTAAGTAAGTAAGTAAACAAAAAAAGTAAATAATTACGGTAATGAATAAATGAATGAAATAAAAAAAAGAAATAGAATAAAAATAAGTAAATAAATGAGTAAAAAACTAAGAACGGTAAGTAGCCTGAATAAGTAAAAAAATAAGTAAAAGTAAATAACTAAATACTAGTAAATTAATTATTAATAAGCAATCAAAGAAAGAAGTGAAAAATAAATAAATGAAAATAAATAAATAGATAATTAATAAATAATAAATAAATGAAGCAATGAATGAAAGAATAAATAAATGTCTAAGAAGTTGTCCAAACAACATAGAACTCTTTAGAAATCTTTTATTCTCATCCAGAAATATCACGAAAACTGTACATTGTTTTATTGATCCATTTCACTTCGATTACTTGCCCTCGTTTCTTCAACATTGTATTGATTTATTCTCATTAACTCTGTATTTTAAATGAACCAAAAGGAAGAAATACAACTAATTGATATCAGATGATCTAGCGGACCATTGAACGTATTCTCTTGAATAGAGTAATTTGTTACGCAAAATTTCGTTCAGGAAACCCGTTACTTCTCTCCAAAAGCACCGTTTTACTTAAAGCAGATGTTCTCCTGAAGGATAGTGGGAAAGTATTGTCTGCAAACTGCGATAACATAATCTATAATCACTCAAGAGGAGTAGATATTTATCAGAGTTTAAAACTCCTATGAAAAATGGACCACTTTGGCATTTCCCTCTAAACCTCTTCACACATTGATTTTATGATAATACTTTGTGTTTGTTATGCGTGTGTGCGTGCGTGTGCACTTTCTCCATTCATTGACGAGTAGGTCTATGAGGAGAGTATCGACATTTACGATTACTGAGATGTCATTTAAATAGAAATTTGCCTCATCTGAAGATACGATGCACGTCGTAGGATCAGATTTCAAAATCTTTTCCCAATCAGGGATTCATATAACTCATTCCTGCTGTCAAAATCGCATTCATGTAGTTCTTACAAAAAGTTCAATTTGTATGGATGACATTTATGATTTCAAGAAGTTCCATACTGATGCACAGCTGACAATGTATTGAAATACTACCTGTCTCGAATATCTATTTGATATCTTTTGGATAGATATCACTATAAAACGGGCATTTTGTCCACCTGTACTTATCTTTGGCCCTATAGATATTCATACTGAATTATTTTTCACGCTTACTGTTTGTTGTTGTGTCATTAAATTTTTACACTCTTTTTGAAACTCTTATTTCTGATGTAATTTTACTTACTTATGGCTCTTAGAGAATCCGGAGGTTCATTGCTGCTTCATATTAGCCCGCCATCGGTCCCTATCCAGTCTCTACCATCATATCCCATCTCCCTCAAATTCATTTTAATATTATCCTTCCATCTACGTCTCGGCCTCCACAAAGATATTTTCCCTCCTGTCTCCCAACTAACACTATATGCATCTGGATTCGTTCATACATGCTACATGCCCTGTGTATCTCAAACGTCTGGATTTAATGTTCCTAATTTTATTATGTTAGGTCAGTGATGTCAAAGCAAGCGCATTTTTCTGACCTTGACGTCGTGCGCGGGCAGCAAGCGCTAAGCATGGAAAGAGGAAGGGTTGTGTATATGAATAAGCAACCTGTTGGATTAAGAAAACAGTGGTGCACAAACTTCAAACGGAACGTGAAATTTTATGTCGTTATTTTTATAGGGCTTGTTTCTGTTTAATATTATCTATATTGTCTGTAAAACAAAAGTACTAACACTGATTTCTTAATATTGCACTTGTGTTTTAAATCTTAATAACATAATAGAGAGTTAAGAAGGAATATTCACTTAAATTCCATAGTAGTATAATATTATACTGTATTAAGTGGATAAAACACATCATTCATAAAGAAAGTGATATTCCAAAGAAAGAGATTGAGTATGACATGATAAGTTGGAATTTATATTGATGGTATCTTTAGCCTTACAAAAGTAATCAATAAACTAATCAAAACAATATTACAGGACAAAGCAAAGTTACCTAGGTATTGTATCTGTTTTAAGTGTAACTAATATTACATAACAAAACTCGTATCGCATTATGCTTTTAAGGTGATATTTTGGGCACGTATCTTTTGCTTATGATGTAACAGTAGTTGCTTTGTTAATTCATTTCCTTACAAACAATTTCCATGCGAATATTTTCAAAATTTTCAATACACTACCATCAGTAATACGTATATACGGTATATTAGATTTACGAAAACATTGTGTAAGGCTACTAAATAAATAGGCCGATACCTGAAAATTTCACTTTTCAATACGAAAAGTTGAGAAAATATTTCTTTTGAATAAAAAAATCAAACTTGTGAAAAATGAGCATTAAAATTAAAACTTACATTCTTATAATGCACTTATACTTCTCAGGCAAATCTAAAAATTAACATGGATACAGCTTTAATAAGTTCTCTTCCCTTTATCTATTGAATCAGTGCTGGCCATCCCTGAATATAGCTCGACCAAGCGGCATATACCACCTCTTTCGTCTGTCTCTTTCCTTTCCGCTGTAAAGCACTCAGGCTCTCCTGGGCTCTAAAGCGCGCGCTTGCTCCTGTGGGGATCAATTGACATGCCTGTGTTAGGTGAAGAATACAATACGTGCAGTTCTGCGTTGTGTAATTTTCTCCCTCTTAGCCCCAAATATTTTCCTAAGCACTTTATTCTGAAACCCCTTTAGCCTCTGTTCTTCACTGAACGTGAGAATCCAAGTTTCACAGCCATACAAAACAACCGGTAATATGACTGTTTTATAAATTCTAACTTTCAACTTTTTTGACAGCAGACTGGATGACAAAAGCTTCTTAATCGTATAATGGCAGGCATATCCCATATTTATTCTGCGTTTTTTTCTTCAGATGTTTTATTTCTGTTTGTTACTGTTGCTCGTATGTATTTGAATTTTTCCACTTCTTCAAATAATAAATTTCCAATTTTTATATTTCCATTTCGTATTCTGTTCTAGTCAAGATACATAATCATGTACTTTGTTTTTTTAGGAATTTAATTCCAAACCTATCTCTTCACTTGCCTCAAGTAAAATTCCCGTGTTTTCCCTAATAGTTTGTGGATTTTGTCCTAACATATTCACGTCATCTGCAGAAACAACCAGCTGATATAACTCGTTCAATTCCAAATCCTCTCTCTTTCCCTGTACTTTCATAGCGGCATATTCTTGAGCTAAATTAAAAAGTAAAGATCATAATGTGTCTCTTTGCTTTAGCCCGCAGTGAATTTGGAACACATCAGATAGAACCTGACCTATACGGGCTCTGCTGTACGTTTAACGGAGACACATTTTGATTAATCGAACTAGTTTCTTGGGATTACCAAATTCAATAAGAATATTATATAAAACTTCTCTCTTAACAAAATAAACCCATTCCGAGGCTTATGTTGGGGTTTCATAAAAGGTGTTTTTCACGGTGAAGTGTTATTAGCCCTTCGCTCAGCCCCCAAGCTGGAGGGCCACCCCTTATCGGCTGCTTATTCAATAATAGCCTATATTCGCGCTATTTTCCATATCTCGAGGCCGTCTCTATCCGCAACCTGAGGACGCGCCATGCCATGGTGATAGGGTCCCACAGTACATGTATAATTTTACCCGACTTTATGTCATAAACACCTATATTTTCATGATTACAAATTTCTTCAGTTTAAGTGAAAATAACAGTGAAAAACTTTGAAAGAGAAATATTCATGGTTGACTTATTTGTGTGGTTTGTATCTTCATATAGATAGTATTATGTTAAGTTCTGTATCGCGATTTAACAATCTGTTTTGCAAAACTAGTGTCGAAGATTTGAAGATAATATATTTAAGAAACTGTTCAGGCTTTAATAGCCATTAAATGTTATAAAAATACTTGGAGAAACTTTTCATATCTGTCCTAAAGTAGGTAAGTGAATTGTTATAAAACATTATTATATGTTATGTAAACCAGAAAGATGAACAATAAGTCACCTGTTTTGTATTATATTATGAAATCCACAGTACCCTTAATCAATGGAGCACAGAATTTAGTGCCTTGATACCCTACTACATACGTATGCAATTATACACTTAAAAATTAAAAACGTCTCAAAATATAACATACAATTTTTCATATTTTGTCTGCACTTCATGTTCCGAATTACCTAATGTTAATACTTCATTTTCTTGAGTTATTATTAAAAACACTTTAGAAGATGAAATAATATTGAAAAGTGTATTATTTAGTCACGGAAATTAAATACCTTATTCTTTCTTTCTTTACCTTAGTTTAACCACAGTCTAGTATAAGCTATACAATCACGAAGCCTGAGTTGCTGAGGGTACTAGGAACAATAGACTGTGCCGATACTATCTCGCATTGTCTGTGATGAAGCGATAGTAGCGATCCTAGTGGTTAGCAGCTATCTATGGATGGATGCATATTCCCTACGTATTGAGCTTCGTGACTGTATGTACAACTTAAACTTTGGTTTAAACTCTCCCTTTCAGGTTCATTTATACGACCCACGCCACACGGACCTTACAGGGCCGCGACCTGTCGGGGGAGGAATTAATCAATTGGATCACATACATACTTTTTAGGAAAATCTATTAATATAAAAAAAAATATTTTCACAAATTTTTCACAACATGATAAAAGGAGCTATTCCGATTGACCACACAAGGACAGGGAGGGCCTCCTCGATGAGGGATCAGCTCAATGCCAGGGTCACCTCCGATACAACACAAACATTTAAGACATTACAAAATATTCACTTACATAATATTAGGCCTATATGAAAGGATTAAGTGGATCGCCGTTCATGGCATTTGCCTGGAAATAACTGGGAAAACCATGAAAAACCTGTTGGGATTGCCGGCCCCTGGGATCGAACTACGGACCTCCTGAATACAAGGCTGGCTCTCTAGCCCGATCGGTAAAAATAATTCCTACTTTTCTGTAAATTCATTTGTTAGTCCAAGGAGAAGAGAAGCGAGCAACAATTCGATCGTGGTTAGTCATACGTTTTGATCACAGTATACATATCTTTAACTTAACATGTTCTTTGACATCCGAAGTATCCAATCATGTTTGAATATTACGACAGTTCGAAAGACATTCTTAATGGGAACGGTATCTTGTATTTAGTTCGTGATGTTTTCAATTAAGTAGTGAGTTATCAAACAGGAATTGTGACTTGTGGTGTGATTTTTTGTGTTGTATGGACTTTCCTTTAAGAATTATAATTTTCGGATGACTTTGGTGGCCGAAGGAAGCTGATACGTGAAGGTGTTCGCTGCAGCAAAGCGTAGTACAAGGTATGTATAGATATAATTCTCTCTACTTGTAACTCAATCAGGCTTTATAATGGTAGTAGGCTATAGAAATGCGCTTTATTTCATGGTACAACACAGGTAAAAACCAAGAATCAGTCGCTGTTTTTTCAGACAGGAGATCGATGACGCGATAAATGACGTCACGCACGATGGCAATACTTAGAAATATGAAATTAATTGGGGACTGCCGCCCCCGGAACCAACCGTGGATCCAACCGCTTTTTTTTTTGTCCCACCCTACACTACTCCATTGCACACCCTCTCATATTTTCTCTATCTTTTTCTTTCTCCGTCTACCTACTTTATTCTACTAATTTATATTCAAATGAAATACGTGATTTAGTTACCTTTGAATATGCCAGAATTTCTTCCTAGAACCTTTTTGTTTAGTGAACCATTATCATAGCCATTACCCTGCGAATTCGTTGATGAAAAAATCCATAAAAATTATACTTACTCATAACAACAAATACAGAGACATCATTTTATTTTTACTTCAATTTTTATTGTACCTGAGTTTTTGAATGTACTTCACTCCCACCCCTTCTACTAGTAAACTTACAAACGTCCTCCACGCAGAATCAAGACCGCGTATGCAGTACTGAGTTAGTGAGTATAGTACGTTCCAGAAATATGTTCGCGTTTTCCAGTGACGAAAGAGCTTTGAATATTGAATCATATTTTCGCACAGGTACTGTCGTTCGTTTGCCTACGTCGCATCCCGGTTTCCCCCACCTGCTTCTGTTCGCCCCTCTGTAAAATCTAGTAGCTGGGCTGTCTTAGCTCTTTTCTGAAAACATTAATTTCTGTTAGGAATTGGACGTCTACGTAATATTATACAACTGTTTAAAGTAACTTAAATAAAAGGGCCTCGTTAAGTAATTACCTGTCACGTGATCCCCCCCCTTCTACGACCCTGCGACAAAACCACTTGAACGGACAGTAGATAGCATGTCTGAGTAATTTTGTCTTTTCGAATCGGGCAGAAGTGAAGATTAAATTTACAGTACATAAGATACTCTTTTACAGAGTAGGTATAGAATTATTTCAACATGAGTTACTCGTACGAAGGACGAAACTGGTAATTGGAATTACGTAGAATAGTCTATAGTGCGATAATATGCACAAAAGAACTGAAGCCTGTATCGAAATGAACGGCCACCATTTTCAAAAATGTGTTTACATATGCGTATGATTATTTTTCAATTCAACTTCATTCTCTATATTGTACGCCAATGTGCTGTAACAGTACAATATACACTGCATAATTAATACGTCCGAGTGGATAGTTCAATTCGTGATTAAAAACACTAAGTGTTAATACAGTACTGTATTTTGATTAAATAGAAACCTAATGAAAATTATCAAACTCAAAATTGCTATATTTCCTAGTTTACGTAAATGGATGAACTAATTTTCTTTCCTCCTATACCTAGTAAAGTGATTTGTATTTTACGGCAGTACTGGAGTCTTGGAAGGGGGAGGAAGCGGTGTTTCCGGTTCTAGACTTTTAATCCAAAGATATAGCCAGGTTAGTATTAAAAATGTTAGTAAAAATAAAATGATGTCCCTGTACTTCCAAAAGTAGGCTATTAAACATGTGACATTATTATATTACAATAGAACTAAATTCATTAGTTTGCTATTATATTAACCTTATTACAGTTAATATGGCAAACAGATGACGGCTGTATGTATGTATGCATGTATGTATGTATGTATGTATGTATGTATGTATGTATGTATGTATCAGTAGCGGCCGGTGACCGAAATCCTCGGTGAGGCCAGATGCAACTAGTTTAATTGCCTCCGATAGGAAATGTTTGTTTATGATATTAATTATTATTGTTATTATATTATTAATATCATCATTACTCTATTATTATTATTATTATTATTATTATTATTATTATTATTAGTCTATTCTTATTATTATCAATGAAAAATAATAATTTCACTCACCAAATAAGCTGTTATGCTCTGAGTTTCAGTGATTGTTTCAGTGTGATGAAGCAACCGATATGTGTTGAAATTCCCCTTTCTTTCTTTTCTTTTTATTTTTTTTCTTTGACAGCAACAAACAAGGCCAAGATAAGTTTATTTTGCATCATATTACCACATAACCATTTATGTTGCCCATACCAGGATGCAATAGAAACTCGCGTTTTAAGATTATGTGTGAGAAAAATTATCAGCGATGTCGTAGGTAGCTCGGTAGTCTCTCTCTTTATTTAAAACTTCCTTTCTTTCAGTATTATTTCTTCTCAAAAAAGGACACTCTAACAATGAATTAACTGCACCAGCATTACTTCTCTCATTTGTTTCTGTTTATATTTTCCCGAAATACGTAACAACATTGGCCCACATTCACTACTGTACTACACCCTCGCTTATATGTCATAAACTGAGACATAAGGGGAGAGAATGGTGTGGGTCTCTGCCTGCCAAAGAGCTGGAATTTTGTTATTAATGGCCTATTTAGGAAGACAAGTCACCACTGCTATTCCCACCCCACTCTACCCTTGAGGCCGGCCCATGGATGGGACGAGTGAAATCTGACTAGGCCAGCCGAATTGTGCCTCAGCTACAACGTTTTAAGCGCAAACTCAAAGCCCGCGAAAGGACATGAAATGCATTAAGCGAGACCCGGCACGAACGATTCTGGCCTCAGGAACAAATTTTACTGCAAAACAGGTCTATATACATCACAAGCCAGACCCGGCACGAGCGATCCCGGCCTCAGGAACAAATTTTACTGCAAAACAGATCTATATACATCAAAGTTTTCAAATGCTTCTACAGCGATATATGCTTTCTTTCAAATAACTAATACATTATATGAAAACACAAAATTTGATTTCAGTTAAGCCAAGTGACTGAGGCCCGGCCTCACTTGCCTCAGTCAATCAGCCTCCACTGGTATGTATGTATGTATGTATGTATGTATGTATGTATGTATGTATGTATGTATGTACTTGGTTATTAACGGCGCTGTATGAGATTGGTGATGATGAGATGATATTTGGCGAGATGAGGCCGAGGATTCGCCACTGATTACCTGACATTTGCATAGGGTTGGGGAAAACCTCGGAAAAAACCCAAGCAGGTATTCAGCCCAAGCGGGAATCGAACCCGCGCCCGAACACAACTCCAGATCGGTAGGCAAGCGCCTTAGCCGACAGAGCTACGCCGGTGGCTTGTATGTATGTATGTATGTATGTATGTATGTATGTATGTATGTATGTATGTTATATCTCTTCGTAGTTTATTTTACTGTAGAATATCGGTATTAAGTGTATGAAAATTTATATTGTCTAGATTGGACAAAGAATGGTATCACTGATATATAGCAATGCCATCATCGATTACTGTGATAGCTTTGAATGTGTACCAAAAAGTACGGCGCGTGTTATAACGAAGGTTGACGCGTTCTTTCACTTAGGTGACTATGGATTATGGTGATTAGGTTAGTATGCATGTTACTGTTAATTTTTTCGGTTGGTATTATTGTAATTTGAACAGCGTTCTCGCTCGGGCGTGGGTTCGATGTCCGCTGGGGCAGATTAACTGGTTGGGTTTTTCTGAGGTCTTCCTCAATTGTAAGGCGAATGTCAGGTAATCTATGGCGAATCTTCTGCCTCATCTCGCCAAATACTATCTGGCTATTACCAATCCCATCGATGTTGAATAACCTAGTAATTGATACAGCGTCGTTAAATAACCAACTAAAATATAAAAAAAAAAAAACAGTGTTCTTTTCTCACTAGCTCAGTAACAGCTGAGTTCGAAACAGTTCTTTTGTGCTAACGTGATGGCGATTTTTGACGTTTGATGAGTAAGTTTTTGTATTATTATTTATCATAATCATTAGGTTGCTTGATTGGTTGTATTATTGAGTGATTTATTATTTAATCGTTTTCAGTGATCACTGAGGGCGTGTGGAGCTAATGGTTTAAACTGAGCCTGGAAGAGTTTTCGAGACACGCACTCGCTTTAGTAAAAAATTAGTAACTCACGACGCGCACTCGTTTATCTGTTACTGTCCGACCGAGCGGTTACGTCATGGGATCGACGAAACGGGAGAAGTCACATGACACTTTAGGGCCATTTTCCTTAAATTATATGAAACACTTGTATAATATTACGTAGACTTCAAATTCCGAACAGCCAATATTTTCAGGCAAGAGCCTAACATTCCAGCCATTAGCCTTTACAGAGAGGTCATCAGAAACGAGTGAGGGAAATCGAGATGAGACATAACCACTCATCGGTTTAGAAGTAGGAAGCTTACTATCACAGTCTAGTATATACAGTCACGAAGCTCAATATGTAATCAATATGCATCCACAGATAGTTGCTAGCCACAAGGATCGCTACTATCGTCTCATTACAGACAATGCGAGATAGTACCGGCACAGTCTATTGTTCCTAGTACACTCACAACTCAAGCTTCGTGACTGTGTATACTAGACTCTTACTCCTGTCACTATCGGTTTATTTCGTTTCATGTCGCTGTTCTTGATTGTGTCGAAATGTATTATGTAATGTGTCTAGGAAGCATATGTTCCAGTTGAAATTTGAATACACGATGTTACTTTCCATGTTGTGCTAAATTTGTGCGCTTTGTCAGCAATCTTGCAGGTCGTAGTCTTCGTGTGATATTGTTTATTGTAGTGTGTTGTGTTTTGTTTTATTCCGAAAAGCCATATTTCTCAAAACTGACGACAGATGAATTTTGGAAAATACGAAAAAAAAAAATGTAGGAAAATTGACACTTTACTGAAAACTACTATTTTTCTGAAAAAACTTTGGGTTCCAAGCTTCAAAATGAGGGGTGATTTATTAAAATCCGTTCAGCCGTGTTCCCGTAATTTCCACTACCAGTTCAAATTATATATATATATATATATATATATATATATATATATATATATATATATGTGTATATATATATGTATATATATATATATGTGTATATATATATGTATATATATATATATGTGTATATATATATGTATATATATATATATGTGTATATATATATGTATATATGTGTGTATATATATATATATATATATATATATATATATATATATATATATATATATAAGATTTTAAGGTTTTAGCAAATTAAGTTTCATTGTTGTCCACATGTCTTTACTAATTATTACAGGCGTCAGATTATTACCATTTCTCACTAAAGCAAAGAAAAATTACGCAACAATTAATTATCGAAAATAATATTATGAAGCATGCAATATTTCTCATGATATGCAGATTTGATATAAAATAATGTTGCATTAAATATAGTACTATTCAACATATCTTAAGTGTCTTGTATATTATTCCACATTAGTACCTCACGTTTTAAACTTATGTTAATATTTGTATTTAAGGACGTAATTCCACGCCGTTCCGCGATATTTCGCACTCTCGTCAATGCTGTTAGTATACAGCTGTCCGGTATTATTATAGTAAGGTATTTGATATATGCTCTAATGAAAACTTCTCTCAACTTTATTGGGAAGCAAGAAGCAAACTGGGTTAAATGATCTCAAATTGCGGCCATTAGAGAACAAGAACAACAACAGCTCTAAATCTATGTGAAAAATAATTTTGTGATGACATAGTAGAAGCAAATTTAATTTTTCCACATTTAGATATGGTTTCTGTTTAAAAGAAACCTAGATACCACTGTTTCTTTAGGGCAGTGTATAATAAGCTGCCAGAATATTTGAATTACATTGAAGTTATTAGTCTATTACTATACAAATTATCTTTTGAAGCAATAATGTTTGATTTTCTTTTGCGTCAGTTAACCGAGAGAGACAAAGAACACTGAAATGTTTTCAGGATAGAGTATATGTTAAGATATTCTTAAAGGTGGTAACGTCGCACGGAGGAGTAGGTACGCCCTTCGCTATATCCTCACTTAGACGACGTTGCATATAAATTGGAATTAACGTCCACTCTAACATCTTAATGACTACAAGAGACTCGGTAAGGAGACGAGAGGAGGGAGATAGGTCAACACACAAGAGCCCCTTGCATCGTCAAGACGCTGTGACGCGTTTGTTAGTTCTCTCCGTCTTTCTACGGACATTTCCACTCGCCTGTTAACCGTGCTTCTTCGACTTACGTTCCGGTGAACACACTACTGTTTCGGCTAATGTGTTTATGGCAAAGCAACTGTTGTGAGATGTTTAAGCCGCTTGAAGGACTCTACGCATTTTGAGACGCTAATAGTACAAAGGCCCGGTCAGGTTCAAGTACTTTCATCTTTCCTTCAACAATAACACAGATGCATACTGACAACATGTTTAACCAATGTGTTGTCAAGTTGTAAGCTTAGCGTCACATGACACCAGACTGCAACTGTCGTATTAATCTTTAGATATTTCTAACATGCAGTACTTCTTCTTTTCCTTTTATGAAATGAAATACCGGCAATATAAATTAAATAAATTACATTATTTGTTACTTTTATTGCATTCAGGTAGGAGATCGAAATTTTTAGCAGTTCATCTAAGGCAGCCGTGGCGAAAATGTGACTCGCGAGCACATTGTGGCTCGCAATGACATCTATGCATTTCTCTTGCTTCCTACCTCCTACAACCCCCACCCTCTCACTCACTGGAGTCAAACTCCGTTCCATTTGTATTTGTCTCTGACCTGCGAGTGGCGTATCGTCGCAATGTCTCTCTTGAAAACATGTATCTCTACAAAAACTAAAGTTTCAAGTAGGATGGGAGGACGCATTTTTTGCTGCCAATATGATGAGAATATTAAATGTATGATTTGTTCACAAGTATTACGAGTTTTATAACATAAAACGGCATTACAGTACTTGTCACTGATGAAACATTCAACGGATGTATTACTATTATTATTATTATTATTATTATTATTATTATTATTATTATTATTATTATTATTATTATTATTATCTCTGTACGTCGATCTTTTTTCAGCACATGTTCTTTTCGAATCTTTGCTAAAAAATAAATATTCGAAGCTTCGTTCTTTCGCTTGCTCTGTACGCTTCAACTTACGTTTGTGAAAAATTATTTTCAACAATGAAAATAGTAAAAACCAAATGTAGATCACGACTGACAGACAAATACCTTCGTGATCAAATACGACTGGCAGTAAGTGACATAATTCCTGAGTTTGAAACTCTGTCGCAGAGACATTCTGAAGACGGTTAATTTTAGGTTGTGATAATGTGTCCTATGTTTTCTGATTCATTTCTTTCTTCGTTACACGTACTAATCAATAGTTTGTAGCCTTGTAATGTATAAAATTATATTTAAGTGCTTGACGTAAGGAAAATGAAAATTCGTTACTAAGACAGTTGCTTCACTTCTCCTTCGGGTGTCCGCCTCCCTCCATAGGTGCTATGCACGTTGCAGATTACACAGTGGCTCGGCGCACGATCACATTTTCGCCACATCTGATCTAAGGAAATGTGAATATAATACATCATAATTCCAGCAAACAGACGTATTGGAGTCCACTATGATAATATTTGCAAAGTCTACACAAAAACTAATTATATACGAACCCATGTTGATATGACCATTTTTAAAATAAATGATGAAATTTTGCCCACTTTCTTAGTTACGTCCTGTATATATTTCCCTAACGATGTGTGTGTATAGAAAAAGTTCGGTAATGTTGAATACGTTTGTCCAAGTCAAGCGCGGCATTGGAGAACATGCTTAAATTTAAAATCGCCTAAACACAAACTCACTCACTGGTTCAGTACATAACATACAGGTCTAAATTCCTTCCTGTGCACCTTTTCAGTGAAATAAATGCCATACTAAATTTTTACAGGGAATAACGAGCAATGGATTGTTGGAATGAGAAGACTAGCAACAGGAAACATAGATACAACGCTTCCAATTCGGTACCAGCTTCATTAATGACTATGTCATGGCACTGCATAAATTATTTGATGTTTACGAGTCACGTTGTATTTTGTATATTTAACCAATTTTCATTTTTATTTCTGATAATAAAAGTAAAGTTTTTTTTAAGTTTGTTAAGATATTTTGTTGAAGTGAAAGTCATCCGCACTAACTGCATGAATCAGAAGTATTTTCAGTTTACTAGTGATGTCAGTAACCTTTTTTTTATTTTAGTAGGTTATTTTACGACGCTTTTAGTAACATCTCAGGTTATTTAGCGTCTGAATGAGATGAAGATTAATGCCGGTGAAATGAGTCCGGGATCCAGCACCGAAAGTTACCCCGCATTTGCTCATATTAGGATGAGGGAAAACCCCGGGAAAAACCTCAACCAGGTAACTTGTCCCGACCGGGAATAGAATCCGGGCCACCTGATTTCGTGACCAGAGGCGCTAACCGTTACTCCACAGGCGTGGACTTGATGCTAGTAACAATGGTAATAGACTTTATGAGCGATTAGCATACGTATAATTTTTGTTCCGACGAAAAAGGAAAAACAAATTGTGCCAGATGGAAGCGTTCAATAGCCCGCTCTAATATTGTTTTTTGAATGCAGAAGGGCTTACATATGCTGCAATATATTGCAGAATATGGAGAGACATACAGTGCGGTCGCGTCACGTTTGATCAGAAGAACGCGGGTGAGAGCAAGCTTGTAGACCGCGATGTACAACGCGGCATCTTAGGCTAAGGCAGGGCTGGCAATTCCCGTATGAGCGTTTTACCAGTACGGGCAAATGAAAACAGGTTTGTTCCCTCGCGGGAAGGACTGCTACCCCTCTGTAAAGAAGCGGCGAAGAGGAATGTACATTGTAGGCAGTTCGTTTCGTACAGATCAGGGGTGAAGTAAGTATGTACTACGTATCTCCATGGATGTCGCAAAACAGAAACCTGGAACTGAGTTTAACCCTTAAATTCGCAAAGTATCCTATAGGATACAACACATTAATAGGCTATATGTTACAATTTTAATAGAACAATAGAAAAAAAAGTGTTAGGAAATAGTAATATACGTTAAAAAAGCGGTATGTTGACGTTTTCATGGTCGAGGAAAATATTGAAAAAACGAAACGTAGTTGAGCTTTTTTAATTTCCGAGAACATGAAAACAAACATACCGCTCGTGTATCGTACATTATTTTGTGCGAAGATCGTTTATTACATACCTGAAAGACGAATTTCTAATTAGTTGCAATGGAATCTCCATGTTGGTTTCTGTTTAATGTCGGCAATTTCGGAAAACCAACATATCTTTCTTCAACATTGTTGCTATAAAATGTTTTCTGTGTTTTCTATACTCCAGCAGGCCGTGATATACGTCTGTCTTTTTTTTCCCCCAGACTATAAATGCGAACTTGAAACAAACTGGTAAGGTTATGTAATGATTTATTTTTCATTTTAATATTTTAACAATATTATTTATATAACATATTGCAGTAATAACATCGGCATCTGGAATCTTGTTGATTTTTTCACGGCTTCCTTAATGTTACTTGTATCAGGTACGCAATAAGTTTCGTGGAGTAGTAGACTTTACTTAATTTTTGCAAATATTTAAAAACAATAATTAACAGTGCAATTTAGGTGAAATTGCAGTGGTAAGTTTCCAATTTATAATTATTACTATGTTAAACGTCTCTAAAAATAATATGTTAAAAGCCTAAAGCAGTAAAATGAATGTCGCGCTTAAGCGGTAAGAAGAGGGAAATTGTTGTGTGTGTTACGTTGGGAATACTGAATGTGGTATTTCACACTTACCGCGTATTGGTTCTGTGCGGAAAACAAGCAAATACGCACGATCTCGCACAAATTAAAATTTCACAATACTATAATACTGTACAACATATAAAATATGGACATTGCGATAGTTGTTTTCTTTACAGTCCGACACGGTTTAATAAACTAGTGTGAGAAATGAAGTTTTACCAATTTAAGGGTTAACAATGACTTCAAATTACTATTCATGCTTTTTTAAGAATCAAAGTAGGGAGTGGACAGAGTCTTATTTGTAAAAACATTTCAGGTGCAGAAAATAACGGCATTGTGATGTGTTCCATGCTGAAAAATATAAGCATATTGTTAGTGACGAACGGATGGATTTACTCACTGTACTCAGTGAGGAAGTAAGGCTAAGTGGTATTATTTCAATTTGTATGTAATGTGTTTAACAATGTAACGTTCGATCCTTAAGTATAATATAGAGAACGAAAAGAATGAAGACAAATTAAGAGCAAGTATGACGGACTGACCTGCCTACGTTAAGAGCTGTATAAGGATTGCTGTATGAAAGTCCTTTACACCATCCATGGAAAATATTATTAAAAGATAAATGAAAAAACAAATATAAGACCTTTGTAAATCTGTGTTCTTTTTTTTTTTTTTCAGTAAGATATATTTATTTTTTTATTTTATTTTCAAAAATGGTGGCGTGTATGAAATTTACGTATTCGTTTCCGTTGCGTTAATTATTTTCACTAGAATGTGTTGTTTCCTAGGTACGCTTATGATGTTTATAAAGATTTAGATTTACAAACAGTAATAATGTAAGTTTCTTTGACAAAAATTTAACGTAAAAGCTATAATTTATTTACTATAATTTTATTACTACTACTACTACTACTAGCCTACTACTACTACTACTACTACTACTACTACTACTACTACTACTACTACTACTACTACTACTACTACTGCTGCTGCTGCTGTTCCTCTTCCTCCTGCTACCACTACTACTGAATCATAGTAAAGAGTATTATAATTTAATATGCGTAGAATAAACATGTTTAGTTACAATTAATTGATATTGTTTCTCTAGTTACTGCTTATTTTGTTAGTCACGTACAATTTATTACAATCACACAAGCAGTGGTACTACTGGTAAGAAATAAGTATGACATTCAACCTCCGCGCCGTTGATGTACTGTACAACCCTAGTCATGTCACTACACAGTACTGCAGATATACCTTATTTTATTTCAAGGAGTGCAGTTCGGTGGCTTATTTGAACACCGAACTGCACTCTTTGAAATAAAATAAGGTATACTACCTCAGCTACTCAGCTGTGTTCCCATACGGCAGCCGTGGCGAAAATGTGATCGTGCGCCGAGCCACTGTGTAACCTGCAACGTGAATAGCATCTATGGAGGGAGGCGGACACCCGAAGAGGAAGTGAAGCAACTGTCAGACTTATTAACGGATTTTCATTTTCCTTACGTCAAGCACATAAATATAATTTTATACAGTATAAGGTTACAAACTAATGTTTAGTACGTGTAACAAAGAAAGAAATGAATCAGAAAACATAGGACACATTATCACAACCTAAAATTAATTATCTTCAGAATGTCTCTGCGAAAGAGTTTCAAACTCAGGAATTATTCACTTACTGCCAGTCGTAGTTGATCATGAATGTATTTGTTTGTCAGTCGTGATCTAAATTTGGTTTTTACTATTTTCATTGTTGAAAATAATTTTTCACAAACGTATGTTGTAGCGAACATGGCTTCAACAGAGCAAGCGAAAGAACGAAGCTTCGGATAACAATAACAATAATAATAATAATAATAATAATAATAATAATAATAATAATAATAATAATAACACTTGACCTTTAAACTTTAACCTTTCATGAGTGACATGTAGTATAATGCCGTTTTATGTTATACAATCGTTTTCCTCGTAATACTTGTAAACAAATCATACATTTAATATTCTCATCATATTGGCAGCAAAAAAATGCGTCTTCCCATTCTATTTTTGTAGAGGTACATGGTTTCGAGAGAGACATTGCGACGATACGCCACTCGCAGGTCAGAGACAAATACAGATGGAACGGAGTTTGACTCCAGTGAGTGAGAGGGTGGGGATTGGTGGAGGTAGGAAGCAAGAGAAATGCATAGCTATCATTGCGAGCCGCAATGTGCTCGGGAGTCACATTTTCGCCACGGCTGCCATACGGGCACGCTCCAGTTCTGTAGTGCCATTGCACGGAATATTCCTTGCCGGCAGATCCATAATCTCCGTCGTATTGCACTCACATAACTTTCATTAATTAATGGCATGCACACAATCATCATTCTATTTTACTAACCTGTGTTACAGTGGTTGCTGAAAGTGATGCCATTAGCATTCAGACATTCCCGACATCTTTTGAATAAATTTGAATTCACACTCAAAAGTTATTCTTTCGTTATCCTTCTAATTTCTGTTCTTATATTGTGTTTCAGTTCATTGATGATGTCTAGGCTATTTCTATAGATCTATTTTTTAGAGTTCCCTACAAATAATAATCGCACGTAGTAAGATCTGGGGAACGTGCGGGCCATAACCATATATCTTCCAAAGAAAAACTTGGAGTATGGGCTGTGGTAGAATCGTATTGATAATATGCATGGTGTCTCTCATTATCAGATAATTGTTCAGGTAACTGTGCGATTATTTGCATGCAATACCGCTCTGAATTTACAGTATCTTCAAAAAATTTCGGTTCTGTTACTCGATTTGCTGTTATGGCATCACACACAAATCTTTTCATAATACAGGGGAACTTCGTGAATTAATCGCGAATTTTCTTTGCACCAGAATCTATTGTTCTGTGAACATACATAACCACGTAAATTAAAAGATACGCCATTATTCTGGTAGATATTGATCTTAATTTCATCAGACCGCAAAAGTTCGTATTTGTGAGTAATTTTGTTTGTGTACTCATTCATTTATTTATTCATTTAATCATTTATTTATTTGAAAACTGAAAGTGTTTCTTCTGATTCAACTTAGAAATAAACAATTTTTGTTTGGAAATTCAAGCATTGTACCCAGCTTTATTCACAACCCTCTGAACAGTTCTAACACGAACGTTCTTATCTACTGTCATCGTCCTTCAGTTGTGCTGTAATCTCCACTGCAGAAATCATTGGAGTTTTCTTTACTTGATGCATTATTTCCCTCTGTTCCCTTGGGCTTAGCTTCGTTGGCTGCTAGTTTTGGATTGCTTTTGCACCGTCTTGAACTTCTTATATCGTTTAACAATGTTGAACACCGTTGTTGGACTTCTTTGTACTGATTCTGCGCTCTCTGCTTAAGTTTTGCCCCGTTTGAATAGCTTTAGTACTATATTTCTAATTTCAGAGCTGGTTTCCTTTCCTTCTATTGTAATCGTTACTGATGGAGTAATCACGAAGAACACTTTGTCTCTGTGAAGAGGAGAATACGTATAGAACAACACACCTGTCAAGTACTATGTGCAATTTACTCAAAGGATTTTTTACTAACTCAAGAAGTGCTCTCCAATACTTTTGTCCTAGCAGAAAAGAATTATATGAAAAGGATAATAATTTTCTGTCTTATGGGAAGGGAGTTTTAGAATATCCTTTTACATGGGTGGGCAACTCGTGCTCTCAAAGTGTCAACACAATCTCAGTGCAGGTAGAACGAACTCTGTACTAGCTGTACTGTCTGTGTGCGGTTCTTTCAAGACACAAGTTCGATCGCGTCTGCAGCAAGTGGCGGCTCGTTTTAAGTGAAAAACAATATAATTCCCAGATCATTTCCCTTTAGTTACGAGTAAAAATAGAATTTTTTATTATGAAGAGAGATAAAGCTTGTATTCTATTACAGTTTCTTACTCATGACATTTTACGTTACAAATAAACAGTGAAGGTTTTAGTAAATAAATACTGTCTGCATCTGCTTTAAAACAGCTAAAGGTAAAAATGACATATCAACAAGGTGAGACTGATATCAAATATCATTAGCACGTCGTGCGTGCGAGTTACAGAATTGCACGACATCTGATCGACTAGCTAAGAACATTTGTGGATAAATCATGCAGAACATAGACAACTTTACTTTCTTCGACTATAAAGTATCTTGAAGAGTGATAAGAAAATATTTTTATCAAATATAAGACCCTACTTCAAGACCTACAGCAGAATTCACTGCTAAGTTTGGAGAAACAGCGATAATTGACAAGGAATCGAAATTTTTCTGAAATCTTTTTGGCTTACGCCGATAGAAAATCCTGAAAACTTATAGCTTGAATTAATAAATCTACAGAACAGCACGCCACTCAGATTCCAGCAAAATCAGGAATCGAACTGTTCGTAATGTTGCCTAAGTCAGAATATCCAAATATACTTTTTGCTTCCATAAATACTGTATGTGCCTGAGGCAGAGTTTAATACAAAAAAGAAGTGTAAAAGCTCTCAAAGTAAAGAAAAAGCTCAGAATTAAGCTTATTTCATCTGCCGTGCCATGTAAAAAAATACTTCCTTGAATCTGTTATTGTTTGCGAATACAGACTATTAACTTTCTGAGAACAGATGAATACTCTTTAATGTATAAAGACTTGTAAATTATAGCGTTCTACGTTTTAAATGAGACATATAATAAGAAAATTAACAAATAGTGTAATAATAAATAAGTGTTGCAGCTATATTTCTTGTATATTGAATAGGTTGTATTCAGTTTCTGTTTCCAGCACTAAACTAATTAAAAAGCTAGAAAATAATATAATTTTGTTATGTGTTCAGGTACAGTCTGTCTAAAATTACTATTCTGAAATTCAAATCATGGAATAGATATCACGATCACCTGCATGAGCCGCAGAGCGCACGGTGACTTTTGCAGCGAAACTACAAACAACTTGTAACTGTTGCGGCTGGCTCCGTTGCCTTCTCTCTTTCAAGGATTTTTAGCACTTTGGGAGCATGAGTTGCCCATCCCTGGTCATTTTAGATTAATGTATACCAGAATGAGAAGAATACATTTCATAATCCAGCAAACCAATACATCTCAATCTGTAGTAAATATAAGCGTAATTCATTGTCAAAACCCTCTGTTTCAATATTTATGTCGGCGACTGTATGTAGAAAACCTTAACTTTAAACAATAATGAAGATTAATGGAAAACAAACTCATTCATCTGAACCCTTTTCTGCTAGATCAGTAGCATTAATATGCTTGCATTTTGAGCTGAAATCGAGGATTGCCTGAGTTTCTGTCTAAAAATTGCATAATTGCACACAAATCTGTTTAAATTTTCACCCTAACGTCGTTATAACTATGGCAATAATCCAGCCACAATAAATTGTGTCTACATTCCCGCTACAACGTAACTACACTGTGTTCACAAAGTCCCGCTACTATTACAAGAAGTCACCACGTTTTAACCAATCCAGATAGAGCAACGTGATCTTCTGCAAAGTATTCTGCTACTCTGGAAGTTTTTGTTACTGTATATTGCAGGATTTAAGTTAAGAAACATCCACAACACAATGTGTAATATGAGGCGTCTAGATGAAAATCCCGACATTTCCATCTTTATTCATTTTTCAGGAAATAAAAAAAAATGATTTACTAACAAACTATGTTACATAAAATCTCTAAACTGTACTAACCGTTTAAAGACAGAACTAACACCATAATTATTCCTTTAAATGGCAAGAAATGTAGGTTGTTTTCTATAAATATAACAAGATAATACGGAAATGTCTGAGTTTGCTTTTTAATGATTATCTTAATTTTTGTAATGTCCATTATAGCATTATTTTACAGGCGCTACTAACAAAACGGCATGAATCTGACACTAAATTTATTTCTAGTATATATTTCATACAATATTAATGAAAAACAGGAGTAAAAAATGAATTCAGTGGAGGATTTAGTACTAAGACGACTTCAGAATTGTCACTACTTCTTTTTTTTTACTTTTTTCTTTGCAAAAAAATTATTTTAAACTTATTTGAAAGTATCCACAAGGTAGTTTATATTTTATATACAGTATTATAAACATTTTTATTTAAAGAAAAATGATACTTAGAACTGCCACTGCACACAGTTCAAGTCCTCAATAACTCCGCTTCATTCTGTGACTAACAGATGCATTCTTCTTCCACTAGTAATGACTTAATGTGTGCGCATTATCAACCACTTGCCTGTAGAACTCAAGGTCACTTTTTTCCTTCTATTCATCTCTGAAATGACGCTTTAGTAATGGATCAATATCAGAACACCTTTCTTTTTTAACTGGCACACCTAAGGACAAAATTTCAAGTTTGACCTTGTCAATTTTATTACTTTTTTTGAAAACAGAATTTGCATATCATTGACCAGATCTGTAGAATGGTTCACCTCTGATTTTCAGAATTCCATTTTCACGAGGTAGGATTAACTTATCCTCTTACCCTCGTTGAATTTGAAATGCTACTGTCCACGAATTTTCATAAGTTCAGCATATTTTTTTTTCAGCCATACTGCTGCGTCTCTACCACATTATGTTATTATACAAAATTGCTGGAATATATCTTTATACTCGGAGACTAATGATAATAATTTATCTTTTCTTTACAATTTTTTCGATTTGCCCCAATACCCTATTAGAGGGAAGATAGCTGTGACCTGCTACAGGAAATAATTACACTTTATTACTTTATAATATTTTAAGTAACACAGTCAAAATATCCAATTCATCAACAACGGAGTACAGCTGATAAGTGGTAGCTGAGGCGGGAATCATGTGACTTAATTCGAATCAGGTATTGGTTAACGGAAATGTCGCGGATTCTATCTCACAGCTCCGAGGAAATGTCGGGGTTTGAATCTAAATTATGAATTCGCAGTGTTCAAATGAATAGAAATTGTCGCTATTTGCTTATAAATTATTAGTGAACATTTAGATTTCAAAGTGGAGAAACATTTTGCGTGAAAATCTCATTTTCGCTGAAAAGTGTATATATACGACTCATATGTAGTCTGATGTGCTGACTTCAAATCACCAATTATTCTTCAACGATATTTTTTCCATAGGAATCTTTCCTCTAAACCAAGGCCCGGTTGCAGAAACACCGATCAAATATGATTGGCGATCAAGGAGGGTTTGATTGACCATCAGTTCTATTTCTGTTGCAGAAAGAACAATCAGTATTTGATCGGAGACCAGTCTTCCATCAGATTTGATCAACAGATTTTTGCTGGTTAAGTGACTGATCATTGATCAAGTATTTATGTTGTTCTCTTTATAGTGCAGTTACTGCAATTTATATAATAAATAGTTATAGCGTAATAATATTGTTTTCGACATAAGCGATTCTTCTGACGAACATTTTAGATTGACGGAAATATTATTAAGAAGAAGGCATTTCTGTGATAGAATGAATTGTTTTTATGCATAATGACAGAGAATTTGAGCAAAGATTTAGGTTAATTAAGGATTCGTGTTTTTTTACATTAAAAAATTGAAACAAATATATGCAGACAGACAAATGGAAAACCTACCACTTTCTTCTATGAACCAAGTGCTAATAACGCTGAGATTTTATGCTGTTGAAATTTTTCAGGCGGTCTTGTTAGGGTCCATAAATCAACTATTTGCCGAGTAGCTAGGAATGTTACGCATGAAAATTGCTTTGTTATTGCAGGGTCTCATAAATCCTCCAACTTCAGACAGGGAACGATTTGAAATCCAGAGAGAATTTTCAGCTATGTCAGGATTTCCAAGAGTGGTTGTATAGACTGCTCACATCCCAATCCAATCACCTGGTGGAAATGATACCGAACTTTATCGAAATAGAAATGGTTTATTTTCTGTGAATGTACAGACAATATGTACACCATCATTGAAATTCTGGAATGTTGTAGCCCGTTGGCAGAGTTCTACACATGACAGCACAATATTTTTAATGATTATGTTACGAGCTCAATTTGTAAACAGAGAGATGGGAAATGGAATTATTTTGGGCTATGGAGGCTATGCATGTTCCAATTTCTTGTGGACTCCTCTAGCAAATCCCACAACAGAAGCCCCCTCACGTTTTTTGTTTGCTTAATTTTTTTCACTATATTATAGTCTATACACAAATAGAATCCGCCTGTTTCCTTTCTACAAAAAGCAACAAAACAGCAGAGCAGTGACTTGTTTTCCTAGTCACCGTCCACTTGATGCATTCGTTTCGCGAGTTTTAAAGAGCATCAAATTGTCTGTGGTTGCTAAATAGCGCTGTTGTCAAATGTTTTTCTTTCTGAAATCAACAATTAGTAAATCGAGACAAGTTTATTGGAGATTCACGTTCGTGCAACGCAATGAACAATCAAATAAATCAGCCATCAATTGATTGGCGATCAGGGACTGATTTGATTTGCGTTTCTGCAACAGGGCCCAAGTACACTAACATAGGTGAACAATTTGAAAGAGACAGATAGTGTTAAACATTTGCCTAAAAGTGGACGCATAACAGTTTCTCAAGCAACCGGCGACAGTATACAAGCTACATTCAAATATACCGGTAGCCTTCTATAGTTCGTTCGTTATGTTTCACGTGGTTTGTAGTTACCAAAATCTACAATCCATAAAACCCTCCATAAGTGGGATTGTTTCAATGAATTATTTCCTGAAGGATGGATAAGTCGTGACGGATCAATCCTCTGGCGCCCCACATTCCCCTTATGTCACATTCTTGGTCTTCTTTCTGTGGCTATGTCAAGGCTTGTATTTACAGAAAACCAGTGAATGGCATTGCTACCCTTCAGAAGGGTACATGGAGCTATCTGAACTGTTAATGCTGAAATATTGGCCCGTACGTGTACAGAAATGGAACAGTCTTTATATCCTATTGGAGATACATTGAATGGAAACATTCAGAGAAGTGTACTTCACAGAAGACGGAAATGCTCTATATTTATTAGTAGCAACGTGGCGCTATTTTGTAATGGTGACGGGACATTTTTGTGATATTTTCTGATCGTCACCATTTCTTTAGTGTTGATAATTGTGTATCTGATTTGAAATTATCTTGATTTCTATCCTAGTCAAACGCTGAAACCTACTCTTATAATATTTGAATTTTAAATTTTCAGTACAGGTTGTTTTGAAAAAAGGTTTCAATGTTTAGAAAGGTGATAGCGTGCATTAAAACAAGAAATAAATTCCTACAAACATGGGTCCTAAAATTAATATCTTCTGAGAAATGAGCAAATGTTTAGTTTCATTATAGGAGCAGCGTATCTTCTACTGTGAGCTCTTGGGCAAGAAACAAATTAGTAAACAGAACGAAGTAGTTTGTCATTACTTATTACACAGCATATATGTTGTGATAAAGTGTTGTAAATAATAAATTAAACAAACTTGGCTTAAATAGGTAGATACTGAATATTGTTACAGTTACCTTTGTATAACACATGATGGTATTCCAAGTCAATTAATAATAGTTATTTACAATATTTATAATAATAATAATCATATACAGGTTAGGATTGAAAACAAATATTCAGAATGGAAACGAATAAATCAAGGAGTGAGATAGGGTTGTAGTTTATCTCCTCTATTATTTATAATATACATTAATCACATTATTAAGGAATGGAGATTGAAACCACATGGAGGTATACCGATAAGTCGTTTGTCCCAAATAGATACTTTATTATTTGCTGATGATATTGTGTTTATGGCAACTTCAGAAGATAATTTACAACGTTTGGTTTACAACTTTAATCAAATGGCAGAAAGTTTCAATATGGAAATTACAACTGACAAATCTAAAGTGATGTTTTTTTTTGGAAAGGAACCAGTCCGCAGCAAAATTTGCATCAATAATAAGATCATCGTACAAGTCAAAAATTTTAGTTATCTCGGTTACCAAATTTAATATGAAGAAGAAAAGGATTTGAATGAGAAAATTCAACAAAGCAATGGGGATAATTAATCAGACATTCAAACCAACCTTAGCACAACAACACACGCGCACCAGAATTTGTAAGACATTGGCCAGACCTATACTCTGTTTTGGTAGTGAAGCTTGGACGATTCGTAATATTGATACACAAAGATTAACGGCAGCAGAAATGAGATTTATGCGTCGTACAGCGGGATACACGAGAATGGATCACATTAGAAATTTTGACATTATGAAAGAACTGCAGATTGAACCGATTACGGAATACCTACAGAAATACAGACAAAACTGGAAGTCACATGTCATCAGAATGCCTCGTTCTAGAATTCCACGCCAAATTTTAAATTACCATCCTGTGGGCAGGAGATCCTTGGGCAGACCGTTCAAGCGTTGGCAAGAGACCGTAACGGGCCACTAGGCCCAATACATGCAAGGATGATGATGATGATGATCTTTGTGTTTCTAACAAGAGAACGCCTTAAGCAGACGACACTACATTAGAGTTCGTAATCCTGCTATTAAAGGTAAACTGATTCCACACTGCAGTAATTGAGGACCTAAGATTCTAAATGTGCCAAGTACCAAAAGCAACTTTCTCAAATATTGATGAAAAACACACTTCGAAATGCATGTTGAGATACCCACAACACCGTCTTTTGGCGTAAGAATGAATCACTTACAATTGAGTTACGACAAAGATAATTTAGTATGATGTTCTCAAATGGGGGGGCAAAAGGCTAATTGGGATTTCCCCGTCTCTGATCGGCTCAAAAACCCTGATAGAACTGATATTTAAACTTTGCGGTGAATTTCGGTGAAGTCCGGAGGACTCAATTAGTCAAATCCATTCTCCTCACCTCCACGCTGGGGCCCCCTGTGATCTTTTAAGATGCGAAAGAGAGAATGGTGTGCAGAAAACAATGGAAAGTTACCGCATTTATCATTCCCAGGAAAAACTGCAAACAAAATGTAGGAGGAAGAAGAATAAAGTGTATAAGATTTGCTGATGATATGGCGTTTTAGCAGACGAGGAGGCGATAGTAAAAGTTATGCTACTCTAGCTTAAAGCTAATTGCGCATTTTCTCAATTTCATTGGAAATTTTATTTAAATTGTTATATGATATTTAGAAATTTTATCTTGTAGGAGCATGCTTATCAGGGGTCTGCATCGGACGTTTTCGCATAGCATAATCCGATATGTAGCGCACATTCATGATGTGTAAAATTGTCACGAGCGATAAATCCTCGAACGGTATAAGCCGAGCGTTAGACATTCCTTCTTGTTACAGTGATGAACTGTGTAGTAACTTCATAGACGTTTATCATTTCAAAACTTTGCAGTGTTTAACTAATCTCTGCATAGTACAAATACAAAACTTGCTTTAAAATGTAATATAGCGTAAATGTTGTAGGTAAATGTTTTTTTTTTTCTTTTCCACACAGGAGTGATTTTGTTTTTGCCACATCTGATAAATGTTATTGGATGTAAATGTAATTATTATAAACGGAGAACACAATCACGATAATGCAAGAACTGTATCAAGTTTTCTAATAATAATAATAATAATAATAATAATAATAATAATAATAATAATAATAATAATAATAATAATAAGTGTATCAATCTTTGCGTCTGTAACAATTGTGCAGCATGATTATTCGTTTTATTATATTTTCTGTGACGTTATCTCTGTACTAATATTGTTATTAATCTACTGCTTTATCAATAATATTTTGTAAATCGTTTTTACATTGTCGCAGTATATAAGGCGGAACACTATGTATGGACGATGAAAGAGTAATAGAATGGAGAAAAAAAATATACTATGTATGGACCTATCATATTATATCTGTGGTAAATCAAATATTGAATAATTATTAATTAGCAATAATAACTGTATATCGAAGTTTTTCATTATATTTTATTTATAACTTCATATTCCTCTTTTGGTACGTTCCATTGACTGTTCCATTAAACGTTTGTCATAAAGGCAGAAAATAAAGCCAGTCTTACCGTGTGAGCAAAACATATGTGTATCTTATCTGTCGCCTTCCATACAAGATAAGACATGTCGGTGAGATGACCTTGTACTATGCTTCTATTTATTACGAGCATATCACGACCGATCGTATCGCACTCGATGGTGCGACACTCGACCGAGTACAAGCGAGCGATTTAACTCCAATGCATCACTCTGATGCTTATTCTTAAGGTTTAAGAGAGAAATTTTCGTTTCATTAAATCGTATAAATGTGCAGCTAATCCTGATACGAGATAACATGCTGTATAACTTTCGGCGCTGAATCCTGGACTCATTTCGCTGGCATTGTCATCTTCATTTGACTCTGATGCTAGATAACCATCGCAATTGATAAAGTGTTGTAAATAATAAATTAAACAAACTTGGCTTAAATAGGTAGATACTGAATATTGTTACAGTTACCTTTGTATAACACAAAGAAAAACAAGTGGATTTAACGAAAACGTTAACAAATCGAGACCTGACTAGAATTAAATCTTTATCGGATCTGTAAAATCCATTAGTTTTCCCTTTCACACACAAGTTTTGACAGAAGTTCGAACTGAATTGTAGGGGAAAATGACTGCCTAAGTTGAGCCAGTCGCTTAATAGCAGCCAGTCACGCGACCGTTCTGCTCAATTTGTCACGGGGTGTTTGTACAGGCCACTCACCTCCATTTGACGTCACTTTCCGTATGTGTCCGGAGAAGAGTTGACACTTCACTTCCGCCATGGACTTTACAAAGGTAAAGCTATCCTCTGTTAGATGACATAAAGGCGCATGGAAACAAAGAGGTAGAGCTCCATGCTGTAATTTCAAAATTCTACTGAGGTGGTATGATCGGTAACACACTCAGACTTCCATATTTTACTCCGAGAAAAGATCAGGTACTCCATTTCGCAATAAGCTGAGTGGACCTTGGGGACATTCTGGAAATTTATATAATGTGAAATATTTCACTTTTATAGGATTTTAATATAATATACTGTTCAAAATTATATTCTGTCCAAATTTCTACAACTAATCTCTAGTCTATTATGAAAACTATGTAAGAGTATGATTTTCATTTTTAAGTACAAAACATGTGATTTGTTAAGAAAAATATACATTGCATAGCATCATACGATAAAATTATAAGCAACTACTTGAATAAAGTGAAGTATACTCACCAAAACTTAAAGAGCATTTAATACTTTTTCATGATTCCTTCAATGCATTATGGAATGTAGATCTAAATTACATTAGATGAATTTCAATGAAAGACGGGAAGCAAGTCGTACACATAGGAATAAAAAGAGAGATTACTTAAAGGAAAAGCTGAATAAGGTAGAAAGAAATACTAAGAATAAAAACATTAGAGATTTATATAAGCGTATAAAGAAATTTAAGGACGGATATCAGGCAAGGGTAAACGTGATCAAGGATGAGAATGGAGACTTGCTTGCAGACTCTCATTCAATCCTAAACATATGGAGAAATTGTTTTGGATAACTATTAGTTAGGCCAAATAGAAATGATGTGACGAAATTCAAATACAAACTGCTGAGCCGTTTATAACTGCTGAGTATGCTTTTTCAAGTCGAAATTGCGATAGAAAATCTGATAAAGTACAAGTTCCCAGGTATCGACCAAATTTCAACAGAATTAATACAAAAGTGTGGAAATGCATTATCTAGCGAAATTTATAAGCTTGTACTTTCTATTTGCGAAAAGGAAATTGTACCAGAACAGTGAAATGAGCCTATTATTGAACCTATTTTAAGGAGGAGAACAAGACTAACTGTAATAACGTTCAAGGAATATCACTCTTGTTGACGTCGTAGAAAATTTTATCCAATACTCTTTTGAGAAGATTAACTATTTATGTAGATGAAATTATAGGGGATCATCAGTGTGGTTTTAGGCGCAATAGATCGACTATTGATAAGATTTTTTTGTATTCGACACATTTTGGAGAAAAAATGGGAATGTTAGGGTACAGTACATCAGTTATTCAGAGATTTCAAAAAATACACATGACTCTGTTAAGAGGGACGTTTTATATAATATTCGTATAGAAGAAACTAGTTCGATTAATTAAAGTTTTTCTGAGTAAAACGTACAGAAGAGTCCGTATAGGCCAATTTCTGTCAGATGTGTTTCCAATTCACTGCGGGCTAATGCTTTCACCTTTAGCTTTTAACTTCGCTCTAGAATATGTCATTAGGAAAGATCAGGATAATAAAGAGGGTTTGGAATTGAACGGGTTACATCAGCTTCTTGTCTATGCGGATGACGTGAAATATGTTAGGAGAAAATTCACAAACTATTAGGGAAAGCACGGAAATTTTACTTGAAGCAAGTAAAGAGATAGGTTTGGAAGTAAACCCCGAAAAGACAAAGTATATGATTGTCTCTCGTGACCGGAATATTGTACGAAATGGAAATACTACGAAAATTGGAGATTTATCCTTCGAAAAGGTGGAAAAATTCAAATATCTTGGTGCAACAGCAACAAATATAAATGACACTCGCGAGGAAATTAACGCAGAATAAATATGGGAAATGCCTGTTATTATTCGGTTGAGAAGCTTTTGTCATCTAGTCTGCTGTCAAAAAATCTGAAAGTTAGAATTTATAAAACAGTTATTTTACCGGCTGTTCTGTATGGTTGTGAAATTTGGACTCTCACTTCGAGTGAGGAACAAAGATTAAAGGTGTTTGAAAATATGGTCCTTAGGAAAATATTTGGGGTTAAGAGGGATGAAGTTGCAGGAGAATGGACAATGTTACACAATGCAGAACTGCAAGCATTGTATTCTTCATCTGACATAATTAGGAACATTAAATCCATGCGTTTGAGATGGGCAGAGCATGTAGCACGTACAGTATGTGCGAATCCAGAAATGCATATAGAGTGTTAGTTGGGAGACCGGAGGGAAAAAGACCTTTAGGGAGGCTGAGACGTAGATGGGAGGATACTATTAAAATTGATTTGAGGGAGGTTGGTTATGATGCTAGAGACGAATTAATCTTGTACAGGATAGGGACCAATGGCAGGCTTATGCGAGGGCGGCAATGAACCTTCGGGTTCCTTAAAAGCCATTACTTAAGTAATGGGAGAGAGGGAACTAAATAACAGTTATAGATTAGGAGAACTGTGCCGAAATAGACCAATCAGAGCATAGTACACAATGTCAGGCAATACAACCATTTGGACTATGAACCAATAAATATCTCACCTCATGCCTTAACCGATTCTGCTTGTGCGTTTTGTTACGAGTAGAACAACATACCGGCTATGTCTAACTTAAAAGCAATATTTTGGGTCGGAAACCACAAGGCCTAGTGATAACTAATATAGAAATGGAGGAACGCTGAAAGGATAAACGAATGTAGTTCGCGAAATCCTTCCCAAGAACTAGCTACGTTAAATACAAATTTCACTGGACTTTGGACTCTTCACGGTTTGAATCCATATCTTTAGCATGAAAAGCCAACTATCCACCCTTTGGCTAATGGTACACCAAGCGGATGTGATAGTATTAAATGGCCTTACCAGAAAATATCAAGTATGTATTTGCTCTAATAATAATAATAATAATAATAATAATAATATTAATAATAATAATAATAATAACAATAATAATAATTTTTCTAAGTACTTTTATTTTCATTCATAATACTACACTTCAGCTAACAGACGAGTGTTAACGTCTGTTTATAGTTCTTAGAACACATATCGTTTACGCTCAAGGTACTGTATTTGCTATCTCCATGAACGTATGGACGACCATATTTTCTGTGTGTGAGGGTGGCATCCAATATCCACCAAGTCATTTCACTTAGGATTATCTTTTAATGTTCTTCAGTTATGGTTATACGACATCCAAAATCTGTTTGTATGAAGTGTGATACAGAGCTTCATGAAATGCCAGTACTCAAAATGTAACAGTGCTTCCATCATTAACATCAGTACGAACTAACTGCGCAGCTGCACTCAGTACTTTAAACAATTGACGACAATATACAAGCACAACTGTATTAAATATGATACAGGGTTTCATAAACTTCCAGTGCCCAAAGGTTAATAGTGAATTTATTAGTAAAAGCAATACCAACTGTGCAGTTATATTTAACATTTAAGAGTTGACTGCTGTATCAACAACAAGAATTGTGAGATAGGATGTAGTACAAGTGTTGTTCATCAGTTGGGCATGAATATTTCACATCAACAGGGAGAGAGATGCAGGATAGGCCTATGTTATTATCGCCGCGCTCTCATGGTTAACATTCGGCAGGTCTTTGAGCAGCCTCGTGCATAACATTCGGCAGGTCTTTGAAATTTAATTGCATTATTGTTTTCAATTTCTTATGTTGCCGCTCCAATCACTGGCCTCAATTTCATTATTGCAACGAATAAGCTGCTTCCATGATTAAATGACACCTACATGTCTAATCCACGTGGACTAAAACCGAGGTTGTGCTGAGGACGAATATTAAGGTATGTGATTAAACATTATTATTATTATTAAAGAGTTATTAAGAGTTACTGTTCTCCAACCAGGAGATCAACCGTGAAAGGAATGTGCTTACTATTGCTTCATCTATTGGAGCGAAGTAGATAGATAATATTATCGTTATAACGTCTGTTTAAAAACCATGCGCTCTCCTGCGTTTGTTATTTCCTGTATGGAGAGATTAAAAGACCAGGGGTGCTATTCATAGACATTTCGCAGCACGCGCTACGATCGTACTAAGCTAGCCCCGGCTATCCACTGGTTACTAGTACAGAATTCAAATCATATCCTATCGCTAACACTGATTTATGAATACGAAAAACGCTGATAATCCACCGAAAACCCGCGCTAAAAATGTCTATGAATACGGCCCCAGGAGATTAACAGTGATCTAATTTTCTAACCAGGGTAGTATAAACATGTATGTATCAATGTTATTGTTTGTGCTGTGAGAGCGAGCCAAGCGAGCCAATAGAGATACGAGTACCCATGTGTGTGACCTTATGACATCTTATGACATCAACATTCATTCACAGCATTATCCCGCTTCGTTTCATCCGGCAGAGACTTTCTAGTGGTTGGAGCACAGTAAGAATGTCAACGTACTCGTATATGAAATAATAATAATAATAATAATAATAATAATAATAATAATAATAATAATAATAATAATAATAATAATAATAGC
Organism: Periplaneta americana; assembly: GCF_040183065.1. Lineage (NCBI taxonomy): Eukaryota > Metazoa > Arthropoda > Insecta > Blattodea > Blattidae > Periplaneta > Periplaneta americana. Next base: position 137,575,464 of record NC_091121.1, on the reverse strand, counting down.
CATTTAACAATATAACAAACTAGTGCTTATTCTTATCGAGGAAGTAGACGTGACGCTTAGAGTGAAACCTACAGAGCAACAATCGGTCGGCAAAATTATGTTTTAAAAGCACACCGCACGTTATTGTATGATGCAGACATGTTAACCATGAGAGCGCGGCGATAATAATGTTACACGGAAGTTTTATGAGAGAAGTGTAATTAGTCTTATATTCGATTATAATCAGCGACACAAGAAATTGAAAACAATAATACAATTAAATTTCAAAGACCTGCCGAATGTTACGCACGAGGCCGCTCAAAGACCTGCCGAATGTTAAGCATGAGACCGCGGCGATAATACCAAGCAACATACAATTATTAGGCCTACAACGTAAGTGATAAATATAATTAGAAAAATGAGTGATTCGGAAGTGAATAATGCATGAAATCTCCAAATATTGTAATTTACAATTTAAATAATTTCGTTGTAATTAATGATAATAAATAAATAGTTGGAACTTATGTTTTCAATATTTATAATTAGCGTGCTTGAAAGTACTTTTAGGTACAGAAATTTACTTTTAAGCACGCTAATATATGGATGCGGAAATAAATGACTTTATGCGAGATCGTGCGTATTTGCTTGGTTTCCGCACAAAACCAATCCGCGGCAAGTCTACAATTCCACATTCAGTATTCCCAACCTAACACACATAACAATTTCTCTCTTCTTACCGCTTAAGTGACATATTGATTTTACTGCTTTAGGCTTTTAACATACGTGTTATTTTTAGAGACTTTCAATAAAGTAATAATTATAAATTGGAAACTTACCACTGCAATTTAACCTAAATTGCACTGTTAATTATTGTTTTTAAATATTTGCGAAAATAAAGTAAACTCTACAACTCCACTAAAGTTACTGCATTCGTGATGCATGTAACATTAAGGAAGCCGTTTGTTTTAAGTTCGTATTTATAGACTGGGGGGAAAAAAGACAGACGTATATCACGGCTTGCTGGAGTATAGTAAACACAGAAAACATTTTAAAGCAACAATGTTGAAGATTGATATTTTTGATTTGCAAATTTGCCGCATTGAACAGAAACCAACTACGTTTCTCTTTTTCAAACTTTTCCTCGAACATGAAAACTTCAACATACCGCTCTTGTAACGCATATTACTATTTCAATACTAAAATGAGAATCGAAAATTCATCATTATGAAGCGACTGTCTGAAAAACGTTTTCACCATCAAGAATCGCGCCATCAATTGTTTCTAAGACTGTACATTTTGGGTTTAAGAATTGGACAGATTTCGATTATCTTTCTTTTTTTTTTACATTTGTTGATTCTGATATAACTCATATTTTACTATTTTATAATAGCCTATAAATCTACTATATGACATGAATGTTTATTTTCTGCAGTCCTTTCACTTCTCTTTCCGTTCTCTTGAAGTATTGGAAAGAACTTCACATTCAATGTAATTGTTGTAGATATATAAAGAAAGTCCTTTTTGTCATGTTACTCTGGAGTTTCGTGTAGTTGCGAGTGTAAAAGTGGACAGGTACTTCGTGTGCGCACGAGCTGACATTCAATATTCCCTCCCTTGGGGTTTCGCCAGAGTATCTTTTCACTCCCCTCTCTCCACACCAACCTTACAACTTAACGAAGTACAGCAACGTTTTCTGCACTGAAAAAATTTAGTGTTGTTGATCCAATATTTTATATCGCTCCAATGCCATGATATGTGGTGTTTTTTATTGACAATTTCCTAGTATGAAGACTGTACCTTGGAAGTAATCGTACAAAATGTACGTGCCACTATATTGGGTCACGTGTTTAACAGTCCTTTCCCTTTCTCTGTCAGTCTAACCCCTAGAGCTTTCTGTCCAATGGTCAGTTTTCTAGCTTCATTCCGGACTCCGTTTATCTGTTCCTATTCCGCCATAAAACAGGGGAGGTGTAAGGGTCGAAAAAGAGGGAAGATCTGAAGCGTCATCTTGCTTCATTTCCCTCCAGAATTGACTTCAAAGACGAATACCACTTTCGTTTAAGTCCTAAGAAGAGAAGAATGACAACTCGACGCTATTCATCTGATAGAAAGGCGTAAATGAAATAGGAAACTTATTTTGCAATGAAAACTAAATTGAGGCTTTAATAACATATACGCTGCAGTATATTAGATGGTTTAATTGTTACGAAAAAACCGAGATCGCATATAGAGTGCTCATTCCTATATTAAAATCGATTGCACTTTGAAGAGAACAACCGCCAGGATCACCACCCGTCTGCCGTAAACGAACACGAGATGGCAGTACATTCGCTATTGCAATTCAAATGGGAGATATGACGTGACTCCTTATGTAATTAGGCCTACTAGATAGCAGCATAGTGAACTTAACAAAATTGTTACCGTCAAAGCCTATAACGCAGAACAATCTGGGTATATAATAATATCATAATCTCTCTGTGTAAGAACGACAAAGTATCTTCCAAAGTAATGAAAAGTACGCCTGTATGATTACTTCGATCATACAATGTCAAAATTTATAATAGATAAAATTATTTTAGACATAGTAAACAACTTTAACAAAGTTGAAACAGAGCTTCCGGGCTAAGATGCCGTGGTCTACTGGTGCTGACGTCAGCACCAGTAGACCACGGCATCTTAGCCCGGAAGCTCTGTTTCAACTAGACACCGACCGTGAAAGCCTGCATGCTAAGATTAACTTTAACAAAGTATAATACAGGGACATCATTTTATTTTTACTAACATTTTTAATATTAACCTGAATATACCTTTAGAGAACTGGAAACACCGTTCGCTACCCCCTTCCACAGCTGGAGTTCGATGATACTGGCGTAAAACACAAACAAATCACTTTACTAGGTATAGGAGGGAAGAAAAGTACTTCATCCATTTACGTAAATTAGGAAATATCGCGAATTTGAGTTCGATAATTTTCATTAGATTTTTGTTTAATCAAAATGCAGTACTGTATTAACAATAAGTGTTTTTACTCACGAACTGAGTTATCCATGCGAACGTATTCATTATGCAGTGTATATTAGACTGCCTACAGCACATTAGCGTACAATATAGAGAATGAAGTTAAATTGAAAAATAATCATAATATGAGTATTTAAATACATATTTGAAAATGGTGGCCGTTCATTTCGATACAGGTTTCAGTTCTTTTGTGCATATTATCGCACTACAGACTATTGCATTTAATTCCAATTGCCAGTTTCGTCCTTCGTACTAGTAACTCATGTTGAAATAATTCTGTACGTACTCTATAAAAGAGTACCTTATGTACTGTAAATTCAATCTTCACCTATGCCCGACCTGCACAGATAAAATTACTCAGACATGGTATCTACTGTCCGTCCAAGTAGTTATGTCGCAGGATCGTAGAAAGGGGGGAAATCACGTGACAGTTAATTACTCAACGATGCCCTTTTATTTAAGTTATTTTAAACAGTTGTATAATACTACGTAGACGTCCAATTCCTAACAGAAATTAATGTTTTCAGAGAAGAGTTAAGACAGCCCAGCTTTTACAGAGGGGGGAGCAGAAGCAGGTGGGGAAAATCGGGATGCGACGTAGACAAACGGACAGTACCTGTGCGAAAGTATGATTCAATATTGAAAGCTCTTTCGTCACTGGAAAACGCGAACATATTTCTGGAACGTACTATACTCACTAACTCAGTGCTGTTTACTATAGTAGAAGGGGTGGGAGTGAAGTACATTCAAAATCTCAGGTACAATAAAAATTGTAGTAAAAATAAAATTACGTCCCTGTATAAAGAACACACATCGCATCTCCAAAAGAAAAGTGTCGTAACTAAAAATCCTAACTTTTCAGGGGAGCGCTTTAAATGTTTAAAAACTGCTTATCAAATCAATATATGGATAATATGCAAAGACAAAGGGGAAGGCAGAAAATAGAAAAGACTGGAGAATGCTACGTTTGCAGTGAAAGACCTGTCCTTGAACAGAACACTATGAATAAATGAATTTCAAATCAGAGAATGCGATTATACGAGATATTCCTTTTCCTTGTGAAAGAATATGAATGTTATCATGTTATTTATACAATTTTTAGATGAAATAATGTTTAATAGTATTGGAAAACACATCTTTGTAATTTATGACAGTTTTGTACTGGAACGGAAAGCAATAACTGCCTACACATTTCTTGGAAATATATAACGCTTCTATGTTTACTAAAGTTTTCTACTGAGTCCAAGTAATTATTTAGGCCTATTCTATATTACAGAGATTTTTAATAACATAAAAAGCTATAAAACGATAAATTATACAAATTCAAGAGTTTATTAATACAAGTTCATTTGTCATCAATGAAACAAAGTATTATTAACAAAGTACACTTTTGACTAAATTAATTATACTGAAGTGTATATAAAATAAAAAATTCCAACAGGCCTATCATGGAGCAATAACAAAGCATCCTATTCCGAATCACTACCAGTTGTGTCTGCATCATTTGCTTCTGACAATTTTTATAGTAATCATGGCAGTGAGAAGATATCACATTTGAAACACAAAGCTGTACCAGGTCTCTTTTCTTTAATAATGATAATTTTTGCCTCTCTGTGTATGCTCGTTGGAGGTTTAAATAATTAACGTATCTTGTGCGTTGATGATATTTGATATGAACTTTCTTGTACATATCATCATCATAGCTATCCAGGGAAGTCTTTGTTCACATTCAACACCTTCATTTCAATCCACTTACCTTATCTCCTCTTCAATTTAGTGCAAAGTTTTCACCCAATTCTCCAGATACCTGTTTCAGATCAAAGTAGTCGTTAACCCCCATTTTATTTATACTGTAAGGATGTCCTGTTTTCGTACTGACAGTGAGTTTCACTACTGACATTCACTGATTACGCGCATAAAATATTGGTCCACTTTTAAGAATATACTCTAAGTTGTTAAGGGTAAACAGACGCGAAATTGCGACAAAATGGGATTTTTTTATTGCTTTAACAAATAGTATATACATATGGAAGAAATATTACAGTATTAAAATATCATGGTTGTAGACTTCACTTCTTGACCATTTTTTCTTGATTTGAAAGAAAATCTTGTTAATCTTCTACTAAAATTATTACATTACATGGTCATCATTCACAGATTACTACAGCTATAGAGACTAAATATGAATAAAATCCGTTAAAGATTTCGGGAGAAATCGCTGTATACTCATACAATTACAGATACAGATAAACAGAGCACTTAAAACCTTTTCTACGTCACAACTCATGCCGCAAAATCTCGATTTTCAGCAATATCAGAAAGCATCCTCTTTATACTTGGTCTAATGAGAAGGTAAATTAGATAGATGGGTATCGAAAACTACTTTTTTCTGTTTCGGATGCTGAAAGCTTATATTAGCAAATATCCACCAACGCCTTAAATCCGATGTTCTTCGGTATTACAGTGCTTTCTTCATGCTCTCTGTATACGGAAGTATTAAACTGAAAGTGGAGGAATTATAATATAAGAATAACAACGGTGTTATTATTAGGGACCGTATTTTGCCCTAGACGGCTACATGACTACAAGATTAAGTATTACTGGAATTTTTAACTAGACGGCTCACGCGACTCTTGTTTCGTCAAGTGGGACAGAACAAAATATGGACCACTTTAACAATTACATTAATATTTACAATTTAAATATTATTTACGCCATGTACACTGTAACACGCTATTTTTACTCTTTACAATTTTACACTATAATATAGAATGTAGGCCTATGTTATCAAACATTATTTACACTATTAAGCTTATGTACAGTGTTCTGTATTGTAATGTAAGGTATTTTATTTCATAATACTATAGCTTATTTATTTTGTAAATTATATATAATAGTATAAATAATGTTTGATCAACGTAAGCCTTCATTCTTTATGATAGTATGATGGTGAAAATACCGTATTTTAGCATAGCTTACATAGTGTGAAAGGTTTGTCAGACTACTTTCAAAAGCCGATTGTCAGAAAGAATGCTTGTATTCATTGGAATATGATCTTTCTTCAAATATCATTTGTGTAGAATATTTATTTTTAACATATCAATTATCCTTCATTATTCTAATCATTCTTTCGTGTATTTTCATACTGGTTGATTGGAAGAGAAGGCATTTTGGCCTTAACTCTGGCAGTACCTCTTAAAATAAACGAAATAAATTAGTGAAAAAAAAAATGTAGGAAGGTTCATCATAGTATCAATCTTTATCATTAGAATGCATTTTCAACAGTCTTCGAGGTCTAGTTTTGAATCATAATAGAGCGCCAACTAAAGTGCAAACAGGAAAGCAAGTATTTTTTTTAAATGAACTGTCTTTATTAGTACTCATATCAACAAATACATTCAAATTCTGTTAACCAAACTTTTCTTTTTCTTCTCCCACCTTCCCTTAGGATAGTTGGTCTTCTCCATCTGTTTGTAAAGGTAATTATTAATTGTTTTTAGACAATTTAATGCCTGCATCACCGGAAAGTCATCCATACAATATATTTGTAACAGGTCGACTGTATTCTCAGTTAGTTTTTTCTTCTTAATTTGCATTTCATCCTGTACTTCAACTTGAACTTCTATGGATTCATACTTTGGTTTTTGTGGGTGGACTCCACTTGTTCCTGCAATGGGTTCCATTTCATCCTGTACTTCAACTTGAACTTCTATTGATTCATACTTCAGTTTTTGTGGGTGTACTCCACTTGTTCCTGCAATGGGTTCCTCATCAATTTTTTGATTCATTAGCGCCTGATTTTCTTTTGCACTTTTGCCTAGAGGCTTGGCTTTATTCTTCTCCCTAATGTCTGGTAGGGCTTGAAATACAACTCCACGCCTTGCTCCCATCAAGATCTCGCTCTTTGGGATATAACGATAATTTCTCTTCAGAAGTATTTGACCATGTTCTACCACGGAAATTATGTCCATTCTTAAACTTTTCGTTTGCTCCACACTCAATTAAATTTGTACCTGTTTGTATTGTTGTCAATTGTCTGATGGATTGTGAAAAAAAAAGTAAGCGTTCACTATATCGTATCGCATTCCTCGTTCGAATCGCACGCAACGGATATTTTAAGTGCAGTGCGTTAACTGTAACGGCTCTACCTCATCGTCTCATCGGATTCTTTATCAGCTGTTTAAAACATATGACGTACGATATTTGCATTGCTGAAGACAGAAGAATGTTGAGGTTATGTCTATTAATCATGAGTGTTAGCGAATAAGAATTTGTAATTGAAGAGGAAAAAACGAAAGAGATATTGGTTACATAATATATATTTAAAAAACGACTTGATTACTGTAATGGGAATGCCTCAAATTATATAATTCTTCGCAATTTTCTACTGGCTAAATAAGTTTTCCATCTGCCATTTTGGCGCGACACTGAACATGGCACAACATAATAGTAACAGTTGACCAATTAAAATTGATTTATTAAAGAAAGCCGTGATCGCACGCATCGGAAGATTTGCTCATCAGAGAAACGTAGACGGATTTACCGAGAGCCGATGCGTGCGATACGATGTAGTGAACGCAGTTACATAACAATTACAGAAAAGACTGTCTTTTTCCGATCCGTACGATTCGTCCGATGAGTGCGATACGACGTAGTGAACGCTTACCTTAATAGTACTTGTGTCTCGCGCCAAATATGATATCACGCAAATACTCGTATGATTTATGAACAACTAACCTTCTCTCCATACGTCCTGGGCAGAATACGGTCCCTAATTATTACAGACGATGCAAAACGTAAGTAAAAGAGGAGAGACATTTTGAAAGACAGGAGTGAAAGAAAAATACTAAAAAGAGTACAAGAGCTCTCAAACTTTAATACAACTGAGAGACAGGGTGATACATACTGTATGCCTATATTGTGGTTATCTTGTTAAAATCTCCAAAAATATTCAAGAAAATTCTTCCGCCACATTGCATCTGATTCTGTAACATTAACGAAAATGTTAGTCATAGAAATTACGTTCATTAAAATATTTATTACCTCTGATTGAGGTTCTCATTTACATGAACATATATTATTATCACGCAGTACATCTTACTTGACGATATGTGTCAGAGGAAGAAAAATAATTATTGTTTGTATACATCTGAAGTCCGATTAGTGTAGTATGTAGCTAATCGGCTATGTATGCAATGAAAGGGCAAAGGAACTGGCCACCCTACCCCATCATCTACTGGCCTAGTTGCCTTATAAGTGGTGCCATGTTGATATCACTTGTGAGGTTCTGAACTGTCTTCGGACAGTTGGCTAAACAACAACAAAATATTTGTAATAATAATTGTGTCAAAAACCACTATGCATTTAATGAAGGTGTTAGGTAAATAAATCAATTTATTACGAACTTCTACAATTTTATTATTTCCAATTTAATCCACTTCCAAACTTCATATTGATTCTCCTTCTTCAATCCTTCCTCCTCTTTTTCATCCATTTTTCATTTCCAGTCTCCTTGTCAAACCCTTAATTTCCATACTACTTTATCATCCTTACTGCCTGTATTTCTTCTTCCACGCAGTCAACATCAATGGGAGAAATAGGGGGAGAAGCATTTGAAAGGTACACGTCCTTGCAAAGGAATTTGAGGCTGAGAAAAACTGAATATGTTAGCTCCAACCTGTTGGCCACTTCTCTCACTCCGAGTTTCGCCGTTTCATTGAAGGAACTCTAAGAGAATTCTACAAAGGAAACTGAAGAAAATGGATGTAACCTAGTAGCTACCATATGACCATCTTCTTGAAAAAATTGAACTCGATCTTTAAAATTATTTTCAACTTTCTCTCACAGTACATTTTCGCTATCGGTCTCGTGGTCATATTTCTGCAGTGCTTGGGAAAAGTGACACAAGTCAGTTTATGTCGATTTGATTTTTTTCTGTATGAATTATTGTAATGGGAGAAATACTTATGTATTTTTTTCCAAGCGAGTAGATATTCCGTAAGTTGTCAATAAATTATTAAAAAAGGTTTGTGGAAACTGACTTATGTCACTTTTCCCGAGCACTGTAGATTTAGTCTTAGATGGAGTTTCATCCTCTCAAGGGAACGGTTAACACTGGAAGGTTGCGTAGGACCTTCAAGTTTTCCACACTTTTTAGTATCACATATTGTGCCAAAATAAGTTACGAAAATAATATGCGAGCTATTAAAACGATGTTCTGAATATCGCTGTGAATCTATGTGAGTCTTATTTGCGGAGCCTTTTGAGTGTAGGCTGGCAGAGACAAGGGATAAACAAGGCTGTTACTCAACCTTTGTAAACAGCGGAGTTAAATAGGATCTGTCATTACAAACAAAATATTAAGTGATTTCATGGATTTAAACAAACTCATAGTATAGGCCTATTAAATTGGTAAGGTATGTTTAATTATCTCAAAAATTAAACCTCCAACAATCTATTTTAGAATAAGTAGGCCTACACAAATACAATACATAGCCCACCGACACAGGTTCGTCTGTCTTTATTTCTCTTATTCTGTCCTTCCACACTTTATGGTTATCTATACACGCTACAGTCTCACTGAACATAAACAGAACAAAATTGTGAATTGTTAATGAAGTGATGAAAGCACAAATTCTTATTACCACGCACAGCAAATAAAACTGTTGTTGCTGCATACGTCATAGTATACTTTTAACCCGTAATATTTTTAGTGGATTCACTTTTTATATTCAGAAACAGTGATTTAAACTATTGTCTATAGGAACATACGCTAGGATGGTACGAAGTTAAGGAGAAATTATGTTAGTTGATAAACTTGCAGTAATAAATTATGTTATGACTCAACAATTACTGTGTGTTGTGTTTTCCATATTATGTCTCTTGTGCTAAATGTGAAATAAATTTAATAATCATATAAATAAAATAAACACTTTATTTAAAAAGTGTAATGTAATTTTCAATAATTTAGTTACAGTATGTGATGTTATCTTCAAACATCAAAATTATTTTAAGTACTGTAAAACGTGAATTTTCTATTCAATTAATTTGCCTTTATTTTAGGAATTGTGCATCGATATAACCTTCTCTCTTTGAAACACAAAAAGAAATAACTAATAAGTAGACTTCGTTGAATTGCCACACGCAGCATGCAATCAGGTTGCCGATGTACAGTAGTATAGAGGAGGTGAGCGACCGCCCGATCTCGTAGTATAAGCAGTTCATGTTAAAGAGTTTTGACCGGTCCAAATAGATAGAGCAGCTACAGCTAATGTATACTATGTAAGCACTTGTTTCTGCATTACTGTTATTCGAATAGTCAAAGCTTATCATTTGTTCAGTGCTACATACTACAATGAGAGAGTTGCTGTTCCAAATAATTGCCCCTGGAATACCCTTACCTCCGCAGCCAGTCTTGACCCGTTAGGGAACATGTTTGGATGCTGTTAATTATTATGCAGAACATTACGGAAAAATAATTGAGGTAATTGATGCATTGGATAGCACAGACAGTTCCGCTGTTGCAGCTGTAAAATCATTGCCTTCTGAACAGCTATTGGAAGATATTCTGTTCATTGATTCTAATTTTAAAATCGTGTCCAAGAGCATCATCCTGTTAGAATCGTCTAAACTACAACTGTCAGAAGCCCTTAATATAATGGATAAAGTATCACAAACTGTTATCCAAAATAACAATTAACTAATTAAAGGAAAAAGAAATGTAAGTTGAGAAACATTATTGCTAAAAATTGTGCCTATTCACAACTTCGTATTATAAATGATGTACTATCGGGTCACGACAAGACATCTGATGTTGGTGTACTAAAAGCAGTGACTTCCGTTCTTCAAATATGTACGTATTACATCGTGTGATGTTGAACGTACATTTTCCCAAAATAAAAACTGTTTAAGTGACCATCGGAGGAGGTTACTTTGCAGTCGCTGAAAATGTACGTAACTCTTCACAGCAATGCACATATTCAAGGATGATGTGAGTATCTTACATTAAATTTTAAGAGTTAATATATCTCACTATAAAATAATTGTGTATTTACATGTTTAGACATTTCCTACTTCAAAGATCATTCATTACATTTCTTGAAAGCAGGATACAGGTTTTATTGTAACCGCAGTATACTGTTCAGTGTTTACAGTAGAGGGATACTCCATTCTTTGCACGCCTCCTTTTGATACAGTCTATACCGCGTGCGCAGTAAACCTTGCGATTCTCGTGGCAATTCCACGAAGTCTACTAATAAGTAAGCAGTATTTCCAACAGTAACTTGAGATTTTCTTTAATTGATTAACGAAATTTATGCCTAATCCAAGTTACTAATAATTGCAATTGGTGAAAGATTTAATCAAGTGAACAATTAGACTAGTATGGTAGGCTGTTCAATTTCTCTCAAATTAAACCTATAACTCTATAGTACACTGTTACGGTATGTTCGATTTCAAATTGCTTACTTGCCAGTCGTTGCCTGCGACACAGATACTACACAGACCTGGACTTATTCCAAGCGACATTATCAGAGCTTTCGAACTACGAAACTACTATCAATATTCCAAGTAATATTTAACTGTCTTATAAGTCGATTTCGAAAAAAAATTCGTAGAAAATTTGTCATAAATGCAACATTTCAAGGCCCTATCCAAGCTTCTAGTGTTGAACGTTCCCTTGTTAGTGCTCCACTCTGAAGGAACATGGCTCTGAGAATCTTCTTTCAGCTTTCTATTCCTTTTCCAGTCTCCTTCTGCAGAGTTTCATTTCCGACTGTACTTATGATTACTGAGTAATCAGATAGATTTTCATAAAACAGGTGGTTCCATTGAGCCATTCAGTATTGCAGTACCAATGTCTGGAAAACTTTGCTTCAACTTATACATAATATACAGAGTGTTTCATAATTCCTATTACAAACATATAGAGGTTGTAGAGGGGACTAAGTAGGTAAAGTTTTGCTTAGGAACCCATGTCCGGAAATGTATAGCTTCGATGCAAAATAAGTTTGAAGATCGAATCGATTTCACATCTCCCACTTCACTAGAGACAATGAGCTCTTGCCAGTGTGCACTACAGGAGTGATTCCACGTACCGCCTAACGGGCCGCAGGTACTTAACCTTCCTGCAAGTGGTACTGGTAGAGTTATGTGAAGATTTACCACTGGCACTACTTCAGCAAATGTGGTTCCAACATGATGGCGCACCCGCGCACTTTTTACTTGCCATCCGCGACCATCTGCACCAAACATTCGGGGAAAGTTAGATAGATCGAGATGGTCCCACTCCTTGGCCACTACGGTCGCCAGATTTAACTCCTCTCGACTTTTTCCTTTGGGGCCACATGAAGAATCTTGTTTATGAGACTCCTGTAGAGTCGGAGGAAGATTTTCATTGTCTCTAGTGAAGTGGGAGATGTAAAATCGATTCGATCTTCAAACTTATTTTGCATCAAAACGATACATTCCCGGACATGGGTTCCTAATTAAAACTTTATCTACAACCCCTAGAAATTTGTAATGGGAATTACCAAACACGCTGTAGTTATGATGACTATTACACCTTTACTACGTCATACTAATTTTGACCAATAAAACGGTACGAAAGGACGTCTTTCAACCAATCATGGCTGCTTATCGCACAATTTTAACGCGTCCTTAGCATATGTTTAATTTTATCGCGTCCCTACCATTTATTTAATTTTATCGCGTCCATAGCAATTGTTTCTTTGTTTGCCAACATTTCAAACTGCATTCGTCTGGACGTCAAAAAAAAAAAAAAATACAATGCACTCCAGTCGATGCACAACACTTTCAAATATGACTCGCATTGACATTCGAAAACAAGAATTAATAAAGGTCATAGCTATGCATCTTCCCTGAAATCCTATTTACAAATAAATGAAGAGCACCATTCGGAAATCCTGAATAAGTAGAGGAATACACCATGTACATCAACGAGTTCCACTTCTTTTACGCACACCTCTAATATAACATCAACTGAACCACCAACCACTAAAACATTCAAATTTGAAAATTGTACTTTCAATAATAAAATTGTTCCTTTTAAAATTATTAATGTTTATTTTTTATTTCAACACCGTTAATTAAAACTTTTCTTGTTTATTTCATCTTCCCTAATTAAAACTATTGTAACACTTGTTTATATTATTTAGGTTATGTTATAGCTTCTGCTATATGATATTATGAATAGTCACGTATCAGAGATTATTTAATACTAAGATTTATAGAAAATCGTCTGTCAAGTGACGTTGATTACTGGGATCCGGATAATTGAAGTAGAATGCAACTTTTTAATAAAAATGAAACTGAATCAACAAAGCCTTCTTGACTAGTAACCGTCCACAGAGTTCAATGAAGATTCCATAGTTGGCACAACTGATAACAAGGAAACATAAACATAACACACTACAATAGCGTGATATTTGTAATTTGGAGGTGGTAAAATAATACATTTGAAGACAGTTGTTTTTCGTAAGTCAATTAATATTGTATTATATTGGAGTACGTCGTTACTTTTAATCTTCACATACTTTCTCCTAATCGTGTAATAGTGAATTAAATTCCACTGGAGTTTTGATTTTCTCTAGATAAATCAAAACCTCTAGTGAGATTACTGTTGAGAAAATTATTTTATTAAATGTACTGACATTAGTCAACAAAAGCAGAAGTAGATCAAGAACTGAATCTCTTGTCTCGGTTACTATAATACTAAAACCTCATAATAACGGATTCTAAGTTCAAATATGGAATACATGTTTGTAACAATCTCTTGATATGATATGGACGAATATACACATACTGTATAAATCCTAAATCTGACATCTGAGAACATGGCCTTGGGAGGGATCTTCCTCCCAGCTAGGTGCGGTAGATTGAGAAGCTGTGGAGTCCTTTAGGCAGTGAATCAATGTACGAGCTAAACCCACCCAGTCATCCACCTACAGGATCCCCTTTTCTCAACAGGGGAGATGAACAAGATATACAGATATAGTACGTAATGCGAGATGTCTGCTGGCTTGCATGTCTTCTGACCGTTTGTTTTATATAGGAGTAGCTCATAACATAACCTCTACGCGTGTAGCTATCCGATAGCCTTGCTTCTTCTCCTATGTGCAAAAGCAAATGGATATCACACAAGAAGTCTCCTTATTCATCGGCTATCCATTATGCTGCAGCTAGAACTAAACATTTTTGCCCAGTATCTGTGATTTTAAGTGTATTGCAGACTATCCTGACGTTCTACAAATACTAAAATACCTTAATAATGACTCTGAAGTACGGTAATACTAATATTTTATTTAACGATCTCAACTACGAGGTTATTCAATGTCCAAATGGTGAGAAATGGCCGATTGAATTTGCCTGAATGGAAAAGGTTTCTTTTACCTGCCGTTAATTTACGACTCCGAAATTCCAGATTTAGGCCTACTTCCATTACGAAGGACATACCAAGGATTTTATGACCCTTTACATCCATCACTCTCAACCGAAAAAATTCGGGTCATTGAATTCTAATAAAGTAATTGTATGATTATAGAGCAATGAGACCCGAAGAAAACGCGGTAAAAAAGCGAAGTATTCGGATAACAAAGCGGAATTATTAAATTCGGGGAAAAGAAAAAAATAACACTGGGAAGACCGCATAGGTTATGAGATACATCAGTGGCTCCCAAACATTTTGAAGGCTCGACCCACTTTTAAGAGAAACTAGGTATTGTTTATGATCCTTTACTAGGTACCATACAGGTAGTAACCTTATTCGAAGAATACAAATACATGTCAATATGAAAACACATGATCGTATATGAGACAGACCATAGGCTCCCAAACATTTTGAAGGTTTCACCCACTTTTATGGTTTAATGCAAAGCGAGCCGATACGCTGAGAGATTTTTAAATTTATTTATTTACTTACTTACAAATGGCTTTTAGAGAACACGGAGGTTCATTGCCGCCCTCACATAAGTCCGCTATCGGTCCCTATCCTGAGCAAGATTATCCACTCCTTACCATCATATCCCAATTCCCTCAAATCCATTTTAACATTATCATCCCATCTATGTCTCGGCCGCCCCAAAGGTCTTTTTCTCTCAGGTCTTCAAAGTAACTCTATATAGGCCTACCATTTCTGGATTCACCCATACGTGCTACATTTCCTGCCCATCTCAAACGCCTGAATGTAGTGTTCCTAGTTACGTTTAGTGAAGAATACAATGCGTGTAGTTCTGCGTTGTGAAATGTTCTCAATTAATCTGTAACTTCATCCGTCTTAGTCCTAAATATTTTCCTAAGCACCTTATTCTCTAGCACTCTTAACCTCTCTTACTCTCTCAAATTGAGAGTCCAAGTTTCAAAACCGTACAGAACAACCGGTTTTATAAATTCTAACTTTCAGTTTTTTGAAATCAATCTTGGTCACAAAAGCTTCTCAAGCAAATAATAGCAGGGATTTCCATATTAATTCTACGTTTAATTTCTTCTCGAGTGTCATTTATATTTGTTTACTGTTGCTTCAAGATATTTGAATTTGTCCACTTCTTCAAAGGGTAAATTTCTAGTTTTTATATTTCCATTTCGTATTATATTCTAGTCACGAGACATAATAATATACTTTGTCTTTTCGGAATTTACTTCCAAACCTGTCTCTTTATTTGCTTCAAGTAGAATTCCCGTGTTTTGCCTGATAGTGGATTTTCTCCTTATATATTCACGTCATCCGCATAAACAAGCAGCTGATGTAACCCATCCAATTTCAAATCCTCTCTATTTTCCGAAACAAATGTAATAGTGCGTCTCCTTGCTTTAGCCTCGCAGTGAGGTGGAAAAGCGTCAGACAGAAACTGGCCTATACGGATTCTGCTGTATGATTCACTTAGAGATTTTTAAATACTACTACTACTTACTGGCTTTTAAGGAACCTGGAGGTTCATTGCCGCCCTCACATAAGCCCGCCATTGGTCCCTATCCTGAGCAAGATTAATCCATTCTCTATGATCATATCCCACCTCCTTCAAATCCATTTTAATATTATCTTCCCATCTAAGTCTCGACCTCCCTAAAGGTTCAAAACCTTATTCCTTTGCTGTGGTCGTGCCAGAGAATCAGGCCCATTCCGAGGCTTATTTGAAGGATTCGTAACAAGCTGTTTTTTTTAAGATGATGAGTTGTTAGCCCTTCGCCCAACCCCCAAGCTGGAGGACCACCCCTCATCGGCTGTCCACGACTGCTTATTCAATATATTCACAGCTACCCTCCATATCTGGAAGCCGTCTCCTCGATCCGCAACCTGATGACGCGCCATGCCGTTTTGATAAGAGATTTTTGAATACGCGACACAAATAATTCTCCAGAAACCGCCACCAGTTTATTACTGCGCGTTGCGTTTATAAACCAGGAAGCCCGGATTCAAATTCTCATCGACCCGCCCTGAATTTATAATTTGTGTTGGTCAAGCCCGTGGTCCAGGCAGCACAAGCTTTTTTTTTTCCGGGTACTACATTTCCCCCTTTTGTATCCTCGTTATCCTTTACGAGTATGAAGTAAATCCACAGCCATTACTGTACTCTGGTAAGTCTCTGAAGAAGTAAGTGGTTTCGGCATAGCGACTTCTATGAGCTATGCTCAGACGGGGCGAGTAACGGGAAGTTAAGGGTCCTGCCATTGCACGAAAAGATGAAGTGATATTTATTATTAAAAAATCTTGTACGAGTGTATTATCATTATACATGTTATTATTGTATTGTTAGACTACATACAGTGAGGGAAGTAGGAAAAAACGAGAGGCGGTATGCTACCCCAAGATTTTTTTCTGGCATACCTCGATAAAAAAGGCATACTCCCTCCCTTACAACATAGACATAAATGATGTATACTATAAATTGTTTCGTGTTAATCAGTAACGCGACACATTACATTTCTTAATAAAATAATTTCAAGTTAATTCAGTTATTTACTAGATTATTTTACAATGTAGTTTGAGACTTATCATTTAAAATAATGTTGAAGCTTCAAAGTGCCTTAATTAATAATAAAAAGTGCAACAAAAATGACACAGTCACTAAATTGGCAACGGTGGCTACCACAAGTTACAGACCACAGCCTTATACAGAGTGATTCATTATTACGTGTAAATACTTTGTGTGTGTAATGTAGATGTGGAACTAAGACTAAAACGTTCTATACAACTTTTTCTCAAAACCTTTAATTCGAGAGTTAACGCCATTTTGTCTGGAACTTGCGCTCCCAAACAAAGAAAGGATAACACAACAAATGTAAACTAATTATCACTTTCGTACAGTGCGTTTGGACTTCAATACGAAAACAACCAAAGTCACTGAACCCATATCCTCAGCAGTCCACTTATGCACGTTTTGTGAACTAAAACCAAACACAGTAAAGAATGTAAAGCAATTTCTTCTAGACTTTACACATTTGCACAATTCTTAATGTAATGCAGGTTCAAAGTGCTGTCCCTCAACTTGAAGACATACCTGTGCTCGCCGCCATAGTGACCTCTGAAAGTTACACAGCCCGTTCAACTCATTACGAACAATTCAACACGCATGTTCAATTCTCTGTTGTAGTACTTCTACGTTATGCACAGCAGAGGCATACACTAGCGACTTCAGGCGGCACCAAAGGTAGAAGTCCAGAGGATTCATGTCCGGTGATCTGGCTGGCCAAAGAGTTGGCCCTGCGCGGCCTATCCATTGATCTGGAAACACAGCATTGAGATACGTCCTTACGTTGCGGCAGTAATGCGCAGAAGCACCATCGTGCTTAAATCATAAGTTCACTCGCGTTGCAAGAGGGATATCATGTAGTAGACCATGCAATTCGCGTTCCAAGAATGCGCGGTAGATTTCCCCATTCAACCGCGGAGGTAGAACTCGAGGTCCGAGTAACTGATTGCCCACAATACCACACAAATTGTGTGGGAGAACAGTAATGCCTATGCAGTTACTACGACGTAGGTGCCATCTACTGGAACTCTGGAATTTAAGGTTTTGAGAAAAAGTTATATAGAACGTTTTAGTTTCACCTCTACAATACACATACAAATTATTTACACGTAATAATGAATCACCCTGTATACTTGAAATACTACCGTTGTAAGCATTCCAGGGATTGAGCTTATCAAATAAACGTGTCTAAATACACGTTGAATACAGTTCCAAAAGGCTGTGGTTTAGTTTTACGAAGCAAACAGTTAGTAGGCCCACTTTTTGCTGTGAAGAAATGTAGAAACAAATTTTTATGATCACATTTTTTCAGTGACGGTGTGTTATTTTTCGCAAACGATATGTTTTCTGGCCATAGAAACCAGTGGCGGTATCCCATACCGTCACATACCGTCTCACTTCCCTTACTAGTTACATGTGAGTAAAATATATTTTCAAATATGAGAAATATAAACAAATCTAACGTTCCTCTGGGATCGACCACTTCAACCTAGGGACATGTCGACCAGTTTTGGTACTATTGTAGCAATGTGACACAATCACCCATAAGACCACATTTTTCAATAGTACCTGAAAATCGCTTTAGTAGTTCTGTCATTTATTATTAAGCGAGAGAGGCAACCTACTCTTATTATGAATCCAAATCACATTGTAGTATTAGTAGTAGTATGTATTTATTTAACCTGGTAGAGATAAGGCCGTCAGGTCTTCTCTGCCCCTCTACCAGGAGATTCCAACTACAATATGAAGAATAAAATTATAGTATTAAATTTACAATTACAATTACAATTACAATATTAAATTTACAATTAAAATTACAATAAAAATCAAAGTACGAAAAGATTATCTGACTAATGAAAGCTAGATAATTTATCAACAGTAATCTCACTAGAGGTTTTGATTATATCGATAAATATGCGAGTGGAACACGAGCAGATTTATCTAGAGAAAATCAAAATTCGAGTGGGATTTAATTGACTATTACACGATTAGAAGAAAGTATATAAAGATTAGAAGTAACGAAGTACTCCAATACAATAAAATTTTAATTGACTTACGAAAATACAACTCTCTTCAATTAATGTATTGTACCATCACAACATTACAAATATTACGTTAGATCCATGCTAGATGGCAGTGGTGTGTTATAATTATGTGATGTTATCAGGTATGCCAACTATGGAATCTTCATTGAACTCTGTAGACGGTTACTAGTCAAGAAGGCTTTGTTGATTCAATTTCATATTTTATTAAAACATTTGCATTCCACTTCACTTATCCGGATCCCAGTAATCAATGTCACTTTACAGATGATTTTCAATAAATCTTGGTATTAAACAATCTCTGATACGTGACTATCCATAATATCATATAGCAAAAGCTATAACATAACCTAAATAATATAAAAAAGTGTTAGAAAAGTTTTAATTAGGGATGATGAAATAAACAAGAAAAGTTTTAATTGACGATGATGACATAAAAATAAACATGAATAATTTTAAAAGAAACAATTATTGAAAGTGCAATTTTCAAATTTGAATGTTTTAGTGGTTGGTGTTAGTGTTTTATATTATACGTGTGCGTAAAAGAAGTGCAACTCGTTGATGTACATGGTTTATTCCCCAACGTATTCAGGATTTCCGAATGGTGCTCTTCATTTATTTGTAAATAGGATTTCAGGGAAGATGTATAATATGATCAGTGATCTTTATTAATTCTTGTTCTTGAATGCCAATGCGAGTCATATTTGAAACTGCTGTGCATCGACTGGAGTGGTTTGTAATTTTTTTTTTTTGACGTCCAGACCAGCGCAGTTTGAAATGTAAGCAAACAAAGAAACAAATGCTAGGGACGCGATAAAATTAAACAAATGCTAGGGACGCGATAAAATTAAACAAATGCTAAGGACGCGATAAAATTGTGCGATAAGCAGCCATGATTGGTTGAAATACGTCCATTCGTAATGTTTGATTGGTCAAAAGTAGTATGACGTAGTAAAAGTGTAATAGTCATAGAAAAACAAAGAATATTTTATATTTACTGAATTACAAATTAAATGTACAATAACAAAATTGTATAGGGATAATTTAATGGATATTGAAATATTTTGTGATAGATTATGGGAACTATTTACAAGAAATCAATTACTGACCAAGTGCCTAGTAAGTTTGCGTTTGAATTCAATTTTATTTCGACAGTCGCTGATGCTAGCAGGTAGCGAATTCCAGAGTCTTAGCAGAGCTATTGGGAAAGAGGATGAGTATGAGGAGGTGCGATGGGATGGTATTGTTAGTATTGTTTAATGGCGAGAGCGTGTGTTCAGATTATGGTGGGAAGAAAGGTAAGCGAAGCGAGACGACAGGTACGAAGGAATAGAAGAGTTCAAGATTTCGAAGAGAAAGAGAAGCGAATGTAAATATCTTTTCTTATCTAGTTTAAGCCAACCTATTGCTTCCAGGGAATTAAATTCAATGCAATTTTAATTCAAACGAGGATTGAGTAACTATTTTTAGTAATGGAAACGCAATCAGGTAAATAATAATCAAATTTTCCTATGCCATTTCACTTCACATACTAGCTTATTTAACAGACAAAATTAAAAACACACAGGACAGTTTCAAATAACGTGCAGCTTTTTCCCCTGTTTGCCCACTAATTTGTAATGACAATCATATTTCATTTACATCGCACGATTTTCACTTGATTCACAAATAATAACATTTGAACAAATTAGTCCAGTCATGAAATGAAATGGCTCTACACTTACATACAGGCAGACGACAGACAGACTGTTCAGTGTCAGATATACAGATTTTATGTATTTCTGCAATGAATTCTAAATTCTATTCTGCACATCATAACTTACGTCGTACATTTGTTGTAAATGTAAAGGATTATATGATTGATGGAAGTTTTATTATTTATTAATTTATTATCCACTTGTATATTGTCAGGTCTTTCACAGGTTTCTTTCAACGCAGCTTTTAAAAAGTTGCGCTCAAAGTTCCTAACCACATCATAATGACTTTATTTATATTCGTAAATGATAATTCTTTTTCTTCTCCAGTCGGCTTTTATTTGTAAGCTTCTTAGCGTCTTATTTTGTAATATACTTAACATCGGTTCTTCTTTCAAAGTTTGAAATAATATTTTGAAACGAAATGTAATGCAAATGTGTTTACTCGTACATCGCAGATATTAATTTCTTTTGAGGAAGACAAATGGGATAAAACTTTTAAATTGAATGGTAGATGTGTTTAAGCTTTGTTTGTGAGAAATACATTCTTTATTGTTTCTCAAAATTTCTTGGAATGATTTCTGCTGGTTGGTATTGATTAATTCCAGGGATATAAGTACATAGATAGCACTTGGAGCTTAAACCATTGTAACTGTGAATATAGTACGGAATATTACTTGTGACTTTATAATTTTTACGCAAACGTTGTTGAAAATGCCAATATTTAAAAATACATATTCCGGTAGACTATATGTGTGCAAATACATGCTCCGTTCTCATTTAAACGTTCCTATTTAAACCAGTCATTAAGAAACGTGTTAGAAACGAGTTTCTAATTAGCATTGCTGCACGGTCTTTCTCAGCATTATCTTAGCATCGTTAGCAGCTACATGCATGTGCCACGTCTCGTTTGATTTTTAATCGCGATTTCTTGCAATATTAAAATTATAATAGAATCGTACGATGTACTACGAGGGAAGCATAGTGAAAATTTTGTTTCGGAATGTCCCCACATATGAAAAGAAAATATAATAATTTGTTAAACATTCGCCGAAAAGAGGAAGGAGGGAACAATAAAAGAAACAAAGCACAAAGCACAATTATCCAATGCCGAGCGACTGATTGAATGGAGACAACGCACAGTGTGCAATAACGCAAATCTAGCTGGACAAAATTAATAACTTCTCTGCATTCCAACGGAATGTTATGAAACTTTGTACAGACCTTATAAATAGCACATTTTTTGGGTACAAACTCTGACTACGTTTGTGTACGAGGAACTACCTCTTAATAGGAGGTGGTGTTAGACTAAAATAATAACTTCTCTCCTATCTAATAGATTTTAATGAACATTGTACGGAAGTTACAGGTAGAATATATTTTTTGTGTACAAACTATGTAAAAGGGATACTTACCCCTTTACAGGGGGTGCATTTATGCAAAATTAACTTCTCTCCTACATAACAGATTTATATGAAACTTTGTACACGAGTTACAGATAACATTTATTTTTTGTGTAGACCTACACATTCTGATTACATCTGTGTCCTACCCGTAGGCCTAATTATTGTAGAAAGTTTTATAAAAAATATTATATAGGAGAGAAGTTATTAATTTTGTGTAAATGTACCACTGTAAAGGGGCAGTTCCTCTTATGAAACATAATCAGACTTTGTAGACAAAATATATATGCCACCTATAGGCCTAACTTCTATATAAAGTTTCATAAAAATTCTGTTAGATAGGAGATAAGTA
This sequence comes from Periplaneta americana, assembly GCF_040183065.1. Taxonomy (NCBI): domain Eukaryota; kingdom Metazoa; phylum Arthropoda; class Insecta; order Blattodea; family Blattidae; genus Periplaneta; species Periplaneta americana. The sequence continues at coordinate 137,552,991 of NC_091121.1, read as the reverse complement.
ATTAATTTTGTTTAAATGTACCCGCTATGAAGGGGTAGTTTTTCTTTTGCAAACGTAATCAGAGTTTGTACACAAAACATGTGTGCCACCTGTAAGGCATATACAAAGTTCCATAACAATCCGTTAGGACGCAGAGAAGTTATTAATTTTGTCCAGCTAGTGATTTGCGTTCTGATTAACTGTGATTTTGTTAAGGTTAGATAAAAATTTGTCCAATGTATTTGTAACCTGATGTTCGATGTCATGTGAAAAATTTTGCAGGCCTAAAATACTCACAACTGATTAAAAACTTCCTTATGCCATGATTCTTTTCTGCAGTTAAGCCAAACATGGAGCAATTACAGTATGCTCCACCACAGAAAAAAAAATTAATTACTGATAAATTCGCAAGAACGCGCAAACTTTAAAACAAGAATTCAACACTCTAAATGATGCTATATTAAATGGTAAAATAATTATTGTAACCGGAAGTGACCGGCTATATTAAAACTCACATTATATTTGGAGAATTTAAAATATATATATTTTTTTCAATTGTAATGTTTAAACCCTTCTATAAGAAGAAAAATACTTCAGAAACTTGTAATTGAAGTTACATTCGTAAAAACGTACCTATCTGAACAGATTACATGTCCCACAACACAATAAATCATTAACAATTGACTCTTTTTCATTCACATAGTGAGCCTCTCTGTCTACAGCTGAACAGAAGCGAGAAATGTTACGAAGAATTCATATATATTAGTCAGTTATAATTCCTTTGACATTTTCTGACAGACAAATATTAATTTATAGTCACTGATAAATGTATCGGACTGCAAGAGACCACTCCCCTCTATCTCTCCATAGGTCTTCTCCTAATTGTCTTCTTTCCATAGCTTCCAGAATGCCCCTTTTCCATGTTGTCATAGGTCTTCTTCTTTTTCTTCTTCTTGATGGGGTCCAATCATATGCCAACCTCATTGTTCATACCCTTCTAAATATAGGCCTAGCTTGCAGCTGATAAAACAGGAAAAGCTATTTCTCACAACATTCTTCAGATATTAAATAACATGAATTCACATTCACCTAATGCCAAACTAAACAAGTCGAAATTTTATTTTTGTCCACCTAGACTGGGAAAATTGCACACTGTGCAATGGTAGAAAGATGCTGCCCGCGAAGTCGACGCGACGAAGGTAGGCGCCAGTATTTCTTGCTGTGGCTATAGTCGGAAACGTAGATTCCACTTATATCCCCTTCATTAATTAGGCCCACTCCTCTTATCATAGTCCCATACTCATGATTTGTAAATCGAATCAAAAATAAAATACTCAAGTCAACACAACTGTAGCTTCATTCCCGAAACTGCGGTGGTGTAATCTTTTTGTCGGTATATTCCTGGCGCAACGCAAATTTTCTTAATTTTGGAAACTCTTGAATTCCTTTCATCCTGGTCCCTGTACTATTAATATTTTCCATATAAGTTATAAGCAGGGGATGGATTTTAGTGGAGGAAAAATATGGGAATACGTACAATAAATAATTTGCTAATCTGTGTGTGAACCACAAAGGCCATCGGCATAACTCAGGCGGTAGCGTGCTTGTCGTCCGTTCTCCTGTGCGTTTGCTTGAGCTGCTTTTCAGGTTGGGAGATATTCGGAGTTTTTCAGCAACTGTAAGTTGAATGTCAAGTAATCCCATGGCGAATTCTCAGTCTCACCTCGCCAAACACCAGTTCGCTAACGCTAACTTCTTCGACGTTACGTAACATCGCAGTGTCATAATATTCCCTGTAAAACTGAAGCACAGATAGGCTATGGAAATACAATTAATGGAATAATAATACCATATGACACAGAAGTCAGTTGACAAATGCGGAAACATTACTAGTTGTAAAATTGAAATAATTATTTTACAAAGAAATGTCATAATGACGTCTTCCCTCCAAGATATCAGTAATTTGAGTGACTTTTTTCATTTGTCCTGTTAGGTTGGCAGTACATATTTTCACTTTGTACCGCTAGAATTCTCGACCTTTTGTCTCCTTATCATTTTTCCTGAATTAGTTTCTGTGGAATACGTAAAACGAATGCAGTACGCCTACATAAATTGAAGTAGGCCATTTACGATAAAAACAATGCCATAAAATAACTACTGAAGCTTTCCTGGCGACGTGATAACTCAAAACGTTCTCGGGCTTTCAGCCAGGTCAAAAGTTGGTGATTCACCGACGTTTCGATGATGTTCATCTTCCTCGTCTTCAGGGTTAACTGATAATTAGGGGGATAGCTTGCTCCTTATTTATAGTGCCGGGGGGGAGTAGTCGGCCGAGGAGCTGTGCGCTGATTGGCTCTCCGCGTTACATGCTGTGCGGACCGCTATAGTTAGTTTGTGTTTAGTTTCGTCTATTGTTTGAATTGGAGAATATAACATTATAACATATTATAACATTGTTGCTCATTGTTTTCAGTTGTGATATTGATATTTGTTGCTAGTTGAAGATCATGTTGACTCTGAACAATCACAGGACAACAAGAGAAGCTGTGAACGACATTCATCGTCGTCATCCTGACATTCCAAGACTATCATAGCAAAATGTAGCCAAATTTTTGCATACATTTTTAAAACAACTTTCATTGTACTCGAGAAGAAACGAATTGTCGTCCCAAATCTGCTACTGACGGACAGCATCCAATAGACGTTATTGTGAAGATGACGGCGAGCCCTAAATGGTCAGTTTACTCTGTCGCTCGAGAAAGTGGTGTCAATAGAGAATCTGTCCGGAGAATGTTGAAATTGCACGTCTTCGCCCCTACAAATTACAGCATCTACACATAATGGAAGAAGAGGATCCTCTCGAGATGCGAACGTATTGCAACTGGATCACACAGCGTTTGTGTAATAATCGATCCTTCCTTCAGCATGTTCTGTTCAGTGATGAATGCATATTCCTTCTGGCTGGGGACAATCCTACACAAAATGCACGATACTGGTTCAAAAAAAACCCAAGATGGATGCGTGAAGCTAACAACTCTGGTGCTTCAAACGTTATGGTGCGGTTTGGAATACTACGAGGTATGGTTGTGGGACCATATTTCTTTGATGGAAATGTAAACCAACACACATACAGAGAATTGCTGGACGGCACTAATGGAGTTCCTGTATGTTTTGCCACTGAACAAACAGATAATAATGTGGTTTCAACAAGATGGGGCTACAGCACATTATGCTCTAACAGTTCGCCAGAAACTAAAGGACATGCACTGGGTTGGATGAGTTGGACCTCAGTCATGGCCTCCACGGTCACCAGACCTCACACTCCATGATTTATTTCTATGGGGATTTGTGAACCAGCACGTTTTTGAGACAGAGCTTACATCTATAGGTGACTTGAAACAAAGGATCGTCCAAAAGATCCACCTGCAACACTTTTAAGCATGAGGAGTGAATGTCAGGTTCGAGTCTTCAAGTAAATTGAGCACATTTTGTACATATGAGGTAGTGAACATACTGTATACAATTGTATTTCCAATTACAGGCCACCGGCGTGGCTCAGTCGGTTAAGGGGCTTGCCTGCCGGCCTGAAGTCGCGTTAGGGCGCTGGTTCGATCCCCGCTTGGGCTAATTGCCTGGTTGGGCTTTTTCCGAGGTTTTCCCCAACCGTAAGGTGAATACCAGGTAATCTATGGCGAATCCTCGGCCTCATCTCGCCAAATACCATCTCGCTATCACCAATCTCATCGACGCTAAATAACCTCGTAGTTGATACAGCGTCGTTAAATAACAAACAAAAAAAATCCAATTACAGTAATGCTTCCCATTTGTCAACTGACTTCTGTGTCACGTGATGTAGCAGACAATATATGGAAAATTTTGTTTTAATCTCTGCTATTGCAATAGGCTACTAATATGTAAAAGAATTAGTTCAGCTACCTTCTTGTATGATCATACGTTTTTTGTTACTTATCGTTAGTGCTGCCTTGGCACAGAACTTCAAATTCCCACACGATTCACTGTAACTGTAGCAACAAAGAAAACACAATACTGTTATTAAATTTTCCCGCACGCCGTGCGGGAAGTAAAAGTCATACGTACAAACAACCTTATTTATTATAATAATTAAAAGAAATTGTACATTTACTACAATTGTTAAATACAATAGGAACACTACTATCAATTTCCTTTAAATTATTGCCGGAAATTGATGGCCCTGCAAACTCTTCAGTGGGAACTGACTCATTTCGTTACAAATATTAACGGCCACAGAACAGCAGGTATGAATTTTCTTTACACTGACACCTGATGACAACGGACCTGCAGACGTTTCAAAAGTGGGACGTAATTAATTTCTGTTATTTTGCAGAATTATATATGCAAACTCTATTTTAGTCTTCAGGCAATTTTCCACGTAGCTTTCAGCTACCGCAGTAGCCTCCATTTCTTTTCAGTGCGAGGTTATCTGCTCCCGTGTTTACTAGCAATGTTGTCAAGGTTCTTTTGAATGCATGTTCTGTATAAGAATTCGGTATAAACTGATGATAATATTTGATACGTAAACACGTGTTTTACGTCCCTCTTAGTACACTATTCTAAGATAATATAAAAATCACTTAATTAATGGAGGCAGAAACGTAGTCTACTTGATATCCGATTTACGTGCACAGATAGGCCTATATCTAGTACCCTACCACACTAACAGAGCTACAGCGGAATCAAGAAGCCGAGGTAAATAAGTTACTGTTACATACTGTACGTCACAATGAATTATATAATCGACATTTTCAGCATAGGTTTCAAAATGCTATAGAAACGGAACGAGCACCTAGCATCAGCATCATCTCGTCGGATGACCTGGAATTCAATTTAATCTGAAGATCCCCTTTGTGGCTGCCGGCCGGTAGAGGACGCTTCGGTTTACTTTCTTTACGTCGCAAACCGCACGGCAAACTTGTCTATGTCGTGTAAAACCTTTACCACTTGTATGAAACCGCTGCTTGGCTCCTGTGCTAGTCTTACAAGTCTCAGGTCGGACCACCTGTTATGTAGGTGAGAAGTTTCATGTTGGTAGTGTACTGAGGATGCTATTTGTCTCAGTCAATATAGCAAATGGCTACAGACACAAAAGTGTTGTAAGTTGAATTCCGTTAAACATAAAAAAAAAACTTCTATCTTTCTTGTCACTTTGTAGGTTTTGCCTTCTGGACAATCTTAGCATTATACAAAATTGATATTACAAGACTTCTTTATAAAACATTGTTTCCAGAATAATTTTTTTAACATACTGGGGTATTCTTCTTCAGAAGAAGATATACAGTATTTCCAGAAATCTAAAATGTTTCAGTTGCTTCACCTATTTCTCTTCGTAGGCCTTTCTATCGTTTTCTGGGTTTTTCTTTAATGCAAGAGTCTCAAAAGCATTAAGGCTGGTTTACAATACACCGGGAACGGAAACGACAACGAGAATGAGAACGGAAATGTTGTTAAAATAAATGTATTTAAATGTGAGTAATCAAAATTAACTATTGTGAATGCTCACATTTAAATACATTTATTTTAACATTATTTCCTTTCTCGTTCTCGTTGTCGGTTTCGTTCCCGGTGTATTGTGAACCAGCCTTTAGTCTCGCTAACTTCCTGTGTTATGAACAGTGAAAAGCCGCTTGTCAACTGGAAGAATATATATATTCACTCGTATTTTTAATTAAGTAAAATAGGCGTAATAAATGATGATCTATGGAACATGACTCGTAATAATTACATTTTCCAATAAACACAACACATTATTAAATTATTCTAAGATAAACGCAACTTAGTTTATCTCTAAAGATTTGTGTATTCCTAATGGAACGAAAATCTTTGTATATACAGAATAAACAGTAAGTAATATCATTACTAGACATCGGATTTTTAGGCACTAAAAATTGCAGTTTTAGGCGCCTAAAATATGCTCAAAATTTGTAAAATTAGGCTCTATTTTAATGAAAATAGGCATTTTAGGCACATCAAGGTATCATACTTATTTCTTTCACTGAAATTTTTAGTTATACACTAAAATACGCACAAAAAAGTATGTTTAAACATTAAAAAAGAATACTATATTATATTTATAAACAGAGCTGCACAAATTTAATATATTGAAACTAATGAAATAACGATTATTGATATCAAGATTACTCATTTTAAGTTATTGAAATTCAGTTCCATGCTCAGACTTTATTATAATTATCTGCACAGTACACCACCAGAATTTTTTCTAAATTCTCCACAGTTAACCTTTGCCTTTTGTCACTGAGAATCATTTTGAAAGCAGAAAAACTTCTTTCAACCGAAACTGATGTGAGAGGCGCAAATTTTAAATTAGGTACAATAGAAACACTAATACTTACTGGAACATTTACACTTTCCCCCGATATCACTCTTGATACTTTTTCCAACAATGAAAATCCTACATTCTTATTTAATACGTTGTCCCACTTATTTTTAACTTTTTTCCCAGTTTCGCCCAAAGCAGAATGTATGTTCACTTGAGCTTCCTTTACTATTGCTATTTGGCTACAAAGAGATTGTTTTTCACGTTCTAATTGTTCAATGCTTGCAGGTATGAAAGAAAAGTTTGATGTTATGTAGGCAATATCGTTTTTCACTCGTGAGTCATTCAGACAATCTTTCACTGCTTTCACACACGCTGCACTATCAGTTTCAGGTAATTTATCAATAACTGTGACCACTTCTCTAAAATACTTAGAATAATACACCACTGACTGAATCCAGGTTCCCCATCGTGTAACAACCGGCTGAGGTGGGAGTGGGATATCTGGAAAGTTCTCTCTGAATATTGAAATCCTGGATGGGGCTTTACAAAAACATTTTTTTTGTGTTACAAATAAACGAATTGACAAGAGGAAATTCATTCCGGATTGTTTCAGAAACCCTGTGAAGGCCATGTGCTAGACAGGTTACATGCGTGAGGTTAGGATAAAATGTTTTAAGAAGTAGAGCTGCAGCAACCATGTATGAGGCAGCACCAGTACAAAACAACATAACTTTAGAATCGTCTATATTACCTGAGTATAAAGACTGTAGGCCTTTATTTACAAAATATGCAATGGCTTGGCTATTCACTTTCGAAAGTTCCTTAACACATACGAGGTGTGGAATCGAAGGTCCATCAGGACTAAGTTTTCCTACTACCATATTTGCTATATACCTATTCATAGGATCTGAGGTTTCATCCACAGAGACCCGTATGTAAGAATCACCTATATCCTCCCGAATGGAAGCTAAAGTTTCATTGTATATTCTGTCTAAGTAATTTTTTCTTAGGGTCGACTCAGATGGGATATTTTGTTTGCAGTATTTTTGTAAAAACTGTCTTAAAACCGGATTTTCAATTGCATTCCAGGGAATGTTAGCAGCAACAAACGCTCTGGTTAAATCAGCATAGAAATTGCTGCTGAGATTGGATGAAGTAGGCTGTGTTAGAAAAGTTTGTTGCAGTTGATTTTTCTGCTGAGCTTTAGCCTTATGAGCCGCTCCTTGCACATGCTGCTTTAAGTGGCACGTCTTTTCTTGCGAAATCTAAAAATGTAAAGTAAACTGAATTAAAATAAAATCCTAATTGTTATATTGCCGTATTTCTATCACAAAGTTAGTGGGTTCGAACAATCAAAAAATTTTAATGACCTGCAAATACTTTAACTATCGGAATTTAAAAGGTTAAAGTGTAGTGGTCTTAAAAAGAATTATACCTCAGGGTAGCTCAGTCAATGTATAAATATTATAGGCCTACTCATTAAAATTAATAGAATTTATATATTTCAACTATTGTTACATACCTGTTTGCTACAAATCTTGCAGAATATTATTTTTCCATCATAAGTGAATTCTGAATATTCTGTTAGCCATTGCCGGATCAATGTAGATTTTGCACATATATTTTTCGGCATTATCGCGTTAAACTTCACAGGAAAACGTCCTACCGCTCAAAACTTCTCAACACAAATAAGGTGAGGGAAAGAGCAACTGTTAACGAGCATTCAAATGAACCGTTGTTATTGAGATTCAATTGGACAAACATACAAAAATTCCACTTATTGTTGCATTTCCTGGTAGTGTTAACACTAGGAGGGCCATTCTTTTAAATATTTTGTAACGGTTTACCCTACTAATTCGCAGTTTTACGACTTTTCATAAATATTTCAAAAACACTCTTTCTCCAAAAATTGTGATTTTATGACACTCTGAAGCGCAGTACAGCTCGGTTTCAGACCGAAAACAGTCATTTTTGTAGTATAGTATATCTCTGAATCGGTAGCAGCACATGTTGTGGTTGTTGCCTGCTTCAAAACTAAGGTTGGTTCTGTGTCGGCATTTATGCCTCCAAACATGTTAAATTCGGTGAAATCTATTGCGAGTGTCGTGATATTCAAAACATTTTGTTTCCTTTATCAATGGTTTCATGGCCGGTGTGAAGCAAACTTTCCACTTTTTAAATGCCTTAAATTTCGCAGTGAATGCATGCATAAATTATAAAAAGTAAGAGTAAAATGCGAAACTTTACAGTGAGTTAGGCATTTTTAGGCGAATATTAACAAATTAGGCTCTAATAACCGTTTTAGGGCACTATAATACTCTTTGAATACCTTTCAATAATTATTTTTACTTTTCTCCTAAAGAAACAAAATAGGCATTTGCCCTAGAATCCGATGTCTGATCATTACTTCTGGTGGATGATTCCTTCAGTGAAGAGCAACAAAAAGTCGAAAATATAATTTTGCTATATTTTGAATAGTTTTCCAGAAAAACGTGCATTTTAAAGTAGACCTACATGAATTATGAGATGTGCAACACTGCGATCAGCAGGGAGTACACATTAAAATGTGTTGCTCTGAATAACCCCTTCACTTGGCTTGTTGAAGGTCATTTGTCACGTACATTGTTTTTAACCTCGTAAGAAAATATAGTGCCTTGATGTGTTTGATTACTTTGGGTTCAAGTTAGATGTACATGGATCATACTAGCTTCGCTTGCAAAGCAGGGCTCAGATTCGTCTGCACGCTCCATTTAGTGTGTTTACATCTGCTTATGTATAGGGCAGTATAGGCACTGAACAATGAGAATGCTACTCACGTACAAAATATACTGTCATGTGTATTTATTTATTCACACACAAAATATTTACTTAAAGCCTTCTTATGGACAACAGAAGATTATTCTCACAATCAGTAAAACGCATCTAGAATCTAGACAGGCCTACTTTTGTGTCACAATATATTTTTCACTCAAAAAGATGAAATCAGTGTTCATTATTTTTGTACTTTTTAATATATATATATATATATATATATATATATATAACGTAGAAATTATGTAATGTGTATACATAATGTTGTTTATTCAACTATCCGAAGTCAGGTATGAATCTTTCAAGTGATACCAACAAGACACCGCTTATGAGGCAACTAGGATATGAAGCCTAGTGGTTGCAGAGCTGCTAGTCGTGTCTTTCACAATAGTAGGTGTCAATTTAAATTTATTTAAATAAATAATTTGAAAGATATTTATATGAGAATCCTGTATAAATTTAATTGTTCAGTTTTTGTGCACACTCTTCACAAATGTCATTAAGGGGACCGGGTACAAATTCAGTTGTATTTTCTATTAAAAACTGCACCGTATTAAAAATGCAATATTTCACTTCTACTTAAGATAGGTCAATTAAACTTTTAGCATTCATTAAACAGACCTGAAGTCATACACTAATATGAGAATTAAAACTTTAGTGCTGATGGTTTATGGAAAAATAAAAAATTTAATGTGGTGAGTACAAACTCTGAAATTTAGGTTTTGATATATTATAGGAACCTGCTACACAAAAACAAACATTCACATCTTGGTCAAATTTTATATGTTACTATCCATACCTTGTTTGACATGTGAGGTGAGTTTTATCATTAATGTATGGTATAAATTTCAATTTAAAAAAAATGTAAACATTTTTCACATAAATTTTCAACAGAATTAATTTTTTTGCTTTTATACCTTACAATATACAACAGTAATTCTTCACCTCTTGAATAGTGTTCTAAAAATGTATAACCATGCAAGAAATAATCCTTGTATCTTTACTAGTTTTTGAGTAACATGTTCCTAAATATGAAAAATATCAAGTTATGAGAAAATGCAAAAAACAAAAACAGTTCATATTATGGAACAGACTTCTAATTTAAAACATCCCAGCACTATAATCCTCATCATTCTCACTTACTATTGCATATCTCTTCTTCAACAACAGCAGTAACTACTTTCAATATTGTATCAATGAATCTTCTAATTTTGTTAGGTGGTGGTGGCAGATTCCTGATGCCACAAAATGTTTGTGCAGCCTTCCTGCCCTTACCAATAAACTTCAGTCCATATGTTAACTTCAAATTAACCTCATAATGTTTTTCAGCTTTACTTGAAGACATAATGCTATCGCTGGCATTGCATATTGTACATGTAATTATAAATTTTGTGGCTAAATCTTTCCTACTATACAGGGTGTTTCAGAATTTCTATTAAAAAATTCTAGGGATTGTACAGGGACTAAGTAGATGAAGTTTTGGTTAGGAACCCATGTCCGGGAATGTATCATTTCGATGGAAAATAAGTTTGAAGATCGAATCGATTTAAAATCTCCCGCTTCACGATACGCAAACAAAATGGTTTGAGGGCGACTTCTGCTGATATCGTGTGTCTTGTGTTTAAAATCAGTTCTAAGGAGTCTGCTTTCACATCAGTTGTGATTCAGTTCCTGAGCAGTACAGGACGAGACAGCAGTTCCCTGAATCGTCTGTCTCGTCCTTTACTGCTCAGTGACTGAATCACAACTGATGTGAAAGCAGACTCCGTAGGATTGGTTATAAACAGAAGACAAATGATATCAGGAGACTGCAGAAGTCGCCCTAAAACCATTTTGTTTGCGTACCGTGAAGCGGGAGATTGTAAATCGAATCGAACTTCAAACTTATTTTGCATCGAAACGATACATTTCCGGATATGGGTTCCTAATCAAAACTTTATCTACTTAGTCCCCTCTACAACCCCTGGAAGTTTGTAATAGGAATTATGAAACACTCTGTATACATTTTCTGTGATTTTTACACAGCATACATGTCTGCAATATTTACATTTACTAAATTAAGTAACCAAATTTGAAAGTTTATTTACATCATTACGACACTACCATCTGAAAAGCTATCGTCTATCTGAGACTCACAGGAAACTAACTTTTGTTTAGATGTACTCTGTGTTTGGTCACTTTCCGAAACAAGGTTGGAATTTAAACGCTCAAAAATGAAAAAAATAACCATGCATATAGACCTACTACACAAATTAAACCTTCAACGATTTTTTAAAGCAAAAAAAAAAATATATATATATATTTTTTCCCCCTAAATTAGTTTCTGGTGCCTTTAAGATAAACGAAGTAATTTACATGCATAATGTAAATGCTGTCGTTCCTCAGTGTATTTTTTATTTATTAAACACTACTTTCATACAACTTATTTAATATTCTAGAGTCTCGAAGGTGAAATAGTACATTATGCAACAAGCCTATAATGGTAGTAATTAAGACGCGAGTATGTTTATGAAACGAGCGCAAGAGAGTTTCATAATTTTCATACGAGCGTCTTAATTACCATTATAGGCAAGTTTCATACGACTTTTTATGCTCGACCATATTTATAACTTGAAATTATTCATAATTATTCATGTTATTCTTATCTGACTGGGGAGCGGAACTGACCTTGTGCAATATCTCGTAAATTGTGAGCTGTGCGCAGACGCGAAAGTATTGATTTTTTCCGAGAAACAAATGTCATTGACCTTGATATAATCTAGAGAGTAAAATAAACATTAATCTTGATATAACCTTGAAATTGATTTAGACATTGAAAAACGAGATGACAAATTGAATTTATTTGAATATTATTTACAATTAACGCTAATTATTATAGTAACAGATCATAACCTTCTGCGACAGTATTGGATTTCAAGCCTCCGTGACGTTTCGCTAGATTCTTTCTATTGAATATCCGGGAATAATCTATACTAGCGCTTTCATATTGCTACAATGGTGTTTTCTGATTGGTGGAACACCTGAACTTTAATGAATAGATGTACTTTAATGAGGTCCATTAAAGGGCTGCTACCAGTTGTATAATTACTACATTTCGGCATGGTCGAGCATAAAATATATTATATTATAGACTATAATATAATATAATATAATATAATATTACATTATATTATATTATATTATATTACGAGCGAGATTTATTAATAGAATAACGTTTACATATGTTAAGTGTCTGTGCACAAGTATGTATTACTTACTTTGAATGAATGAATGAATGAATGATTATGTAAATGAATCTTCATATTATAATCTGACTACATAAATTGTGGTATTTTTCCGCCCTGTCTATTTTTTTAGGGTCATAAAGCAATGCTAGATAAATTAGTGACTTTTAGCCAACTTTGTTCAGCATTGCATAAACTTCCCGCTTGCAACATCATATAACTAACAGTAGATAAAGGCATAAATCAGTCTCTGTGTAAAGGAAATAAATCTGTAATTCCCTAATGAATCGAACTCTGGTCCACTGGAGTTTAACTACCGCTTGATTGGAGTGGAGTGCGCAGCCACGTGTTTATTCACTATCTGAATATATAACAGCTAGGAGATAATTGCTACCAACGCTGATAGAGGGTTTCTCTCTACTGAAATTTGAAACGACTTCCAACTTAGCGAACAAATATGTCAGCAGTAAAGTTGTTGAAACGTTCTTGCGTGTGCTCGTGTATAATATTCAGGACATGAGGAAAGTAGGATGTTAAGCAATATAGATTCTACATGGTTTCTCTTAGTTGCGAAATTGGCTAGTAACATCAGCCGTTGTGTTCTGTCTCTATACTATCGACCGAAGTTGTTTTAGTTGGCACTTCTACTTTTAAAGTGCTTCCGTTGTGGTTAGTTCCATTTTGGTGGTCATCATTCAACCATAACCTTTGCTGTTAACTCATTCCGACCTATATTAGTAACGAAATTTACTTCAGTTTATAAGGTCTAATGCACGCTAGAACAGTTGTGTGTTGAGAGTAGTTGAACCTTTGCGAACAAACCAACATTAATATCCCCTTTGAACTGTAGATGAAATTATGTTCACTAAGCAAAGCCAGTAATTTTAATTTTCTGTGGCACGTGCTTCTAAATTGTACCATCACTGATACAATATCTCTCATAATAAGGCGAATCTTTACTTTTTATCTCGTATACAGTTGACAAACGTGCGAGCATTAGAAAGAGATAAGTTGGTCAATATTATAATCCGATTATTTTGCATCCAAGGAAATGAGTTGGGTTTTTATTGTATTTCCATAACCATTCGCTGTACAGTTCCGAATACTTTCAATTCTATGGGGTAGTCTTGTCCGCGGACATAAATTATATTTTGTTTACTTTTCCCTTGAGAGCCCTATGCATAATCAACGCAGATAAGCTGCAGGCTTAGTCCTTACGAACCGCAGAAGCATCTGTCCGAAAAGTAGAAAAATTGGTGAAGGGAGGAACAGGTTTCAAGTAAATATTGTCTCAAATTTTCTTAGTCAGAAAAAAAAAATATATATGATCCTGTAACTCTCATTTCACATCTTTTCGGAATGAAAACATAATATCTGATTTTATTATCTATAGAAATGTGTCATAATCGACCTAATCTCTGTTAAAGACGAACGTGTACAACTTCCAGCCATTTTTATTTGTTCTGAAGGTCTGGTTCGGGACAAAGCGGAGTGAAGGTGATTATGGAGTATTGGTGGAATGATGATGATGATGATGATGATGATGATGATGATGAAGATGATGATAATCAGGGTATAAAACTGTCCTGAGACGGAGTTGAGAATAAAAACTGAAGAGACCTCGACTTCAGTATGCCGCTGTACAAATCATTTTAAAATTGCACTAATGTAGCCTAGTTTTTACTTCTCTGAACTGTTGTTAATAAAGACAAATAAAACAGTACGTTTAATACGTCGTTATACCCTATATGTGCATCATATACGGAGACTAAGAGGAGAGCAGAAAATAGGAAATATTGGAGAATGCTAGGTTTGCAATGAAAGACCTTCCCAATGGATGGGCAACTCGTACTCCCAAAGTACTTAAAAAACCTTGAAAGAGAGAAAGACAGACGGAGCGAGCAGCAGCAGTTACAAGTTGTTTGTAGTTTCGCTGCAAAAGTCACGATGCGCTCTGGCGGCTCATGCACGTGGTCGTGATATCTACGCCATGATTTGAATTTCAGAATGGCGCATGGTACAATAATTGTAGTAATTTTAGACAGACTATACCTGAACACATAACAAAATTATATTATTTTCTAGCTTTATAAATTAGTTTAGTACTGGAAACACAAACTGAATACAAAATTTAAAGATACAACAAATATAGCTGCAACACTTATTTATTATTACACTATTTGTTAATATTTCTTATTATATATATTATTTGAAACGTAGAACGCTAGAATTTACAAGTCTTTATATATTAAAGAGTATTCCTCTGTTCTCAGAAATGTAATAATCTGTATTCGCAAACAATAACAAATTCAAGAAAGTATTTTTTACATGTCACGGCAGATGAAATAAGCTTACTTCTGAGCTCTTTCTTTACTTTGAGAGCTTTTGCACTTCTTTCTTGTATTAAACTCTGCCTCAAGCACATACAGTATATATATGGAAGCAAAGGGTATATTTGAAAATTCTATTTAGGCAACATTACGAACAGTTCGATTCCTGATTTTGCTGGAATCTGAGTAACGTGCTGTTCTGTAGATTTATCAATTCAAGCTATAAATTGTCAGGATTTTCTGTCGGCGCAAGCCAAAAAAATTTAAGAACATTTTCGATTCCTTGTCAATTGTCACTGTTTCTCCAAACTCAGCAGTGAATTCTGCTGTAGGTCTTGAAGTAGGGTCTTATATTTGATAAGAAGATTTTCTTACCACTCTTCAAGATAGTTTATATTCAAAGAAAGTGAAGTTGTCTATGTTCTATATGATACTACCACATTTCAAATTTATTCATAAATGTTCTTAGCTAGTCAATTTATGTCGTGCAATTCTGTAACTTGCACGCTAATGATATTTGATATCAGTTTCACCTTGTTGAGACCTTGACTGTTTATTTGTAACATAAAATGTCGTGCGTAAGAAAGTGTAATAGAATACAAGCTTTACCTCTCTTCTTAATAAAAAAAATATATCTTTTTACTCATAACGAAAGGGAAATGATCTGGGAATTATATTGTTTTTCACTTAAAACGAGCCGCCACTTACTGCAGACGCGATCGAACTTGTGTCTTGAAAGAACCGCACACAGACAGTACAGCTAGTACGGAGTCCGTTCTACCTGCATTGAGATTGTGTTGACACTTTGAGAGCACGAGTTACCCACCCATGGACCTGCCCATGGGCAGAACATATATGTATCTATGTATATATCTTCCAACTTATATATTAGAAAATGTATTTTGAGCACGGGACGGAGCTTGAGAATCAAAATATTTGCCGTCATTCATAACAAACAGATCAGCATTATTTTTAATAATTAAGCGTGGGATAACAAATGTAGGTGATGTAGTCTATAATGACTTTCATAGAATGACATTACCCCCAGTACTCGGAGAAATGAATCTCTAGGGAATGAAAAGGTCGATCTGTTTGACAACTGGTCATGTGTTTCCGTGAATGCTTTAAATTTAGAAATTTTCACTTTATTAAGCGGAATATTCGCAGCAACCATCATTTCACAATGATCTAAATAAAAGTGAGTTTGCTTATTAGT
Organism: Periplaneta americana; assembly: GCF_040183065.1. Taxonomy (NCBI): domain Eukaryota; kingdom Metazoa; phylum Arthropoda; class Insecta; order Blattodea; family Blattidae; genus Periplaneta; species Periplaneta americana. The sequence goes on along the minus strand of NC_091121.1, from coordinate 137,537,115 downwards.
AATTCCATTAGATGTTGGTAGCACATCTCTGTTTTCGACCAAAATCCTAAGATGGAAAGTGTGTAATTTGGTTTTACGGTGGTTCTTTATAAATTGTATTTTGCCCACACGTAATGTAATATTACAGAATTTTTCTCTTTTGCGTAAAATAATCACTTTCAAATGTTTTCAATATATGTATGCGTTTTGATCACTTTGTTTTTGACATCTGTACACAGTTACACACACAAAATGACAAACTACAACGTTTAACTATTTTGTAGTCTCCGCACCACAGACTGTGCTGAGTGGGTCTGTTGTTGTGTACATTCTCCTAGCATAGGCAATGATCCCTCCTCCCATTCTCAGTGTATTGGTAACTAGAGTCGACCCCTTTTACTGGATCGAGCACTAACTTTTTAAAACCTGAAGATAATAGTGGGGAGAAACGGGATAACGCCGAAAAACTTCTAGCTCCCTCATTGTAGACCATAAATTCCTTCATTTTCTAGACGGTGATCGAACCCGGATCTCCATATGGAAGACAGAAAAGGCTATCCACTGGGATGTGGATTCTGTTCCCGTTTTGGATGAATACCTAGTTTTGAATTTTTTCAGCGTTTTTACAAAATGTATGAAGAATGGGAGAATGTCTGTCAATAATTACACGGCGAATCTCCGGCCTTATCTCAGCCAATGACTTCTCCCTATAGCTAATCCCTTTAACGCTAAATAATCTAGTATTTGATACAGCGTCTTTAAATAAAACAACTAAATATTAACCCTCCATTGGTATAACTAATGAGTTGTCCTTCATTCGGTACACCAGGGTCTCGCAGACCCTCTGTTAGAAAGTGTCAAATCTGTATGTTCTTTTTTGTTTTATTCGTTTTATTAAATCACATGTAAACTTTCATTGTATTTAGTTTATTATGGCAATTGGAACTAATATTTTAAAATTTTTCATGAAAGAAAAGCAAGAAAATAGAAAGACACAGTGTTTGAATAATATACATTGTATTAAGATTTATTATTTAATTTCCTAACATTAACGTAAATGTAAATTACTGTCTTAACTTAGAAAATCAATACTGAAAATCAATTAAAAGGTAAAGAAAGCAAAATCTGGCAAAATTATATGTATACAAGTTCACAAAAGTCTGCATATTTTATCAACAGATTTACATTACAGTTTCAGTAACAGAGATAATGTTTTAGGTTTGTCTAGCGTCTGTTCCACATAGTTTGCACATAGCTGTCCCCGGCGTTCCAAGCAGTATGGCTTAGTACATTTACTGCAAGTAAATCTAGTTTTTTTGTCCTTTGCATAGGGGCACAAATGGCATCTTTTTATTTTTGTTCTTTCCAGCGCTGGAATCGCGTGGGTTGTGTCAGTACTGGATGCATCCTTTCCAAGAACCTGGCGAATTCTTGCTTTCGCATGTTCTTGCATTCCAGGTACTCGTAGTCTGCCTTCAAGATGTCTTGCACAATTGCTCCGCAAGGGTCTTCAGAAATTCCCTCCTAGTGTTCCTTGGATTGTTTTCCATTCGGGATTGGCCATTACGAATAGAATCATGGCGTTAATGACAGCATGGTCCATGATCGCAAACCAAAAGCGGAGTGGCCATCTGTTAGTACCTCTAGTATATGTATTACATAACTTGTCAAATGTATCGGTGCCACCTTTCGTCATGTTGTAAGTCATGATCATTTCAGGTTTTCCAGAGTACTTATCTACAGAGTCATCACGGTGCATAGTTGAAAGTAGCAGTACTATTTTATTGTTTCGTGGAGCAAAGGACAGTAATGTTTTCTCCTTGTCGAATGCAAATAATGCTGTTCCCATTGCCTTGTTTGTCACAAAAATGGGAGGAATTTCCTTTTTGTTTTTCCTTAGTGTGCCCAGAGTTGTAAGCTTGTACTCTTTCAGCATTCATTCAGCTGTTGATATAGATGAGAACCAGCTATCGTATTAAATTTCTCTTTGTTCCATGCACAGGTTCAGATAATTTCCGGACATAATATTCGGGAACAGATGCATTGTTTTGTTTTTGAACTGTACCAACATAGGGTTCAGCAGACAGCATGTAATAAGTCTTACTGTCGTTCATCATAACAATTTTCATTCCGGTTTATTTGGCATGTAGACTTTAAAAGGGCATCTACCCCGAAAACCAACAAGCTGCTCATCAATTGTAAGGTACTCGTGGGGACTGTAGTATTATTTGCAGTTAGAAATGAAAGTTTCCCATATAACACGTATGGGTACCAATTTGTCGGTTAGCCGTCTATCAATTCTGGTCGACTTTTCATCAAATCTTAGACAACAACACAGAAACTGAAAACGTTTGAGACTCATAATTGCCATAAATATGTCTATGCCAAAAAAATCAGACCACAATTCATCTACAGTTACTTTGCTGCCTTTTAATGTTCCGGCAGCATAAAGCAAACCAAACAGGGCATTGATTTCAAATTCGTTAGTAAGCTTTGTGAAGCTATATTCTGACCCATATAACTTAATGCGCTGAATCTCATCGTTTGTTCTTGTAGTTATTTCTTGTACAATTTCATCACTGATTAAGAGCTTCCAAGAATCATAAGATGATTAAACATGCTTTGCATCACCTTTTACACGGGGTAAATGAGTCACAATATTATCTGCAACAGGTCTTCCTCTCCTAGTTGGCATATGACAACTCCAGCGATGACCGTTTTTACCTTCAATAGATGGACCAGAAATAATTATTTCACGTTCACAATCACTAGCTTCTTCCTCAGATTCTTCACTGTCACTGTTTTCAATAATTTCTTTACAGTTATCCTCTTCTTCGCTTTCAGAATCCAGTGGAAAATGTGCTTCCGCATCACAAACTTCGCCTTCGTTCTCACTAGCTGAACTTTCCAACAGCCATTCTGAAATTTTACTCGTTGACGCCATCTTATATGTTATATACTAGAGTAAATCTGAAATAAAGAAATAGTTACTGTTACAAAAATGTCGCGCATATGGTACACCAGGGTCGGACAGACCCTATGACCCTATAAACAAATTTTGATACTGATTTACGAAAGTTACCTTCACTAGAGAAACGAAACGTGCACTCACTCACACAGTTAGACTCGTACTGAATTGTCATGGTCACCCCACCACTTACAGTACCACAGTGCGCGTGCGCCAAACAAACAAAAATGCTTCAGGGTCTCACAGACCCAAGTATACGATGAAGGGTTAAATATGGTTTGAAGAGTATAGTTACCACTAATAGTCACAAAACCGTACTGAATGCCAAGTTCACAAAGAAAATCACAGAGTGAAGCATTATCCAATCATGGCGATGCTCACCTCGCAGTATTACTTAATGCAGATACGTAGCTGAAGAAGTGTTATATTTTCTTTTCTCTAGTTCGCAAATAAAAGTATTCGAAATAGAAACCCGGGGATACCTCGAGTGAGCAGAAGTACCGCTGTTACAGTAACTTAACTTAAAAGTAAACATTGACAGAGGATTTAGGGATACAAATCACTGTGTTAAGTGTCTGTGCCAAAATTAAAATGATCATAATAAAATACAGATATATACTTTCTTCAATATTCCTGTCCCTGTGTCGTAAAAGCTAACGAGTGGTGTGTGATCACATCCCAAGTACTTTTTTGGTCTTGGAGAGGGGAAACGTAGATTTATACGTAATTGCATGATTTAAATAGTTAGGGTGCTATGCTTTGACATTTCGCTAGCCCGCGCTACGAGCGTGCTAAACTAGCCCCGGCTATCGAGTGATTACTTGTACAGGATTCATATCATATCATATCATATCATATCATATCATATCATATCATATCATATCATATCATATCATATCATATCATATCATATCATATCGCTAACATTGGTTTATGAATACGAAAAAGGTTAGTTCGCTGATCATCCACCGGAAGCCCGCGCTAAGAATGTCTATGAATGTGGCCCTTAAGAATTAAATTATTAATGACCCAATTTAATCAGTAACCCAATGTCACATACGGACACACATATGCGCGTGCATTTCAGTATATGATTGACAGCAGACAGAATTATCGGCTCTCCGTTTCATCTGAGATAAAGCAGGATCTTTCCAGAGTTCCGAAAGGAAGTTCCTCAGGTAATCTGTGGCGAATCATCGGCTTCATCTCGCCAAATACCATCTCGCTATCACCAATTCCATCGACGTTAAATAACCAAGTAGCTGATACAGCGTCGTGAAATAACCAAATAACTAAATAAATAGATAAATATATCTCGTATATGTAATTATAAGAGTAGTAATAGAAATAATAATAATAATAATAATAATAATAATAATAATAATAATAATAATAATAATAATAATAATAATAATAATAATCCATGTATTGTGGGTCCCCTTCACCACGACATGGCGCGTCCTCAGGTTGCGGATAGAGGAGACGGCCTCCAGATATGGAGAGTAGCTGCGAATATATTGAATAAGCAGTCATGGACAGCCGATAAGGGGTGGTCCTCAAGCTTGGGGGTTGGGCGAAGGGGTAGCAACCCATCACCGTAAAAAACAGCTTGTTACGAAACCTTACAATAAGCTTCGGAATGGGATTGATTCTGTGGCACGACCACAGCAAAGGAATAAGGTTATGAGATTTGATCTGAAAGTTAGAATTTATAAAACAGTTATATTACCGGTTGTTCTTTATGGTTGTGAAACTTGGACTCTCACTTTGAGAGAGGAACGGAGGTTATGGGTGTTTGAGAATATGGCTCTTAAGATAATATTTAGGGCTAAAAGGGTTGGAGTTACAGTAGAATGGTGAAAGTTACACAACGTAGAACTGCACGCCTTGTATTCTTCATCTGACATAATTAGGAACATTAAATCCAGACGTTTGAGATGGACAGGGCATGTACCACGTATGGGCAAATCCAGAAATGCATATAGAGTGTTACTTGGGAGGCCTGAGGGAAAAAGACCTCTGGGGAAGGCGAGACGTAGATGGGATGATAATATTAAAATGGATTTGAGGGCGGTGGGATATGATGATAAAGACTGGATTAATCTTGCACAGGTTAGGGACCGATGACGGACTTATGTGAGGGCGGCAATGAATCTCCGGGTTCCTTAAAAGTCATTTGTAAGTATGTAAGTAACAATAATAATAATAGCTGGTGCATATGACGCTTACATTCAAGAAAAGAACCTCAGAATAATATCGTAACTCAGCACTTCACACTCAAACAATGCTCTTTGACACTGAATACTGCAGAATAACTATATAGAAGCAAGAAAAATGGACACAGTGTCGTCAACATTATAACATGAGTTCCTCAGAGGGGTGTACATGCATCCCAATCATAATTGAATATATTTGTTGGAAAAATTGGAGTGGAAACAATTGGAAATAAAGTGATAATGTTTTTCTGACACAAAATAAATAATACGTGTTACTGAAATCGCATATGATGATAATATTGTTCAATAACTAAAGCTGGGGTGTGATCACACCCTTGATAGGGATATGAAGGTTAATACTGTCGTGTATTTTATTTGTTGTCCATGTAAAATAATAAGTTCATAATCCATATATCCAATATATTCATGGGTATTGCGGGAAAATCTCGATGAAAGAATGGGAAATGGAAGACGACAGAATTAAAAGTTACACGATCGCGCTTTCATGCAAGATAATTTTTGGTGAGAGGAAATATATATGTATATATATGCGAGCTGCAAGCCTTAATTACGATTTTTATCATTAAGTTTAAAGGAGAATAAGATAATTTTGAATGGGTAAAAACGAAAATAATAATAATAATAATAATAATAATAATAATAATAATAATAATAATGATGATGATGATGATGATGATGATGATAGGCTACTTACTGACTTTTAAGGAACCCGGAGGTTCATTGCCGCCCTCACATAAGCCCGCCATTGGTCCCTATCCTGAGCAAGATTAATCCAGTCTCTACCATCATATCCCACCTCTCTCAAATCCATTTTAATATTATCTTCCTATCTACGTCTCTGCCTCCCCAAAGGTCTTTTTCCCTCCGGCCTCCCAACTAAATAATAATAATAATAATAATAATAATAATAATAATAATAATAATAATAATATTAATAATAAGTTATTTTAGCTGGCAGAGTTAAGCCGTAGGGCCTTCTCTTCCACTCAACCAGCAAAAAGTATACACATACATATGAATGAACTTACATGCTACAAAGAATACAACAATTTGATTTGGATAAAAGTTACGTGTATACAAGATTCACTTATGAATTAAACAGTAAAATACTATGAACTATTAATTAAACAATGAAAAACAAACTGCGTTGCAGAATTAAACTAAAATACATAGAATATTAATATAGATATTTAAAATAATGTTCGATAACAGGAAGAGATTATTGAGAGACAATTTTGAAAATACAGCGCTATGAGGATGTATGTCTAAAGAAAGAAGATACCATATAGTCAGTGACCGTTAAGTCAGTATAATTAGAGTGAATTGCTAAGAAGGTTATCCCTATGTTTGTCTTGTAGCTCCTAATACGAGTACTTTGTGACAAGGAATTCCATTGTCGCGAGGGCGGATACTGTAAAAGATGAAGAATAACAAGATGTTCTGCGCGCCACAGATAAGTGATCTAGTATTTACGTCGTGGTTAGAGTATAGATAAGAGAAACGAGACGAAGATAATTTGGTGTTGAGGTGTGCAGAATTCGAAAGAGTAAAGATAAAGAGTGTAAAGTTCTACGTTCTTTGAGTCGGAGCCACGAAAGACTTGCGAAGGACGGTGATATGTGATCATATCGTCGGGTGTTTCACACGTATCTGACGCACATATTCTGAACTCACTGTAACTTGACTGACAGTTCAGAACTTAGGTCACTTAACAGAACGTCACAATAATCGAAGTGCGGCTTTACTAGGGTTTGTACTAGGGTAAGTTTTAGTTGCTGGGACAAGAAGTTTCTTAAGCGACTCTAACATTGAATGGAGAAACATTTTTTTTATTGTTTCTTTAACTTTAAAATTCCAAATTTAAATTATTAACGAGAAAGAAACCAATATTTTTTTTACCACAGATGGATAAGGGATTAGAAAATGGACGTAACCTCATAGGTACCACATGGGGAAGCACGACTGGACAGCAGGAGAGTAGAATTACGGAAGATGATAAAACTTGAGCAGAGTGAGTGGGGCGAGGGGCTATACAAGAGATCCGAGCCCTTGCGCTGTGCGAGTGACATTCGACAAGCCCCCCCCCCCCCGGCATATCCAGGACGGAAATCAATATTCTGATTTTCTCAAGGATTTTCATCAACCACAATATACACATAAAATAATGATTTCAAGAGTAGGACTGTGTTGTTTATTACAAGAGAATACCTGTGAACTTTTAAATTAAAATGTTACTGTTACAGAAGCACTATTCTTAACATTTTTAAGCCTATACTAGAATAAACAGTTTGGTAACTTTTAAACTTAAAATGTTAGTGTTTCATAGGTACCGCTTTTAATGCAGTGTTTAAGCCCATTATACAATAATCTTTGTTGCATAATTTTAACTTAAAACACCGGTATAACTGCAACACAGGTACCGCTCTTAACCCTTCAGTACTCGCGTGGATTACAATAGTAATCCACTGATATTTAATCCTCTATTACGTCACTGCCTGCAGCACTGCGTAGTTGAGCGTCAATGCAATTTATCGTCACAGTCTAAGTGAGGCATTACTGGTGTTTAGACGTATTTGTCGCAACCCTTTGGAAAGTTATACGAAGTTTTATAAAGTGATGCACAATTTTTCCGAGTGGATTACCATTGTAATCCACGCGAGTACTGACGTCAGTTTTTTGTTCAGGTAAGTGAAATAGTTTTTAACCCTTCGTTACTCGCGTTAAATTTCGTAACGCCAGTACTCACCTGGATTACAATGGTAATCCACATTTGTTTTTGTTGACAGACAAGGTTTAAACATTGCAATTAGATTTAAATGTTAAGAAATATATTGTTTTCAGTTATTACAGTAATGAGAATGGATATGTTACGCATAACGGAACGTATTAAATATAAATATTAATAATGAAACGTATTATAGTACACAAATTGCATTCAAGTGACATGTTTACATAATGTTTCCACGCAGGACGTGTCTATGAGTCATAATTTATTGTTGCACCATAGTTATGAGTTAGTTCACTATCATCATAATTATGTAGGTTATCTAGAATTGTTGCTCATTCGCTGTTTGAAGGTCACCTGATCTCTTGATGTAAACTCTCCCACAGGAAACGCAAGTTCACTACTGCTGACCTTTGTTACGTCATATTTGATAACTAAATACCTCACTCAGGGGTGTAGCAATGAAAAAATTCAGGGATGTAACAATCATTCACACTTCACATATAATATTTTACAGATGTTTTTGCAGTTCAGATTTAACGCACATGATAGCCTAATCTACATCTGATTCAATTATCTAAGTAGGCCTTCGCATTTCTTCCATACACTTCAAACAAATTACATGTTTAGTAAGTCAAAGAAAATAGAGGCCAGAGTCGTGAATTTCTGCTTACATCATAGGCTGAGCATAACTGTTCCAGGACATTCACAGCACATTTAGTTCTATTATATAATTATATTATTTCATGTTTCTAGCTGCCTCCCGTTTCCTCATCCATTGCCTTATCATAATGCATAGTTGATAATGCTAACAGTGTTTTTTTTCTTTGGTACATACGAAATAATTGTGCAGCGTTCATTGAATCCAAACAACGTACTGTTAACTTGCCTGTCTTAGTAGTTGTGAAATGTGGAGGGATTTCTCTTTTGTTTTCTTTCTATGTTCCTACAAGTGTAATTTTGTCATTTTCTAGAAGATCTAAACACAGAGGTATGCTCATGAAACAGTTATCGGTGGTCACATTTCTTCCTGTTCCTTTGATGGGATGAACCAGCCTCTTCACCACTGCATGTGCACTGTTACTTCGGTGAAATGGACAGTCTGGTTGAATACCAGCATAAATTTCCAAGTTATGAGTGTAATATGTTTTCACATCCACCTTAGCAAAAATTTTGATCCAACATTTTGTTGGTTTAGTAGGTATATACTCTTCATGGGACATCGTCCTCTGAATGCAACCAACTGCTCGTCTATAGTTACATATTCGCTTGGACTATAGCACTTTTGTGAACAAATAACTCTAATACTTCACGTATAGCAGCCAATTCATAAATTTCTTTCCTTTCCTTTTGTCATAAATGTTATCAAAGAGTAGACATCGTAACAAAAATTAGAATCTATTGTAGGTCATTGTCAGGTAAATTGACTCTATTCCTGTGCCATTTTTATCCCATAGTTCTCTTACGTTCAGTCTTCCCGATTTCAAGGTGCCAGCAAAATACAAAATACCCAAGAGTGCCTCAATTTCTACGTCATTTGTTAATTTGCAATCTCTGTCACGTCCGTAATTACACTTCACTTTTTCAATACAAATATTAGTACCCTTACAATTACATTGATTATTGTCTGATCAATAAAGCAGTCAAAACTCTCTGTGAGGGTCCGCGCAATTCTTGCAGCCCTTTTAGGGCTCGATAAATGAATCACTATATTTTGTGCTCGTCTTCTCCCTCGTTGAGCTACTGGTTCTTCCTGCCAAATTGTAGTCTTTTTTCTATCCGTATAGCAGTTTCCATCATTTATAGACATTAGTCTTTCATCATCACCATCATCATCATCATCATCGTCTTGTTCTGAATTAGAATCGTGAACTTCATTCTAAAGATCTCCCCTGTTGCTTTCATCATCACTTTCATTTTCAATGCCATCATCCATATCTTCATCCAGCCATTTGCAAATGTTGTTTGTAGTTTCCGTACCCATTGGAGCAAACTGCGAAGAGGATGGAACAATGCCACACATTTTTTCATAAACTTACTGCATTGCATCACTTATAACCATATTAAATCAATGTTTAAATCTATATTACAATAATATTTGTTGTAAATTTTTAACATAAAACGCCGGTATAACTGTAGCATAGGTACCGCTCTTAATTCAGTGCTTAAGTTTATATTACGATAATCTTTGTTGTATAATTATAACATAAAACACATGTATGACTAACACAGATACCTCTCTTAATTCAATGTTTAAGTCTATATTACGATAATCTTTGTTGTATAATTTTAACATAAAACACTGGTATAACTGTAACACAGTTACCGCTCTTAATTCAATGTTTAAGTCTATATTACGATAATCTTTGTTGCATAATTTTACCTTAAAACACCGGTATAATTGTAACACAGGTACCGCTATTAATGCAATGTTTATTAAGTCTAGATAACGATAATTTTTGTTCTATAATTTTAACTTAAAACACCGATGCACAGGTACTGCTCTGAATTAAATGTTTAAGGCTATATTACAATAATATTTGCTGCAAATTTTAACTTAAAACACCGACATTACTATAACACATGTATTGTCCTTGTGTACAAGTGTACTTTTCAACAAAATTAGTTCTTGTCCTCGACTTTGTTGAATGTTGGCCTGCATCATAATTTCATACATATCGCTTCTAAATTCGTTCCCTGACAATGAATTGCTAGTTGACGGTAGATCGTCATACTCACTAATATCAATTTCAAATGGTTTATATATTTTTTTACAGTTTTGCTGTAAATGCCATCTTTTAGAACTGAATATTTCAGTATTGCATAAATTACACACAATTATGTCGCCACTTACACAGACATACTGTCTTCCTAATTCCTCTACTCAGTTCTGTACTTTATCACTTGTTTTAGACACCTTTATTTCAACTAGTAGTGCATAATATCATAAACATTGCTAAACTGAAATGTACTGTACTTGTTTAGGAGTAAGGAACCCATTTTCGAGTAATTCAGTATTGCACGTTAGTTGAGTTAAACTAATTTGAATTTGTTAGTAAAATACCTTTTTTTCTTTAGTTTTAAGAGTAAAGGAACACTACAAATAGATAATAAACTATTGAGAAGTATCATTTCTTTAATTGGCTGGTTTTCTAAAGCTAAAAATGTATTGTTAATTGTTTTGAACAGATTTTATTTTCCAATTTTTAACTAAAAATTGCATTAATCTTACACACTTGTCACAAACGTTTTTGCAAATACGACTTTACGAACATGATCCTTTACAGTTTAATTATGCATTATATTGTACAGTCTCAAAGAATTTACAAGAGTGGTGTGATTTGTGACAATTGTCTAATAAACTCGTAAGAAAATGTATTTTTTTTAGTTACAAATCGAAAAAAAAAAACAAAAAAAAAAAAACTGTACGAAGCCACTATGGAATTCACAACAAATGTTTAGCTTCAGAATGCAGCTCATTACAGAAACGATACTCCTGAATAGTTAAATCTTTATCTGCAATATTCTCTTACCGTTAAAACGAAATAATAAAGGTATTTTACAAACAAATTCAAACTTGTGTAACTCTGATAATATCGAGATTAGGACACAAGTTTATATGACATTTTTTGCTCAATATATCTTCGAAAATAAGCTCAGTAAGTGACGGTAAACCCTCGTGAATCACCCTGTATATCCGGACCAGCCATAATGTGAGGAAGGGTGAGTATTGTGTAGAGATTCATTTTCAGTGGGGCATGTTTGCTACCTAAGGAAATAGAGAATGAAGCGACAGGGACCGCATAGAAAAAGCCTCTAGTACGAAGATCATCTTACACTTCTGTTCATAGAATTAAGGGTGACATCGGAGCAAGCCTTTCATGTCAAATCATTACACTTTTTCTCTCTTGTAGCTGGAACACAGACATTTCGCATCAGGAATAATCGTACATTTGAAGGTTAAAAATCGTATTGAAGAAACTTTATGCACTTCAGTCATAAGGCGAATGGGACTCCACTTCAGTGAGCAAGGGAGGATACATGTTAGCAACGGAATTACGTTTGTGTTGAACGCGAGTGCAGAATTATTTTGCATTAAATTACGCAGAATAGAGAACAGGTCGGTTGGACGTATGAAAATTAATGGAAGCGCAAGACTGGGATTCGGGTGAAACATAGACGCCACAAAATAAATGCTTGTTTTCACACGCATGCCGTTATTTTACTCTATCTGGTTTCATGAAACGCAAAACAATTTTGAAAGCCAAAACATTTTAAACTAAAAATTTCTAGATATTAAGTAAGTGTTCAATCTCTGAAATAAAGTAGGAGTACAGTTTATTAAATATATATATATATATATATATATATATATATATATATATATATATGTTCCCTCCATTGGCCTATATCAGCGGTGACCAAAGCGGGTGTCGTTATTAAATCGTGTAATCACAGACATTCAAACGGGTACGAGGAGTTTCCTGCACATTGCTGCGTGTTTCGTTCACGTACTGAAGGCAAGAAGTGGCGGAATCATGTCGCTCTACAAGCAGTAAGAGGTGATTTCGTAAAGAATGAGCAGAAGAACTTTTCTGTTGTCCTATTGTAGAAAATGTATATGTTTACTTTGCTCAACGTTCAACTAGGAGTATATAGAAACATTAAGTGCCACGCTGAATAATGTATTATTATTATTGTTATTATTATTATTATTATTATTACTAACCACTAAGTGTGTGTTTCTATAATTCTTCTATAATTGCATGAATATTGATATTTTTTGGACATTCTCCCTAGAAGAATAAAATTATTAGGTTTTATCTCAATTTTAATCTTCTTAATCTCTAGATGAGGGTAACTATTTATTACTTTATTCATTTAATAATAATACTGTAGAAAAACTTATTCAATATTATGTGTCAACGAACTGTTAAACGCCAGGAATTGACATGTCTTAAATCATACCCAGGAAGAGAAAGATGACATAAATAAATGTAAGGAAGTCAGCTACCTAATGGGGTTTGAAATATCTCGTGCACTAAAGCCTTTTAATGGATCAGAGTTTCTCAAAAGAGTAATGATTAAAGTAGCTTAAATAACTTGTTCATAAGAAGTTTTTAATTTTGGAAAACTGCGAATTTCTCGACTAAGTATCGAGAGAAGAATTTAGAAAATTTCTGATTGTTTTCTAGAGGAAGGTTAAAAAAAGACGCAAAAAAATCGTATATTATTATATTTTGATGACAGCAGTGACATTACTGTCACAGCAAAGCTTGAGATTTTTATCCGCGGGATTGATCAAGATGTTAGTACAGGAACCACCACTGGTTGTAGTTTTCATGCCGAGTACCTTTCCTTCGTCTCCTTACTTCATAGGCTGTCTGTTGCATGTAATCGCTGCAGTTCGAGTTTTGGTCACCGCTGCCCTATATTCATAAAACCAATAAAAAGTTTCGGTGTCATTTAATATGATATAATATTTTTAAACAAGTTTATTTCCAGGAACGCATTTCTAGACTTAATACTAAGATGCCTACATTACTAATTATTTTTACTTAAAATTTCCGTGGAGGTTAAATGATTTATATTATTATTACTCTTGTCAGTAAACTTAATTTCCATATGTGACCGAAACATTGTTAGAAAACTAAAATTTTTTCATCATTATCCCTTTTAGAATAGGTGTAGCCTAAGTAAAGTCGCTAATTCTCTATCCTAATAGAATTATTACAGAGAGCACAGTGATTCATAATTGAAAGTTTCAAGATGTATTCACAGGTCAACTGTTCCCTGACTGCAGTATTTTCTGCCTTCCAGACAAAGAAAACCGATGATATCTTTTAATTGTAGTTGACAAGTTGGCTATTTCTTATGAGAAATGTCCGTTTGTCCGACTATTCATCTGGTGTCTGAGTCCATTTTATTTTCGTGTGAATAGGGAATAGTTCTAATGCAGTGCTAAATAAATTAATGGATATTTCTGTACATTTTAGACGTTTTACTCGAAACGTTGTGTGGTTCACTTAATGAACTAAAACAATAAATAAACACATTACACTTTAAAATTTTTTATGGAATAAACAAAAAGCATTTTTCAGAGCACCTAACATTTTCGCTCTTAAAAGGAACAAAATGGAACTTCACAAACAAACCGTTAATAAGAAATCCGATTTCCTACTGGGGCTAGAACAGCTTCGAATCTATGGGGCATCAACAATATGAGATTTTAGAGGCTTTGTTGAGGAATCTATCGTCACTCTTCTAGGAATGTTCTAACTGCTATACAGTCACTGCAATCTTCTACATAACCTAGAGTATCCCAAGCATGTTCAATGGGGTTGGGGTCCGGGGATCGAGCTGGCTAGTTCATTCTCTGGATATCTCGTGCATGAAGTATATTGTGCTCTGTGTGCTCGTGCATTATAATCCACAAGAAAGGGATTCACTATTTGTTGAAGCGTTAATGTATTTTCAGATCGATACACATATTAAATGCAATACTGTAAGTCCTCTGTACCGGTCTAGTAAATGTATTAGAGTCTTTAAAAACGGTTGTTTGAATATAAGAACGGATAGATTCCCTACCCTCTGTAATTTATTAGGCAGTGTCGGGATATTATATTCTGGACAAGAAGTATAAGTGACTTTCCTTTAATTTTCACATCGACAAATTTGTCTTACAGTTTTGTAAAAACTTCTGATCATTCCTACTTCGGGACGAGTAGTGTTCTTCACATTTTCCTGACTTGTCATCATGGAGACGAGATCGAGGTATATTATGATTAAGATTGAGAGGAATTAAATGAAGGACTAGTCATGTCGCGACCGAGAGTATTGAATTATTTTATCAGACATCAACTTAACTGTTCCCATTGGATAAATCATCGCTATGTGAGAATGAATCATTTATAACCTACTTGCAGTTTTCTGTCATTAATTTCACTAATGAAAAAACTATAACTTTTTTTCGATAACCTCTGTAAAAATACGTGATTAAGAGATAATTTGAGCTCCTGAATTAGGACTTATCGATATGCGCCTCTAATATGCATTAATATGAGTATATTTAAGGACACCCATGTTAATATGGAGTTATTATCCCTAAAAATTGACTGTTACCGAACATATTAATTAAAAATAACGAACTAAATAGGATTTTCACGTATAAGATTTGCAAAGATTTTCAGATAAACCATAAGAGCTCGTACTTTGAATCAAAATATGCTTTTCTTCACTTTCGATTATAGGTCAAATCTGGCTTTTCACTGTAGCACTTTTTACAGTGGGTCCCCATCATGGCTAGGTCCCTATGTCATTGGTGACGTTTGACTTGAATATATCTTTAAAATCAGACCGACACAAGGAGTACTAGGACGGAAACCTCGATGTAACGTTTGCAGAGTGATCCATTCCGAGACTTCGTTACTAATAAGACGATAGAAGTAGAGTCTCGTTCGAGCGTATATATTACTACGATGCGAGCATAACCTTGAGTTTTCGCCGCGCATTCGTGGGTGGGGGCCCGCGGCGACTGGCGACCATTTTGGACGTGTGCGAAAGTATTCGGGCAGTATATCTCTTGACTCCAATGTGCTAGCGCTCTGATTTTTATGTCAAACGAAAGATATCGTTCAGATCTGTGGATTTAAGCTAGTCGTATTCACGTAAAATCGACGGCCATGTTCCCAACACAGCTACATCCCGATTTTTCCCTCATTTTGACAAAGTTCTCGTGGAAACGCTCACCTTGCTTGTCGCTGACAAAATCCAAATCTGGAGGGAAAAAATCGAGATGAGAATGTAAGAAATGAATCTTCAAAGACATGCGGCAGCCCAAATCTTTATAGTCTAGCCTTCGAAAAGTCAAGCCAGTTATATTTTTTTGCGCCATTCCCCACTACGCACATATAGACCTTACTATGTTGCATAGCGAGAGGTAGTCATAACAACATTCGATAACCATTTTATAGGCCTAAACCACTATTATGTAAAGGTGATGTTAAGTGGGAATATTTCTTATTGTCTGTAACTGACGTTGCGTCGTACATGGCAAAGGCTGGAAAAGCACTTAAGATTTTGTATCCTTCGATGGTGCACTTAACTTGCCTAGCCCATGGCTTGCATAGAGTTGCCCAGGAAATAAGGCAACGTTTGCCGTTTGTTGATAGATTGATATGAAACATGAAGAAGATATCAAAGCTCCACTGAGTATGTCAAAATTTAAACAAGACGCAACTTTCATCTCTCTTCCACTCCAAACCAATACTAGTTGGGGTAATTAGATCGATGTAATTGACTATTACTGCGGACACTATAAAGACATAAAGAAAATTGTGTCTAATTTTGATAGTAATGAAACGTCTTCCAACAAAATTGCCCAAGAACTGTTTTCCAGTAGTTTTATGGAAAAGTCCACACCTGTGGAGTAACGGTCAGCGCGTCTGGCTGCGAAACGAGGTGGCCCGGGTTCGAATCCCGGTCGGGGCAAGTTACCTGGTTGAGGTTTTTTCCGGGGTTTTCCCTCAACCCAATACGAGCAAATGCTGGGTAACTTTCGGTGCTGGACCCCGGACTCATTTCACCGGCATTATCACCTTCATATCATTCAAACGCTAAATAACCTAGATGTTGATACAGCGTCGTAAAATAACCCAATAAAATTTAAAAAATTATGGAAAATTTTGCATGTATAATGTAAAATTATGAAAGCATCAAGAAAGCAATTTCACGCTCTGAAGCGATTGGTTTAGAACAATATGAAAGTTTGGACTTAGTGAAAAATGTGAAAACCGAAATAGGGAGAGCAGAGGATTCTACAGCCGTTTCGGTGAAGAACAAACTTAAGAAAGTGTTAAATAATGGTAGTGGTGGATACCAACAATGTGCAACATTAGTGACTTTTACACGATGGCCATATTGGTTTAAGTGAAGAAAATCCACAGTTAAATTTCAATGACATGACTGCGTAAGTACTAGAGATGAACAAAAGTAACTGCCGCTCTCGCTCGCTGTGTTCGTTGCATTTGTCTTTCGAGTATCGACTCGTCATTCTCATGCGCTTCGAGTCTCGCTCATCATTCTCGAAATAGCATGTGGTCGGCGTGGAAAGATTTCGTAACTTTGAATAACATACATCATTGAAATAAACAACATTATAAATGTTTAAATGAGACAAAAAGTAAAACAGAACAGTATCTTAGTTATCAAAATGTTCTGGTTCTTTACATTATATTAGCTATGGTTATATAAATGGGAAAAAAAGAACAAATTCTCAAATAAATTTGCATTTCTAAGAAACAAAAAATATAACATTAATATCTTTTTACTTGAGATTGCACACTTGATCTTAAACATATGAAAAGAAAATGCCTAGCCTTTTAATAAGGGCTTAGTAATTAAATAAAGACTGGGGAACGGATTATTATACACTGAAAGGAAGAGATCATGTTTCTAATAGGCTGCTTGATTGTTTATACATATATAACAGTTTCCAAAGTAGATAAAAGTTCAGTCAAGTATAAACAACTGTGGCGATTCAAGGCTGCTTGAATTCGATCCGGTGCTGTGGATTGAATTCGGCGTAGGTCAGTCGTCAGAGCGCTTGGTATGTAGAACCAAGGACCCGGGTTCGATCCCCGGCACCGGAGCGAATTTTTCTCCTCAAATATTAATTGTAAATATTACACATATCATTCTGTAGGACAAATTAATAAAATCTATAATATTCTCAAAGCTGCAGTGCATATCGTCGCTAAAAAACGAAGTGGCGTAAGCGACAAATGTGTAATTTTACAGGAGAGCAGTTGAAAGAAAAGTGTGTTTATATGCGGACCTACAACTCAAAGTAATAAATTGACACGTCAAAGATAATACATTGATTCAGTTCGTTTATTGTTTCTCTTAATAAGGACTAATGGCAAACTCTAAAATTTTGATACCTTATAGGCCAAGAAGGCCTTAATTGGAGATACGTCTGTTCGAAAGATTTCACTCATAATAGGAAGGCACTTGAGCCATACACATGACTGATCGTATAATACTAATTTATGCTATTGCTTTGAGTTGTATTATTCTTTATTTATTTTTTGACTAATTTTATTTATTTTTTATTTTTATTATACATTATAATTATTTGAAAGTCTAGGAAATAAATAGGATTATAAACTTATTTTAATAGAGCAAAATCAAGATTTTTTTTTTGAGATTACATAAAATTAATGAATAATGTATTTATTTGTTTACAAACAATTTTAAGAAACACAAACAAGTATTGAAAATGTTCATGGGTTAATAATAATAATTGTACCCTAGAATTAATGTGGGAGTTCCTTGCAGAACGTTTTATAAACAACATCTCTTATTACTGATGTTGACCCTTTGCATAGCTGCTGCAAATCGTTGTACTTCTCAACCGAAATCTTTGGAGAGGTGACATTAAGAAGAGGCAGAGGAAGCTTCAAAATTTGAGAAATATTCCGTGATTTCAGAGATAGCTGCTTATAATGTTCGTCCAAATGACTAGGTTTTACAAAAACGCAGTTAGGGTCGTCTTTGGTCACTCTGACTTCTCTGACTGTAGTCCAATCAATCTTATTTCCAGACTGAAATTCTCTCAGAGATCGGATCCGAAGGCTCTCTGAAATACTTTTGTAGTCAAAGAAATCTTCTACCCTCATAGAGTGTACTTCACACGGAGCAGCACATCGAGCAAGTCACACAATGGGTACCAACTGGCAAGGTATGAATATGTCTCCTGCCTGAGCCAGAGCTGTTGAGATAGTGCTGTGTGCAGAATCACCTTCGTTTTGACCATGGTTAGGTTCAAATAAGCACAAATTGATAGACAGTAAATTCTTAGAGTTGCTTAGAATGTACAAAAGCATGGTCACTACAATGGTATTCTTTTTGGCATCTAGTTCTTGGGGGTAGATTCCCACACAGGTTGCAATCTCAGAAGATCCCCTCTTGCTGATAGTCTCGTTCCACAGGAAGCAATGGCAGTATTTGTTGGCAATGTTGTACACTGTGAAGTTATACACTGACAAACGCCTTCGATAGAAGACTGCACTTTCTTTGGAAATAGGCAGTTGAATAACTTGCTGAAGATCAAATACCGCAGATGCAAATTCTATAGGATTTTCTTTGGCAGCCATTTTTGCATCGTTTTTCTTATTTTTTACAGCATTCTTTTCTTCTGTATGTTTATCGTACATACCCTGCAACTCAATTTTCTTTACATCATCAGCATCACGGTAAGTTGCACACAAACTGCACTGGTCCTTCTTAGGATGGTGGAACGATAGGTTCATTGATTTGAAAACTCTGTAATAAGTCTGATAACTAGCCTTGGGCTGTGAGATGGTTTCTTCATTATACATAGCATGCATTTTAGACAGTGTCAGGTCTGGGTGTAAGTATTCACGAGACGTGGACTTGCGGCAATAATGGGATTCCATGCGTGGAAACTTATTTATATGATCGACAACAGAATCTCTAAGCAGCTTATCTTGTAGTTTGAGTCTTTCATTTCGGCCTCCGCGGTTGTCGGGAGCAATCATACTTTGGGAGTCTTCTTTTCAAGTGACGTGTGCATTGTCCTCTCTGAAATCTCCAGAGAGTTTAGAAACATTGTTTTGCATACGTTAACAGTATCATTATTGTGAGGTAGACTGTAGATCAATGTACTAGACCTCCTAGAGTTTTCAGCATCTGTTCTCTTCCGTTTTACGGATTTGACTTTCACATGCCGCACAATGAACTCTCGTTGCAACTGTAGGCTTTTCGTTCCGTAGAAATTTGAAAAAATATTTACTCTCTCATCATCTGTTCTTGCTTACATTGCTTGCTACACTTTTCATTGCACCGAGATTTTAATTGACGAGCTGGTACGAGTTTCTTTGTTTTAGTACTGGTGTATGCTTCACCTACAGTTCTTTTTTTGTGTGCCACGTTCTTCTTGTTTTCACGACGAATCTTCTTTAATGGAACTTCTCTCCTTTCGCCCTCCACTGCATAGAGATTTGAAAGATGTGGTGACATAGGTGTACTTGGAAGTTCACTATTCTTAACTACCTTAAACACTTTTTTACGTGATGACTGTTGAAGTTGTTGTTCTTCTTCAGAAGATTCTTCTGGACGATGGAAAGTGCATTCATTATTGTCACTTGACTGCTTAACACACAGTAAATATTTACAAATTTTGCAAATATCAGAAGCTTCACTTTTGCATTTGAGAAACTGACACTTTTCAGAATATTGTGGATTACAGTCACTGTTATCATAGTCACTAATTGGCAAGTCCAGCACGCGTCTTTTATTTTCTTCATGACAACACTGCTCCTTTGTAATAGTACTATCAGCAGTTTTAGCTTCTACATCGGCTTCAAAATTGTTTTGTGTGTGGCTTTTCAAAATACTGAGAGGAGCATCCATAGACTCCGATTCTGATTCTTCGTTCGCAGAATTTTCTTTTGAATAATCCACCTGAATCACTTTCCCGTAATAATATTTTTTCTCCGGTTACCAGTACATTTTAATTTCAACTCCTACCTTCAATGTGTCACAATCAATACTTTCAATCTCATTAGATGATACCACATTAGTAGATCCATCTCTCCATTTTACTATTACGTCCATGTTTGATATAATGCAATGCCGCTTTAAT
Source organism: Periplaneta americana (assembly GCF_040183065.1). Classification (NCBI taxonomy): domain Eukaryota; kingdom Metazoa; phylum Arthropoda; class Insecta; order Blattodea; family Blattidae; genus Periplaneta; species Periplaneta americana. Next base: position 137,516,539 of record NC_091121.1, on the reverse strand, counting down.
GAGACTGATATACACTATTGCTATGCAGAGACTGTTTCTTTTTGTGCCAATTTCATACTCCGGACAGCTTAATAATGTTGAAATAGTTTATTTGCTCGAATTTATAAATAAATGTTCATTTTTGGCATCACGTGGCAATCCATGGATTATAGGGAGCCTAGTAATACACTGCACACATAGACGTAACGACCATTTTTAAAAATGGTAATACCTAACGAAGAGACGTAAGCGACTTGCGAGTCTGATACGTCAGTTCGTCTGAAAAAGAATGAAAGAGCAATTGCGTTTACGACGATAACACGATGTTCACTGCCAAGTAACCATTAGAGATGGATGTACGCCAGTTCGTCAGAATATAGGTATGGTCCAACGAAGTGTGCTGGCGAAGTATCTCCAAATTTTTGGTTTTGGCGCTTACGTCACTTCGTCAGATAAGCGACGATATGTCTGTACAGATTACTGTGCACTTAACTGCGGATTCCCGGCCAAACAAGTCACTCAGCTGAGTGCGCTCCTAGTATAATGACAGTTGACATTGGTCATGTACGTCAACATAGGCCTATATACCTAACTTGGAGGAGGAGAATTCGATCCGGTGCTGTGAATTGAATTCGGCTTAGCTCAGTGGTCAGAGCGCTTGGTACTTAGAACCAAGGACCCGGGTTCGATCCCCGGCGCCGGAGCGAATTTTTCTCCTCAAATATTGATTAATAAGTAGCCAAATTTTACTCTATAAGAGTGTTAATGGTATATTGAATAACTGTGATTTTCTTAAATTCCTTGATTTCAATGTAAAACGAACAAAATTACGTCATAGGCAACCTTTTGTTATTCCATTTCCTAGAACTGTTTTCTTCAAGAAATCTCCAATGTTTTTTATGAGTAATACAACTTTCTATCTTTAAACTGTGATTTTCAATTATATTTCAGTTTATCAATTAAATAATTTCATACAATTTTAAAAAGAACTCTATTTCCTTCGGTATTTAAATTATGAGTAAGTGTATTATAAGGTCTTTATTCTAGTTTTGGAATAATTCCCGGGTGCTTGTGTAAAGAGGGTTAAGTCAAATTGCAAGGTATGTAAACTTCTTTCCTTTGGTACTGAACAAAACTCCTTTGTCACAAAATACGGAGCACTGTAACTGCATCATAGATGGAAGAATGACTTAACCCCTTTAACACAAAAGAAAAGTAATTGTGGATAGTTCAAATCTGTACTTATTCCAGTTTAGCCAAATCATACTTAACCCCCTTTACACGAGCACCCGCGAATTCTGCGCTATTCTATTGGCATTTGACAGTAATATTAACTGCGATATCATATTCCATCATCTATTATGTATCCTTCGTTCTTTCGGTTGAGTTGCTTGTTTTGTTTTTCTCACTATTATATACTTTGTATTTAAATTGTGGCTGTGTAAGCCACCTATAATTTGATTGGAAGCTTGCTTCTGTTAGTGGTGTGAAGTTTAAATAAATAAATGAATGAATGAATGAATGAATGAATGAATGAATGAATGAATGAATGAATGAATGAATGAATGAATGAATGAATGAATGAATGAATGAATAATTTATACTGTAAGTAATTATTAATTCACGCCGAAGTGCACATTTTCATCTTACAACTGACATTAAAGTCATAATTCTACTTTTGAGATACTATATTTATTCATAAACATTATTAATTACAATTTTGTTTTGAAAATATTATATTTGATATACGGCTAGATGGTAACCTCTACATCTAAATGAAACTAGTAATAGATCATGAGGAGAGATTTTAAATATCTAAATAAGTTTTTTCTCTAATATTATCCGATTTAGAGGAAATCGTTATGTTTCTATGAAGCATTTGTCAACATCACGGCTACTACAATAACTCTATGAAGGGCGGCCTGCACTCCTTACCTTCTTCTCCCCCTCTGCTGTACTCAGTCGGTGATGCCCGACAGTGCGCTGCGTTGCAAGATTTATTTTAAAGATTTTCGCAATTATTCAATTTAAATTTCATGACTAAACGGTTTGATATGCAAAAAAAAAAAAGTTTCAAGATAGTAATGTTCGGATTATTTTCACCTATCTGCTTCTATTGCAATCAGCCATGTCTCTCGGGCTATTACCGCAATAGAGCGCTGCAAACATTGGGAAAATACTTTTTCTTCCCCTGCTTCTTAACGGTGTTTTATTGAAGAAAAAGTGTAATAAAAACTATGTTACATTTAACATGTGCAATGACTTCTTAAATTTTGGTGCATCGGTCTACTTCCATTGTGTATTTCTAAGCATCGATCAGAAATCTTGAACTCAAATGTCACAACTTCTTACATACGTATATTATAGCATTCATTGATACAACACACTACTTGCTCTTCCTAGCAATTTACGTACACTGGCTAACTTATTTCGCATGATTATGCCTCGTCAGTTATGCTATGACTCAAACTTCAAGTAATAATAAATTTGGATTCATATTCAGAGTCATGTAAAAGAGAAATAATGGTTTTATGACTGCGACAGATGACACAGACTTCAGAGCAAGAGAAAGGTAGGCTCGTGAACTGGTGTAATGGAGCCATGTGAAGGGGTGAGAATGAGATAGTTCAAAGCCACACTTATAACAAAAATGTCTCTTGTGCAAGTTCATTATTTACACATTTGGCAAAGTTACTAGTAAAATATTATAAAAATTACTCAACGAATGACGTAAGTATACGCCGAAGAAAATGTGATACCGTACTTAATAGCATTGAAATCAAAACCTTCAAGGGGTTAGGTACAGCTTTCATTAGTAAAATTTTTGGAAATATTCGACATTTTTTTCCTCCATTGCTGTATCTTGTACAATAATGACAATTGGTATGTGTAAAACATTGTCCTGCTATATGAAAAAATATTTTTATGATTTAAAAAAATTCGGTCTATTTATATTTTTTTGTCAGAATTAAACATGGTGGCAGTTCACTGTGCAGTGATGAAGCGTTTCCCTCGTAACTCATAAACTTGTTAACTTTTTCATGTTCTCTCTCTGAAACTCATGTTTACAATATCATGCTCTATCAACTACATTCCGTAATAAATAATATATTTTTTTTTATTTTCTGTTAGAAGATAACACTGATATCTGACCTTTTTTAAATGAATTTATTTTTTTATCAGATAATCTGTCTAATGTAGAGAAGTGAACTTGCATCATATTATAGATATGACATGCAAAAATACACAAAAAATATTTCATCACAGAATGTTGGATAGTTTTTGAGTTATGTGGGAAACGCTTCATCACTACACAGTGAACTGAATTTTTGAAGAAAGAAAATGTAATTAATTTTTTTTTTAAATCGTAAAAATATGTATGATAAGACTTCCTTGTGTTAAATTCTAACGTACCTTGTTTACATGTTTCGACCTTTTATGGGTCATCCTCAGAACTGGTCGTTGTAGGTCTTGGCGCCTCTTCTTTTGTTTCCTGTGAGGGTGTAAAAGATCGAAACATGTAAACAAGGTACGTTAGAATTTAACAAAAGAAAGTCCTATCATACATATTGCGAAGTGATACAGTGTTAAAAGTTGTGTAATCGAGATTTATGCGTAAAAATATTTTTTTCATATAGCATAAGAACAATGTTTTACACATACTAATTTTCATTATTGTACAAGATACAGTAATGGAGGAAAAAAGTTTTTAATATTTTAAAAATATTACTGGTTTAAACTATACCTAATCCTTTAATGTGCCCTCTGTCAAATTTTCTCTGTGTGGCTTAGGACTATATCATTTTCACCCCTTCATATATACCATCTTATATTATTATACTACAGTAGGTTAAATTTTGTTTTAATATTTTTCTTTGCAATTTCTCTCAATGCTCCGGTAGAACATGAACTAGGTCGTTACAGAAGTGACCTAAATGCGTGATATCTTATGAAGCAAATAAGAATTTCACATATTTAACTTGGAATATTTGAATTTTCACGAGGTTTATCAGTTATTTAATTATCATACAATCCTAATTCAATGCATCTAATATAATTCAAAGATGATAAAGTACCTGTACATTAAAAATATTGGATCCTATACATATCTCTCACTTGATATAGTAAATTAAAACAGCAATATTCAAACCATTAGACCCACTCCAAGTTTATTTATTTGCTCATTCAATTACTTATTCATTCATTCGTTTCCTCCCACGTAATACTATAAAAGTTATGAAATAATTCAAAGGGAACTTTGAAACTTCTGGTTCAGTGCACATCTTGGTATCGACTAGTTTATAATTCCGATACTTTCTCCTGAGGATATTATTTATAAAGTAAAAATTTCCAGTCCACGGTGAGTTCTGATGAAAGACGAAACATGGCTTTGAAAAAATGAATATGATCATATTGTTAACCAGTACGGGTAGTGATGAAAGCCCTCTCCTAATAAGCAAATGGAATAGGTAGGAAAGCAAGATGGCGCAGACTTTATCACATAGAGGCAGGCAGAAGTTTCTAGCGTGGGATTCTCTTGGCGACGAATTATTTGAGGGAGAAGGCCCAAAGGAGATGCAAGCACGTACCCGGTCCCCTTTTCTTTACATGGAACAGAGAGGAACAGAGAAAGAGATAGGGAGATCTTGAAGGAGGTAAAAAGAAGGCGAGAAGAAAGGCATTTGACAAAGATATGGAGCGAGGCTGGTCGTACTCTACGTAAAATCTGTGATGCCACTCTTTGTAATGGTCACTTGGTTTTGTGAGCCAAACAGCTATTCTTACGAAATTTGTGGCTTGCCTCTACATCTTTTGTGATGGAAAAGAATTTATTAGTATAAAAAAGGTCTAAAAATCATACCAAACACAATTCAGAAACTTTATATCCCGCGAAGCGACAAATAATTTAAAGTTCTACACATATATACTAAATATAAAATAGAATTGTATTAATACTTATTAAAGACAAGTACAGCTCATAAAAGAAAACTGATTGCTTCTACCATTCACAATAAAAAAAACGGAGTCTACTACAATATTTTGAGTCTATATATTTCAATACGTTACTTTCCATCAACTCCTGTATTAAATACACAAGATATTTAATTCTAATATTTGTATATATTACTAACCAAAATATATCTCAGAGAGCTTCTTTAGTTGTGCCTCCGTAACTCAGTCGGAAGAACGTAGAAATTTAGATGTCAACGTTTCAGGTTAAAATTCTCGTCGCTTCTTTTCATTTTATTGTGTTACAGGATAGTATAAAGTAATAATATAAGAAGAAAAACTAATATTATGCAACTGTATTGTTTTAAATCTAACAGTAAATTTATATTATTTATATCAATAAACAATGATAACAAAAGAAAATTATAACTTGAATATTATTTATAATGCTAAAGAACGATAACAGAGTATAAATTATTACTTGAATATTATTTATATCGCTAAAGAACGATAAAATACAATAACTTGAATATTATTTATAACGCTAAAGAACGATAACAGAATATAAATGATAACTTGAATATTATTTATATCACTAAAGAATGATAACAAAATAAAATAACTTGACAAAGGCTCGAACTCACAACTTTCGAATCATTAATCGAACATACCGCTGCTCTACGAAATGCAGATCAGAATGACTCCTACTGAAACATCTTAGTTCCGAAACTACTTATATACGCGCATGCATCGTGTAACATCTCCGTTATACGAAGTGAACTTTTCGCTGTTCACGAGAGCGGCCACTTTATGTTTATAGCTGTACAAATATTCACAATTGACATTGAAATAGTTGCTGTTGTGTAACATTCGGAAATTACCTAGGTAATATTTTGTAATTATGTTATTATTATTTTTATGAAAAGAAGTAATTACAGCGTGATGTTGGCATGCTATAGCAATATTGTGAAATGTTGTCTTTATCATTTTTTAATGGATTCAAATCACATGAGTATTTATTAATAAATCTTATCTTAAGAAAATCTTTCTCTTATAATCGCCCTGTTGGAGGGTTGTTCCAGAAGCTTTCTCAATTACATCTGACAGCTCCAATATCCCCTTGGTGTTTATTTGCTTGGTGCCTTATTTTATCGAAGGAGATTGTGTAATGGTGCTATTATGACTGATAGCGGAAATGACGGAGGGCGTCGGTGCACATAGCAGAATGTACTAAAGTTGTATAGTATTAGAAATAATCGAAATAGCGCAGAAAACGTATCTAATACCATATTATATAAGGACATTCTCAGCAACATAATAGCCACCAGTAACCACGTGACCTACTAGAATAATAAAAACAAATGCACTCACTTGTCACCATTGTCATGAATAGAGCCACTGCAAGCAGACCGTCGCAGATTGTTGTAAGATGGCTAGGCGCACAGAAATATAATCAAATGGAAATGCTTAGGCCTACTGTGATCCGATTTTTTCGTCTGAAGAATACCTCTCCAGCACCTCCGACTTGTTGATGTGTGCGATGGAATACTATGTCACGGAAACTGAGCTTCCGGTGGCACTGGACCATCCTCCCTACATCCACGGTTTGGCACTCAGTGATTTTTATCTCTTCGGGCCGTTGAAGAAGCACGTAGATGGTAAGAGATCAAACACCGATACGGCATTTCTGAAAACCGTAATGACGTGGGTTCAGGGACTAGTCGCAGATTTCTTCTATGCTGGGATCGATTCTTGCCCAAAAAATTGTTTCAAAGGTCCGAAGAAAATGAAATTATTTGGGCCCAGGTCGGGGCTGTAGGTAGGATGGTCCATTATCTCCCACCGGAAGTACCAACCCCACAACTGATTCCGTGACATGACATTCACACCGAGTTGACGATGAATTTCTGCTAGTGAGATGTCCTTCAGACGCAAAACCCGCAAAACTACGGACTTTCATGTTTGACCATGTTTCCTTTCCATGTGCGAAGCTATCTTATAACAGATATTGCAAGGGTTTGATGTAAGATATGCGCCATGCGAGATAAAGCTGTGATCTGCTGTTGCGGCCCTGGCAGAAATTTCGAACAAGATGGAGAATATGTCACCCGTGAGAGCTCTTGTTACATTATTTTTTTTAATCACCTTGGTATCTTTGGCCCGAGACTGAAGACCAGTTCACATTGTGGGTCTCCCTGGCGGTGTGGCCAGCATGGTACAGGGTCATTCATGATACAATGTAGAATAGTAGGGCAGGAGATAAATGTTTTTCATTGTCTATGCTGGAAATGAAGTCACGGACCGTTTTGATAGGACGCTTTTCTTTTCTTAGCTGGGCTTTTATTGATAATATTGTAGAATTTGAAAACTAAGAAAAAGTTTCCATATGCAATTAAAATGAATTAAGTGTGAAAAAACGGAGAGAAAATTGATCCTCTTAAGCCTTGGTTTTTCTGAACCGACAGATGCGACGTGCGAGGTGCGAGGCCCGCCTCGCACAAATCCGGACTACACGAGAGAGAGTGGTTTCTGTGGCTGCGAGGTACGCAGACCTCACATCTCGCAGCCATAGAAACCACTCACTATCTCTCATGTAGTCCGGATTTGTGCAAGGCGGGCCTCGCACCTCGCACGTCGCATGCGTCGGTTCAGAAAAACCAAGACTTTACTGCTCTGCAGCTGCAGTATTAGAGAATCTTGACAAAACGTGCGACTATAAAAATACATCTGTTCTTCAAAAACTTTGCAAGTTATCTAAAATGGAGACTGTCTTCCGGAATAGGCTATGGTTAGTCGTTTCCTCGCCTGCAGTTTAGTAGTTTTGCGAAGTAGTTTTGGAAAATGTATATAACAGTTTGTTTACGGAACGGTTGACAAATAATATCCCGGCGTGTATAGTGCATTTTGAATTTCCTCAATCTTTTAAATGTTATCTTAAAAATGAAAACTTCTAAGTTCCTTTATTTTACAAACAAGTTAACAGTCTCACAACAAATACCAGTCTTATTCCTCTCATTCTTCTTATTTAAAGCTTGGCTTGAAAGCAATCACATTATAACGAGACTCTTCACAGTCAATTTTTATAGTTTATAATTTTAGTTTAATTTTATAAAATTATAAAATAATTTCATTTTCAATGCATAATTAAAAAATTACAAATGAAAAAAAATTAAATAAAAAAATATATATAATGTTTTCTGTACGCAGTTTTTTTTTAAATGTGCATAATAATAATTTATTATTATTTACGGTCTATACACATATTTGAACTGACAGTTTCATACAATCTGCTGGTAGTATCAAGTTTCCCTCATGTGCATAACTGTAAAGATAAATGTACTTGCATGCAAATTTAGTTGTGTAGCCTAGTTATGACATTCATATATAATTTTACGAATTTCTCTTAACAAATTAAGAAACAGAGCTTAACGTATAAGGTATTATTGGTTTCTATTTTATGTATGCCAAGAATGGTAAAAATCTTATAGTTTTATAGAAAATTGTCATGGAATTCAGGAATACATATTATATAAAAGCATAACAAAATTATATCTAAATATTCTATAGAATATTTCACTGAGAAATTAGTCGAAATTTCGTAATAATTAATGATCTAGATGTCGATCTTTTCAAAATGTGAAGATACAAGACAATTTCAAATAGTTGTGTCACCTCAGGTCATCATGAAGCGCGTCTTACGGTAAAAGGTGTACTGAGGTACAGGTCACTCATTTTAAGGTATGGGTAATATTTTTACCATTTAATTATGACGTAATATGCCAGCAGAAAATCCGAAGTGTCGACGATTATAGTGTTCTCTACGAAAGAGTAGGCGTGCTGTGTCCGTTAGAAAGAAACGAAGCCATTGATTTCGGTAATAAATGTTAGAAACTATTTGCTGAAGGTTCCCCTCGCTTTAATTTTCCAGCAGTATAAGGTCTAGATATTTGTCGGTCGAATTTTGTAATCAAAGATAACGATGTATACTGTAAATTTCAACTCTCCATTCAAGCTAACCAGATGTGACTTCATAATTATTATCTCGATGAATTTTTTGACATTATGATACAGTGTCTAAAATCTGATGTGGTCAAAGGCAGTGTCTACTGATGTATCTTAGATTCAATTTCCTAAGTTAAACACAAGCTTTCGCAAGGATATTCATAATATAGTAAAATTTTATTTTCAGGAAATAGCCCTATTGCAGGCCTTAAATGTCATTACGACATTGGCACCACAACTTTTTCCTTAACTTCATGTCGTTACCACTTGTCTGCGTCAGAAATTCCGTGCCATTTTGTTAATGGTACAGTCCAGATGATAATTTTTTGCTGAGATTCATTAAGACGACTTCCGGAAACCTCCTCCTCCTCTTTCTTCTCCTCCTCCTCCTCCTCCTCTTCCTCCTCCTCCTCAAGGGAAAAATTGTTCCGGGACCGGGTATCGATCCCGGGACCCTTCGCTTAGCGCACAAATGCTGTACCAACTGAGCTACCCAGGAAGCATACACGACACGGTCACAATTTTTCCCTTTATATCCACACAACTCAAACGAGCAGACAAAACGCCAGAAGCCCAACTTTGAGTGCACAGGAATTCTGTGTGACTTAAACTGTGGCTTTCTGTTAACGTACCTACAGTAACGCATTTATTATGCAAATCTGATTTTCTGGTAGTAGCTCCCTGTGAAGCATAGTTGAATAATTGACGGTGTCGTGTATGGTTCCTGGGTAGCTCAGTCGATAGAGCATTCGTACGCTAAGCGAAGGGTCCCAGGATCGATACACGGTTCCGGAACAATTTTTCCCTTGAAATTATTCAAGTCTGCTTCACAGGGAGTTACTACCTGAAAGCCAGATTTGCATAAAAATTAGGATATTTTGAAAGAATTAAATAAGCTATTGACCGAATTTTAGAAAATATTGAAAATAATAGAAGAAATGGAAATCTGATATGCACAGAATGCCTAGATCAAGGATACCACGCCAAGAACTAAATTATTTCTGGAAACGTAATACAGAGTGAGCAAACTTTTATTATTTCCATATTACCTAAACCAGTTCCGACTCCAAAAGCTCCATGCTTTAATCACATATATCTTGAAAAATAATTGATTTAAACGAAATGGATATCTTGAATATCGGGACAAACTTCAATACTAAAGAATATTGAAAACAGAAGACAACTTAAAAGAAAAAATTGAGCGTACAAAGAAGAGAACGTAATATTGTTCAAGTTTGGATGAAGAACTAAATATAATGCCATATAATCACACACAGTCTTACTTAAATTAAGGAATATATAGCCAGCCTAATATCCTTAAATGGTACAGTATATTCAGAATATCGCGGCAACGTATTGGATTGGGCATGACATGACATTTGAAATTTCGTAGTTCACAGACGAACATACTCGTTCGGTATCATAGTAAGTTAGTCAACCCCATGACAGGCCAAATCGACCCAGAGGATGACGACAGGTTAAAATTCCCATCTTTACAGACAATCGGTATTAATGGCAGCAGGAATGTCATTCCTACGTGGTCGCCAACTTTAACCCCAAGGAAATGCCCCTGGTACTTTTTTTCAGTAGGTTATTTTACGACGCTTTATCAACATCTTAGGTTATTTAGCGTCTGATTGAGATGAAGGTGATAATGCCGGTGAAATGAGTCCGGGCTCCAACACCGAAAGTTACCCAGCATTTGCTCATATTGGGTTAAGGGAAAATCCCGGAAAAAGCCTGAACCAGGTAACTTGCCCCGACCGGGAATCGAACCCGGGCCACCTGGTTTCGCGGCCAGACGCGCTAACCGTTATTCCACAGGTGTGGACCCCTGGTACTCATTTCTGGTATAGGCTGAGTAGACTCCAGGGTCATAGTGCGGCTGGAAGGATTAGATGAATGGAAAAATCCATGACCCCATCGGGAATCGAACCCGCGATCTTCCGGCTTTCACCGTTACGCCTGAACTCTACCGCGCGTCCCCGTTCAATATCATATGGACATACACATACACACTACTCAATTCACACACGTACATATAAAATAGAGGGGCTGGGTGCAAAAAAGGCATTTTAGAGGATGTGCCCTTTTTGAGTAAAACGCTTAATTTTTTAGTCCTTTAACGATGCTGTATCATCTACTAGGTTATTTAGCGTCGATGGGAATGGTGATAACTAGACTTCGTGGAATTGCTACGAGAATCGCAAGGTTTACTGCGCACGCAGTATAGACTGTATGAGAAGGGGGCGTGTAAAGGATTGAGTATGTCTCTGATGTATAAACACTGAGCAGTATACTGCGGTTACAATAAAACCTGTATCCTGCATTGAAAAAAATATAATGAATGATCTTTGAAGTAGGATATGTCTAAACATGTAAATACACAATTATTTCATTGTGAGATATATTAACTCTTAAAATTTAATGTAAGATACTCACATCATTCTTGAGTATGTGCATTGCAGTGAAGAGTTACGTACATTTTGAGCGACTGCAAAGTAACCTCCTGCGACGGTCACTTAAACAGTTTTTATATTGTGAAATGTACGTTCAACACCACACGATATAATACGTGCATATTTGAAGAACGGAAAGTTACTACTTTTTAGTACACCAACTTCAGACGTCTTGTCATGACCTGATAGTACATAATTTATAATACGAATGTTGTGAATAGGCAGAATTTTTAGCAATAATGTTTCTCAACTCACATTTCACTTTTTCTGAAATTAGTGAATTGTTATTTTGGATAACGGTTTGTGATACTTTATACACTATATTAAGGGCTTCTGAGAGTTGCAGTTTAGATGATTCTAACAGAATGATGCTTTTGGACACGATTTTAAAATTAGAATTAATGAACAGAATATCATCCAATAGCTGTTCAGAAGGCAATGATTTTATAGCTGCAACAACGGAACTGTCTGTCCTATCCAATGCATCAATTACCTCTATTATTTTGCTGTAATGTTCTGCATAATAATTAACAGCATCCAACCACGTTGCCAAACGGGTCAAGACTGGCTGCAGGGGTAAGGGTATTCCAGGGGCAATTATTTGGAACAGCAAGACTCTCATTGTAGTATGTTTGATTGAATTTTTGTCTGCACTGAACAAATGTTAAGCTTTGACTATTCCAACCACAGTAATGCAAAAACAAGTGCTTACATAGATATACATTAATTGTAGCTGCTCTATCTATTTGGACCGGCCACATCTCTTAACATGGACTGCTTATACTACGCGACCGGGCGGTCGCTCACCTCCTCTATACTACCGTACATCGGCAACCTGAGTGCATGCTGTGTGGCAATTTAAAGAAGTCTAGTGATAACTAGATGGTATTTGGCGAGATGAGGCCGAGGATTCGCCTACATTACCTGGCATTCACCTTACTGTTGGGGAAAACCCTCGGAAAAAACCCAACCAGGTAATCAGCCCAAGCGGGGATAGAACCCGCGCCGAGCGCAATTTCAGACCGACAAGCAAGCACCTTAACAGACTGAGCCACGCCGGTGGCTCACGCTTTGTGTTCCCTGATCTGTTATGCATATGGTCACCAAGTTGTAGTTCAATACTGTGATCATAGAGGTCAGGAGTACCCAAACTGTAAAGGCGTAGATCACATTTATTACGGTTTGAATTTTCAACATCAATTTTCTCAAAACCTGCATTTGAGAGAAGTACCTTCCTTGCACGCAACCACTCAATTTCAGAAACATACGCATACAACTATAAAAAAGATTCATAAATTGACATACGCATAGCCTATATTTGAACAAACATACAGTCACACAAATATATGTGCATGTATACAGATATATCTACTATACAATTACCACGCACACATACTCTACTTATAAACTCTGTACATACTTGAATACATGTCCCGCGCCGTGGCGTCGTGCTCTAAGACATCTTGTCTAGGACTCGCGTTATGGAATGTGCGCTGGTTCGAGTCCTTATGGGAGAAGAAATTTTCTCATGATATTTCGGCCAGTGTATGGGACCAGTGCCTACCCAGCATCGTGATGCACTTGGGGAGCTACGATTGGTAGCGAAAATCCGGTTTCCCAAACCAGCTATAACGACTGGGCGGATCATCGTGTTTAATCACGCAATACCTCCATTCTGATTGGATGATCGTCCACTTCTGTTTCGGCATGTGGACGTGAGGCCAGCAGCCGGCTGGTCGGTCTTGGCCCTTCATGGGCTGTAGCGCCATGGATTTACTGAATACATACATAGGCTACACACACATTCATATACGTAGGCTATACACGCATCCCTATTATAATACATATTTCGATTTACCAGTTGCTCAGCTGGTTCTAGTCTTAGTAATGTAAAAGCGTTTTTCACATATATAGTAATTTTGTTTACGATTTTCCGTAATAAATTTTCCATATTATACTAATTTTCGCTATTTCAATATGCCCCATTGAAATTCTTGTAGTGTGTCTGAGTGGCCAGGCTACAGTATCACTCCCTGAAACAACCACCCTTCCTATCTGTTCTTCCAAGTAGTCTTCTTAATATAATTGCCCCCTCTCTGGTAATTTACATGTAAATTGTGGTAGAGGGATATGCAGGCAAGGGGGCATCATGAAGCATTGCCCGGATCCAGGCTCGTGTTTCCATAGTCTCCGCTTACCTCTCGGCTGAATATTACTGAATTCGAAACCTGGGTTGCTGTAGTAAACTGTCGATAATAATTGACTCCCGTGATTAAATCCGGAAAACCTCATTTTGATATACGTTGGACATACAAAATGACAGCGAATGGTATCAATTTTTCTACCTACTCCACCGTGTTTTTATCTCAGTTCGTACTATATATAAAGGGTTCAGAGCCATAGTGGGCTAAGCGCCATTTATTAAAAACGGAGAAAATAAGGGTTAAAGTTAAGTGAATACCATAGTTTAATGAAGATTGATATATTATTTAGTTTAATGTATATGCTTTATATTACTTGCTATATGTTTCCATTGAATTATGTATGTACGTACGTACGTACGTACGTATGTATGTATGTACGTACGTATGTATGTATGTATGTACGTACGTATGTATGTATGTATGTATGTATGTATGTATGTATGTATGTATGTATGTATGTATGTATGTATGTATGTATGTATGTATGTACGTATTTATTAATACTACAATTGGGTATACACCCGGTGGCAGTGATATACAATAATAACATTACAATAGTTATGTTAATAAAATTGACAATAATTACAACAATAAAAAATAAAATAAACGCAAATTAGTTCTAACTATAAATAAATAGGTACAATAAACTTAGGACTATAAATAAAAACTATGCTATAATAATGCCTACAATAAGCAAAAGTAAACCTAACTTATAAGTACTTCTATTACACCCATCTATTACCAACTTAAGGTCCACACCTGTGGAGTAACGGTCAGCGCGTCTAGCCGCGAAACCAGGTGGCCCGGGTTCGATTCCCGGTCGGGGCAAGTTACCTGGTTGAGGTTTTTTCCGGGGTTTTCCCTCAACCCAATATGAGCAAATGCTGGGTAACTTTCGGTGCTGGACCCCGGACTCATTTCACCGGCATTATCACCTTCATCTCATTCAGACGCTAAATAACCTAAGCTGTTGATAAAGCGTCGTAAAATAACCTACAAAATAAAATAAAACCAACTTAAGTAATTACATATCACCTTCATTAATTACATATCATCTTAATTAATTACATAACAACTTAATTAATTACATGACACAACTTAGATAATTGAATCGCACTTTTTAGAAAGGAACTAAGTCAAAATGTTCTATTTTTCAGGAGAGCAAAAGAACTTACTTTCATGAATAAATACCAGTGTACCAGTGCCGTAATATAACCATCAATTCGATGTTAGAGATACAGGGAAAGGTTCGTTTAAGTTTCTTCCTTTGTTTATCTTTGCGTCTTGGAAGTATTAATCATTTCATCAGAAGAAATAAAAATGACACATTTTGACTTAGTTCCATTCTAAAAAGTGCGATTCAATTACACTGCAACTACAATTACATTTTCAGTCTAATTTTCTCAACTTTTCCTTAAATGTACTGATTTTGAGAGGATCACCCTGAAAGATTGCCGCAGGATAAGATGTTCCAGTATACTGTTCTGCAGTTAAGAAAGGAAAATTTTGCCATGTCCGTTCTTTGTTTTCTGCATTTAAAGTTCCTAATATGATCAGCCCTGCCTAAGTATGATGGTGTCACTAATCTAGCATTGTGTCCCATTTGTGCCTTAAACAATGCGGTTAGTCTGGTTTTTCGTCGCCTTGATTTGAGAAATTGCCACCCTAAGTCTTTTACTATCTCTTCACCATGTCCCTTTCCCATTTTGACATATTTTGTTGCCTTGCGCTGAACCTTTTCTATTGAATCGATTTGGTTTTGTCTGTACGGATCCCAACCTACTGCTCCATATTCCATAATTGGGCGAACAAGGGTTTTGTACACTATTTTTTTTTTTACATTTACGGAACGTAGAAGATACTTGCTGTTGAATGTGAGGGTTTTATGTATAATTGTAACGATCATGTTCACTTATTACGTAATAGGCCTAAGTAAACTAAATATTGACGGTCACCATTATCATATCCTATTACTGAATAAAATCGCGCTTTACTGTTGTCACATATCATAAATTAAATTATCCATATTATTCTATTAGCAGAGTTCGCAAGATATTATCGACCATACCTGCACCGAAAACCATATTCAGCAGGTTCGCGAAACCTATCAGTTCCAAGCACAGTTTTGAAGCATTAAGTTCATAGTCATTAATCATCACTATCATTATTCCATTATCATCATTTTCGTCACAGTAAGCAAAACAAAATTGTAAATATTTTTTTCTTTCGAATAATTTCAGGGGAAAAATTGTTCCTGGGCCGGTCACCGAATCCGAAACCTTTGGCTGAGCGCGCCAACGCTCTAATCTGAGCTAGCCATGGCCTCTACCAGACCCGGGCACAATTATTCCCTTTTTTATCAAGTTGGTTGGCTAGACGGCAGAGGCCCAACATTGAGTGCACACTTTCTATGTAACATAAATTTGTGGTTGTCTGTTAACAATTAGTAACGCGTAATTATGCAAATCTAGCTTTGAGGTATAGCTCCCTGTAAAGCTGACTTGGATAAATTCAGAGAGCGTTGGCGAGCTCAATCAAAGGTCTCAGGTTAGATCCCCGGCTGCGGAACAACTTTTCCCTTGACTTTTTTTAAGTCGGCTTTACAGTAAACTATACCTGAAAGCCAGATTCGTATAATTTTTCATATCCTTTATAAAACCTAATTTCTCTATGTTTTCTATTTTATCATAAATTCAAATTAATTAATATTTAAATTTATTCTCTGAAAATGTTAATGCAGATGGTGTAGGCTTCACAAGGAGGTGGTGATTTTTCACAAGGGAAAAAATAGAAGAATTTTTCATAAATAGGCCTATATATACATGGTGAACCATAAGTAATGTGACTAGTTCAGGGGGTTATTCTCTGAGATATTTCAAACGAAAAAGTTTAATACAGTTTTTCTCGTTTTTGCTACCTTTCCGAGACAAAATCTGTTTTATATTAAAAACTTCATAGGGTGTTTTGAGAAAGCCATTGATTTAATTCTCAATATGCTCAGTCAATTTAAAAGAGCAATGTTTTATGATAAGTGATTGATAGAATTTAAGTTTTGTCCTTTAAATATGCAGAAACTTTAGCGGAACAAATGTAATATTTAATGTTTCTTTTAACAACTAAAAATAAACAGTAAATGTATGAAAGCAGCTACAGCAATAGTTTGGTCTGTGGACGAATTAGTTCATTGGCGTAATTAGACTGGAGGAACTATTTTCAAGAGATTGGCACTGGGACAGGAGACGATAGCAATGCGGAATAAAATACATATCCTGTTTAGTGAGTGAATGCTTTCCTCCAAGGAAGTAATGAAGAGAGGAAAACAGACGTTAGAGGAAATGCCGCACGATTGCTCTGTGAGAAAGCTGTCTTATCGAATGGAGTGTATATATTTGGTAAGAATACAGTTAATTTTGTGCTTTAAATGTCATATTTCCTATTGATTTCAATAAAGAAAGTCGGAAGCTCTTAATGCTTATTTTGCCCTTAACTTAGTTCCAGTTCTGCATTCTTGATATCCAATAACAGTAATAATCACTTCGGAAAAATTGACTCCAAATTGTATTCTCTCATTTATTAGAAGCATAAGGTGTATAGACATATTATTTTTATTCACAAAAAAATAAATTTCATAGTGTGAATGACAATCTTCTCAAACGCCATCATCTTTATTATCACCATTATCGCCTACACATTTTAATAATAATAATAATAATAATAATAATAATAATAATAATAATAATAATAATAATAATCTAATGCATATCATGAAGAAAATACGTGGGGATTGGAAAGACAGTTCATTATTCTTTATATGAAAGGAGTAAAAGTCAGGATAGGAGAAGAAATATCTAAAGGAAGTGAAATGAGGAGAGGAGCTCGACAAGGGTATCCTTTATCACCTATATTGCCTATCCTGTTGAACATCTACTTGTAGAATTTAGTGGAGAACTGAGAGGGGTGATAGTAGGAGGAAGAAGAATAAAGTACATAAGATTTGCTGATGATATGGCATTATTAGCAGAAGAGGAGACGATACTAAGGGATATGCTACTGGAGCTAAATTACAGATATAAGCAGTTTGGGATGAGATAAATGCAAACAATGAAGCTGTGTTGGGAAGAGTGGGTAAAGAAAGAATGATGCTGAAACTGATCAGGAAGAGGAAAAGGAATTGGTTCGGTCACTAACTGAGAAGAAACTGCCTACGGGAGAACGGGACAGAGGAAGATACCTAACAATAGATGACATTAAGATGTGAACCGTTGAGAGCAGAAGTGCTGTAAGTCAAAATTGGGTAATGAGGGTTAAAATGAACATTCTGTAAAATACAGCTCAAAGGAGCGTTTGATATTCAATTTATTTAAACTACTAATAGTCAGTGGATAGCACAAAGGACATATCAATTGCTACTTTGCGCTGTATTTTACAGAAGTTTTTACTTTAAATCTCATTACCCAATTTTGACTTACACTACTTTTGCTCTGAACGGCTCATATGTAGATCATAATATGCTGAAATTCCTGTGGAGTAACGGTCAGCGCGTCTGGCCGCGAAACCAGGTGGCCCGGGTTCGAATCCCGGTCGGGGCAAGTTACCTGATTGAGGTTTTTTCCGGGGTTTTCCCTCAACCCAATACGAGCAAATGCTGGGTAACTTTCGGTGCTGGACCCCGGACTCATTTCACCGGCATTATCACCTTCATATCATTCAGACGTAAATAATCTAGATGTTGATACAGCGTCGTAAAATAAACCAAGAAAATAAAATAATAAAAGCGGGAGACAGAAAATAGGAAAGACTGGAGACTGCTAGGTTTTCAGTGAAAGACCTGAGGCAGAACACATGTATGTATGTTTTAATATGTTTACTTTCAAGATTGTTTATGCATATATTCAATGCTTATTCCAATCACTGTATAATTATTGTACCACAGGATATTGTTTGAATATGTGCCTGAAGATGCAAAAATAGGCGAAAACTTTATCAGTAAATCTTTTAACTTCAATGAATTATTTATATTTATAAATATTTGTTGTTGTTTTTAAAATATTGATAAGTAATTCAGATTGAACAATTTAAACAAATATTAATATTATATTATATTGTATATTGACCTATCGGAACACTATTACAATGCTTTCTAAGTTCTAATTTCTACTCAGCGTGGAGTATATACCAATGCTGTTGTATCTGGAATTGATTGATGACGAGAAAAATGTTTGGCAATTTAAATTTTAATTAAAAGTAATTCATAGATTAAAATTTATTCATGGTGGATGGTTGTGGTGAAAATCATGTA
This sequence comes from Periplaneta americana, assembly GCF_040183065.1. NCBI lineage: Eukaryota > Metazoa > Arthropoda > Insecta > Blattodea > Blattidae > Periplaneta > Periplaneta americana. The sequence continues at coordinate 137,497,646 of NC_091121.1, read as the reverse complement.
TTGATGTCGGTATAACAACAATTGTAAGCAGGAATAATGCAGTATTTTCTATCTAGTATAACTGCAATTATTTTCCGAAGTTGACTCAAAATTCCCAAACAGAAATCACCGAACGCATTTCTATTTAAACAGTAGATATGGGCAAAGTCTTCGGAGTTGAGCTCGGGCGTGAATTGGATTCCCGCTTGGGCTGATTACTTCATTGGTTTTTTCCGAGGTTTTCCCAAGCCAGTATTCGAATATCAGGTAATCTATGGCGAATCCTCGGCCTCATCTCGCCAAATACCATTTCGATATCACTAATTTCATCGATGTAAATAATCTAGTAATTGATACAGCGTCGTTAAATAATCTAGTAAATAAAACAAGCAAGAGACCAAATCCAGGATCGTTGTTATTGTGACATTAATAAATTATGTGTACTTTAACACCTTAAAACATGGAAAGGAATTCGAAAGTATATCCTCACATTTATTTCCTGGTCTTTTAAGAGCAGCCACACACAAGCAAGCTTTATTGGGCTCTTAAATATTCGACCCTCGTCTTCTCCACCAGTTGCCACGGAAACAGGTGGGTTAGGTGGAGTCAATAAGTCGTGGTAAGAGCAATTAACGGTGCAGTGATTTGGGGGAATTACTATATCCGGAAGTTTTAGTTCTGCGAAAACAGAACCTCATGTCTCAGTAACGCAGTTTAAAAGCCAGACAAAATTATTTTTCTCTCAATCAAATCCGTCCTACTTCCGTTAACCAAATAGATTTGCTCTTGGTAGATTTTATAGTCCCGTCGCTCTTATTTCCGGCAGCCAATCACGTTGCAGGTCGGCTGCATTTAAACGTGTGCGTCTTGTGAATCGCTACTGATGACGTTATGCACTTCCTAAGGCTCGATAAATAATATAATCGCCTCCATTTTGGCTCTTTTGTTGGCGTTCGCAGAAAGCACACGAGGACGTTATTTGCCGCTCAATTATTAGCTCAATTACAGTGCGTTTGATTTATTATCATAGGAGCTACGACATGATATTGTTTAACGGTGTGGCAAATTGATTACTCGTGTGGTAGCTCGGCAACGGAAGAACAAAAATGGCGAACGATACTACCTACCTAGATAGACTTTATAGAGCCTTCACTTCCTACGGCGTAAGCAAAGAGGAGAAGTCACGCCGGAAATAACAACGCCACTATAGTTTCGTTGCCCTACTTGTGCTTTCCATATCAAGCAAAAAGGATGTTTTTTTATTGGGATGACTGTACCAGATATAATAAACGTGTCTTGTTGGAAGTTGTGTTTTAAATTAATATGTATTGTAAGATGAACATTGAACATTTCAAAATGGTTGTCATTAAATAATTAATTAATTCATTCATTGTTCTGCCCAAGGGCAGGTCTTTTACTGCAAACCCAGCATTCTTCAATCGTTCCTGTTTTCTGCCTTCTTCTTTGTCTCCTCATATGACCCATAGCCTATATCTTATGTCGTCTATCACCCGATATCTTCTTCTGCCCCGAACTCTTCTCCCGTTCACCATTCTTTCCAGTCATATAAAAAGGTAGCCGCGTAACATGCCATGAATGCACATGGGGTGCATGGAGGTAGTGCTCCATGCTTTCTTGACCGCGGTACTACTGTAGAAGGAGGTGGTGTGGTCGGCACCACGCTCCGACGCCTTTTACCCCGGTGAAAGATCCGATACTCTATTTGATAGTAGGTTGAGTGGACTTCGGAGTCATTCTGAAAACGAGAAAATCCCGCCACCACCCAGTATCGAACCCCGGACTTTCCAGTCCGTAGTCAGCTGCGCTACCAACTGAGCTACCCGGCCGTCTTCCAGTCATATAGGTGATTAAAACAAAAGGGGAAGCAAAATTGAAATAAACACAAATCCTTTTATTTATTGATTAGTTAGTCATTCGTTTGATGGGTTTAAGGCCTTCAGGCTTTCCCTTCCATGCAGCCAGAAGTAACTACTACATAGTCTGTACAATAAACTAGAATAGATACCTACAATAAAACGATGTTACAAGACTGTAATAGTATGATCTAAAAATATAAGCCACATTAACTTGTAAGAAGTAAATTACAGTAGACCTATTCAGCAATTAACGATTTTAAGCCTAATAAGTGTATTCAAATTATTAACAGAGAAGGGAGATAAAAGTATGAGTAGACAGATCATATTTTACAATGATAATGAAGTGTTCGATTGTTTAACAGGTGCGTTTTCAATTTCTTTTTTAATTTTGACTCCTCTCGGAAATCTCTGATAGGGATGGGGAGAATTCCAAACTTTAACAAGTGACGCTTAAAGATAAAAATATTATAGTGCAGTGTTACTTACAAATGGCTTTTAGGGAACCCGGAGGTACATTGTCACCCTCATATAAGCCCGCCATCGGTTCCTATCCCGAGCAATATCAGTCTCTATCATCATATTCCACCTCTCTCAAATCCATTTTTATATTATCCTCCCTTCTACGTCTTGGCATCCCCAAAGGTCTTTTTCTCTCCTGTCTTCCAACTAACACTCTATATGCATTTCTGGATTCGCCCATACGTGCTACATGCTCTGCCCATCTCAAAAGTTTCTGTTTAATGTTCCTAATTATGTCATGTGAAGAATACAATGCGTGCAGTTCTGCGTTGTGTAACTTTCTCCATTCTCGTGAACTTTATCCCTCTTAGCTCCAAATGTTTTCCTAAGAACCTTATTCCCAAACACCCATAACCTTTGTTCTTCTCTCAAAGTGGTAGTGCAGTGTTATATGAATAAGTTATTAGGACAGGGCATGGATAATAGGGTTTGTGATAGTTGTGAAAATCGGAAAGCCAACTGAAAGGATATCATAAATATCTTGGTGAGGATGTACTTACTATATTAAACAGGAGGACAAGGAATGGAAGGTTTTTCGCTCACTCACTCGAAGCCACGATAACATTTTCAGGAATGGTGTTACATAAGCAGATCAACTAATGTTGTAGTAACACTTAAATCAGTTAATGGAGAGTCATAATAATAGAAATGCGGCATTAAGTGTGTTTATACTAATATTTTTTTTAGTAGATCGATGAAAATATTTTCTTGCAAGTCTACGCAGTTTATATAGGCTATTACAAGTAAGACGTTTGTCCATGTATATTCTTAGATTTTTAACTGCTTCATTGTAGGGAATTTGAAACCATCAAAACACTGTGCTGTATCTACTGAGCTCAGCAAAGGATTATTTCTCATAATGATAGCTTGCGTCTTTTCAGGGTAGAGTCTGACTCCATAATTTTGCGTCACTTTATATAATGAGTCGAGGCCATTGTTAATTTTTGTAACTGTGCCACTTAATGTTTTCTTATTTGTATGCAAGTATACTTAAATACTGTACCTGTATTTTATCTGTAACAAATGCATAACAGTTGTTGCTGGAGTATGAAAAGAATAAGAACATATTTTGTGCTCCTGTACAGTTTCCTCAAACGTAGTTAATAGGTTTCAGAAGTAAGCCAACGATTTTTCATATCGTCCTTAAAATCAAAGTTATATCATATTCATGAGAAATAAGACTCTGCTGGTAATATGGGAATATTAATTTCTAATACTATATGTTTTTGGCGTTGTGGGAATGTTAACATTCAAATTCAAATTTTAAATATATATATATATATATATATATATATATATATATATATATATATATATATTGCAATTTATTAAAACATAAATAACATTTCATTATTTTGTACTGAAGTAAAATATTACAGTGGAACGATCAAATTAATCATCAAAATATAAGTCAGTTATCAACTACGAAATACAGTACTTAGCTAAACTGCTAACAATGCCTATATTTTAGATACGATAATAGTGTTAACGTTCCGTTTACGCAGTGGGCCTCATTTGCTTGTAGTAGGTATAACTTTACTTTTACCTTTACCTTTAAAGTTTACAAAACACTTGTTTCTTCATTCCATTTCAAATCAGAAAGAGTCTTTTCCTTGGGTTTCGACAAATAATTACTTATAATTGTTACAATGGAATAAATAAATACTTTACAGTTAACACCAAGATTGTATTGTCAATTCTCAATAAAGCCTAATGTAATGGTTCCCAAACTTGGGGTCATGTATAAATCTAAAGAGTGTCTCGTAATGATTTACCAGAAAAAAAATATATTATCGAACACTATGTATTTAGTAACATGAGCAATATTTTTTTTTAACAATAACAAGACTTCATTGCAAGCAAAAATGTCATGCAATAACAAAGATTTTACAATACTAATGTGATACTCGTATATGAATATTTTTCAAAATTCGAAATTGACTACCAATCTCATAGTCAAATACATATTAAAAATCATTGTACAAATACAATGCAACTGAATCACACCCGAAAAAACAAACATTTATTTATACATAAAAAATTTTCATCATCTTCAACCAAACGGAGTAGTTGAAATACCCCCGTAATTTTTTGTATATTTTCAGATGTTTGAACTTTTTTTTTTTATTATTTAGTGACAATATACTACCTTTACTATATATCTATCTGTCTGTGTCTCCCTGCCTATCTCTTTACCTACCTATCTATCCATCTGTCTGTCTATCTGTTTGCCTGGCCGTTCGTCTCTTCGTCTGTCCCTCAAGCCATCTGTCCTTCCGTTCGCCCTTCCATCTATCCATCCGTCTCTCTTTCAATCCATCCGTCTGTCCGTGTGTACGACTGTCCGTCCGTCCGTGTGTCCGTTCGTCTGCCTCTCTGTCCATCTGTCCTATGTTTCCGTCTGTCCGCCTCTCTGTCCGCCTGTCCTATGTTTCCGTCTGTCCACCCATCCTTCTGTCCGTCCGTCCGTCCACCTCTCTGTCCGTCTGTGGGTCCGTCTGTCTGTCCGTCCGTCTGTTCGTCCATTTGTTCGTGTGTCCGTCCCTCCGTCGGTACCACATAAAAGCAACTAAAATAAAATTTATTAATAATATGACAAATTTCCGAGAAGAGGAATAAAACGTTGTAATGTGAGAAACTTATTTAACAGAATCGCAAAGCAACAAATATGTCTATTTTAAATCTTGATTATACAACTTTTAACACTATATCACTTCGTATTATTTGTCTTTCTTGTGTTAAATTTTATATTACCTTATTAACATGTTTCAGCCTGCTATTGGCCATCTTCAGAACTGGTTGCTGGTGGTCTTGCCGCCTTTTGTTTTGTGTGTTTCAGAAAAAAAAACACCCTCTTTGACTCCACATTACACTACACAAACACATCCCCACAGGAAACAAAACAAAAGGCGCCAAGACCAGCAACAACCAGTTCTGAAGATGGCCAATAGCAGGCTGAAACATGTTAACAAGGTAATATAAAATTTAACATAAGAAAGACAAATAATACGTTTTCCGAAATGTCTATTGTACCGCACATTGATTTTATACACTAATTTTATATCTGGGGTAGCCAGAATACCCCGCTTGATATTGCGAGGGTTAAGAATAACTTTTATTTTGTGAATATTATTAAGTGATTTTTGGCGACAAATGTGTCTTTGTTTTTCCAGAAAGTAGCTCTCAAATCTGGACTCTGTATAGGGTACATAGTGATATCACTTTCAAGTTCAATGATATTTATCGTTTTTGTTTCAATGGAAATCATAGACGAGAAGTTTATTTTGCATAGGCCGAAATACGAGTTTGCGTATGTTATCAAAAATTTAAGAGCTTCTTTTGCAAGCTCGAGATATTCATACATTTTTTCTATCCAAAATTGGTCTAAACTCTGCGAAAAGACCTAGTTTCAACATTCGATCAGTAGGTACATATATATTTAAATTATTATTATTATTATTATTATTATTATTATTATTATTATTATTATTATTATTATTATTCCTTTAAATTTAAGTCACTTGAACGCGACAGATATAATATCCATCTGTGACTGTCGTATTGTTTTGAGTGTCCCCTGGAAAACACTAAAAAAAAACTTATTTGGAATTCTGCAATTTTAATTGCATGTTCGCATAAACAAATGCAGTATTTTTCGTCTCATACATAGCCAAATTTAGACGAGTTCTTTTAAAATCCTTTGATTTTATCCCTTGTTATTATTATATTAGCATCTTGGCCTCGCAAACTACTACTCAAAGTATTGAAGCACCGGTATTCTAAAATTTCAGAAAAATGGGCTACTGAAAATAATGTTCATGTAATATTTTGTGTCAATGTTGTACTATGTACTTCATACTTCTATTTTGATCGTTCTTTGGGTGACATTCACTAATGAGACTGGTGGTCACGCGACTTCAGACAGTGACGTATGCGCTGGGACTTCTCTGTTTCTTTGGCCTCGCCTAGTATATGATGACGTCATAGACATTTCCGGAATCGATATTTTAGAACATAGCAATATTTTCTCTTTATATGTCGCTTAATTTGAAAGTAAAAAGATTATATTAGAAAATGAGACAACATTTGAAGCCATTACCATTGGGTGAAAGGATAATAGTATTGTGAAACCAGTGCTTTAGCCTATACATCGGAAGCGTAGTGAAGGATTACAAAAATTTAAAAAGGTACGAATTTGTTTACATATTTTCTTTCGAAGAGGCTTATACCTTAATTCCTACAATAATAAAGTATCTGGGAAGAGAATTCTGCTAAATAAATGTTTGTCAGACATCGATATGAAGTCTCATTGTTACATAGTTCTTGTTTGGAAGGGTTGTTTGTGAGAAAAAAGTACAGTCCTGGCCACTGAGATAGAAATGAATGATCGTCAATATCGAAAATGGGGTCGTTTAGAGACATCTCGACACGCTAAAGAAAAATATTAATTTTGGGACCAATTTATGCAAATTCTATTTTATTCTTCTGCCTAATAGGGTAATTGAAAGTAGTAACGCCATCAATTAAAAATGGGTTATAACCAGGCTACGGCCCTGAGCACAGAAACGCATGAAGTTCAGAAAGCTTGGAGGATAGTTTTGTGTTGGTCGAGTGGAGTGGGAGATGGAGCGCGCCATTAATTCGTGTCTCAACATGTAAACAGTCCATCATATTACGGCACAAAATATATTTCACTCTGTACAGATGCAGTATATACAGTACATTCCTAGTGTAGACAATAAATGTCTACCATTAAAGTATTAACGTGAGTTGTAACCTTCAATCAGGTGTCTCTACGCCGAAGCCTGTTACACGTACCGCAGTCAAGTAGCAATACACACAACGGTAATGCACATTACGGACCACCTGTGCTGTTGCAGTCACCCCCTCCACACGGGTCATGACGTCATTTATACTCCGTGCACTCTAAACCTCATACTGGTTATCCATGGAATGTACATTTCAAAAGTTGTAATTTTCACAAGTTTTTACAATAAAACAAGTAAATTAAAAAAAATGAACTCAAAATGATGTTAAGAGGTTCGAACCTACAACCTTACCATTGTTGGCTGAATTCCTGAAACAACTGATGTCAGGTGCCAGATACACTCTTGCCTGTTTCAATAAAATTGACACCTCAATATGGGTAGTTTGATAACGCAATTGACTACGAATGTACAGGATTTCGTATCTCCTTCGAGGGAGATGCACGTACTTACGGTATATAGGGATACTGTATATACATACAATTATGCATCATCTAAAACTGTTTCAGATTTAAAACATATTAAATATATACGGCGTCCGAAAGTATTTTGTAGTTAATTTATGTTTATTATTCTCTTCAAGTTCAAATTGGAAAACAATTTGAGATCAAGTTACAATATTATTCCATATCAAATACCTTTGGTTATGTTAACGTAATAGGGTTAAATGCTGCAATTGTAGAGCTTACACAGTTACACAAGGTAACTATATACCAACAGGGTCTTATTAACCCTGCGTTACTCATATTATAAATATTCTCACCATTGCTCAGGTGGGGTTTCACAAATCCCATTTTAAACAACTAATATATTTTTCCGTAAGTTTCAGAAATCAGATAAACGCAATTAAATATACTATTCGTAGTTCACTTAAACAATTTCTTAAGTGAACTCTTCTGGATGAGATTGAAAAGTATACATATGCACAGAGTACACACTAGCTCCATCCCTTAGATTTTCGTTGAAATATACGCACCGGGGTTTACCACACCCCACCTGAGTAATGCTGGGTTAAATGCAAAGCATAAATCGAAACATAAATCAATACTTATTTATGATACAAGATCGTAAATGTCCCCTTTTTGGCACGAGTGCAATGTTTGTGGAACGTAGGTAACTTTACGAATGTGTATCATACAATTTTTTTCTACAGTAACACAAATTTACATTGTTGCTTAGTCAACTGTCCGATGACAGGTTTGAACCTCATAAGTAACGCCAATAAGGCATCACTCATAAGGCAACTAGGCTAGGAGATAATGGGGTAGGGTGGCCAGTTCCTTTCCCCCTCCAATGCATACATCGCCGATTAGCTACATATTCCACTAATGAGACTTCAGATGCATACATACAATTGTTCTTCCTCTGACACATACCGTCAATTAAATAAATAATATTTAAGTTCGAGAGGTTATAAGACCACAATGTCATGGTCGTCTAAACTCAGAAATTTTAAGAAACAAGTATCCATGGATTGACAGCTTATTTTATTGATTACCACTATTTCAGGGTCATAATCAAGAAAGCTGTTAGGAGAAATTGAAAGCTACATCTTGCTGCAATGATTACTATAATTATATTATGTAACTTCAGAATAATGTGGGTTAAAACGTAAATATGAATGTTAGATTTGTTGCTTATTTGTGTTACATGTAATATTTGTGTCTTGAAAGATCGAGGTAATGTATTAATTTATTACTGAATGAAGTTTGTACATTGAATACTGCATATCCTTTGGCAGTGCGTAAAAATCAATAACATTGTCTAAAGTGATTTCTTACTTTTTCTAAGCATTTGTGTTTTAAATGCTCACTATACGCACTATCATAGAACAAATTATTTTACAGAGCGTCTTTCACTACATTCCGATTAACACGGAGGACTAATATGAGTATATTGAGAGATCCAAACACAACAAATTTCATCACCGCCTCAGTCACCAATGTCATAAAAATTAATCAGAATCTAAAATCAGTTTCATGAACACAAGCATCTACAACGCATGACAATAGAAACAGGAAGTCAGCAACAGCAAAAGCGGTCTACTGATATGCCCAAAGATCCTATACACGCGATATGATCACAGATGTTAAAGCGTGTACAAATAAACTTAACAAAAAAACCAATGATAGAGACAAATTGACGAATAGATATGAATCGTTTAATCAATATTAAAATACTAATATTATTATCATCAGTCCTCATGATCACTAAAATTCATCATATTTGTAGGTAGTCGACCATCTTGGATGTACCAGTACTGGCTGAAAGACAGTGTTGTTTTTCTAAAGTATTATACATATTTTCTTAGTCTATTTACTCAGATGAGGATCATTTTATACCGAGCTATTCTAGTAAATATGTGACTCGAGTATATTTAATCGAAGAGGAGTTATAGACATTATTTACTCAATAATGGCAAATTTAGACCACCTCTGCGGACGAAGGTTATCGAGCGGGACTCTAGCTCCAAGTCTGCGTCGGGCGTGGGTTCAAATTCTGTTTTTCGTATCAGGTGGTTGAACCTTTTCCGAGATTTACCAAATTACAATGCCAGGTAATCTAATATGAATACTCGGACTCACCTCGCCAGATTTAATCTCACTGTTACCAACTTCACATACACTGAAAAACCAACTTCACATACACTGAATAACCGTAGAGTTGATATTGATTCATAAACAGACTTAAAAATGGCAAATCTATTTTATGAAACCATGCGTCAAAATAAGTGGTACTGATTATTATGGATCTTTTCGAATAAATTTAACATCGACTATAATTTTTTGGAGATTTAAAGGTAAAATATTTATTTCATCGTCTTCATTGACTTGTGGAGCAAATTCTTGTATTTAATGCTTATTTTATAGGTTCAGTTATTTTAATTATATGCTTATACTCCCCATGAAATGCTTCAATATCATCTTTTACGCTTATGATTACATTCATTTTCTTGCATCTATTTTTTCTGTATTCTCTATCATATTAATTTTAATATTTTTGTATTTATGTACGACTTAAGAAATTTTTTCCAACATATTATCTTAAAACGATCGCTAGTACCATTGACCAATGAGGTCACTTCTGTATATTGTAACTTTCACTTCTATGAAAAATACTTCGCTTGTTTAAATATATATTATATACATTATCAAAGACATCTAAACTAACTACTTGTGTATAATTTATTAAATAACTTTATTGTTGATAAAATAGTTTTTATTTTAAGAAAACCTCAGAAAATTGAACGATTTTTTAATTTGACATGCATCACGTAAAGTCGGATTAACATAGATGAAAACAACAGATTAAATGGTGAAAGAAATTGCTTTCGACGGTGGCATCACCAAATATGAGTGTCATATATTCAAGCTCTATGACATGTCAGTCATCCACAGTAGATATGAAATTCAAATACTCATGCAAGATAACAAAGCTTCATAATGTTATCAAGGAAAATATGTAGTAAATCAGCAAACGACGCTATGTTATATATATTATGCAGCTATAATTAATAACAATCTAACACACATCTTTCAATATGTGCCGTTCGATATGAACCTGCATAACCAATTTGTGGAGTTGGAAAGCCTGGAGTTGCTAATCGAGTGGAAGGTATAATTGTATTTCTACAGTGAACCGGAGAGTGAAATTCTCGAGCATTATATATAGGCATGTTTTGTTGCAAATGTAGAGTTTAGCGTCTGCTTTACCACTTTAAGGCATAATGTGATTGCTAAAGATTTCACAACATTTGTTCTAATTAGTAATCTTGAGATAATACAGAGTGGACCGCTCGAATGTACCTAATTTCAATTGTATGTGGCTGATGAACGGTTGAAGATAGAACCTTACGGTAACATTTATATGGAAGGAAAACTCAACAAGTTTCGAATCCTGTCGGTAGATGGTGCGCAGACACGGCTTCTTTTCGTAGATTGTGTCGATTGTCAAAATGGCGACACCGCAGATGAAAGCGCAAACTGTGTTGTGGTATGCGGAGTTTAAATCAATTGTTAGAGTTCAAAGGGAGTAACGGCGAGTCTTTAACCATGATGCTCAAACTGCTAAAAGCATTAATAAGTGGCACGATACATTTTTAGCTATCGGATCGGTGTTGAAGAAGCATGGTGGTGGTCGTAGAACATCCGACGAAATGGTTGCAAATGTTCAAGCCGTGTATGAGCGAAGCCCGCGGAAGTCATTAAGAAGAGCTTCGCGGGAACTTCGAGTACCAAAATTAACCTTGCAACGAATTGTCCACAAACGTCTCAAACTGTACGCATACAAAATGCAGTTAATGCAAGATCTGGAGCCGGATGAAAAACCCAAACGGGTGGAATTCGCAAATACGGTGCTAGACCGTCTCGGCGCTGATCCTGATTTTATGTCCAAGATTTTCTTCTCGGACGAAGCCACGTTCCATGTGTCAGGTAAAGTGAACCGGCATAATGTGCTGATCTGGGGATCGCAGAATCCTCACGCTTTACAAGAGCACGTTCGTGATAGTCCCAAGTTTGGTTTGTCACAGCAGCAGGTCATTGGATCGTTTTTCTTCTCCGAGAAAACTGTGTGTGGTACCACATATCTTGAAATGCTGGAGCAGTTCTTCTTTCCACAAATTGAACATCTGCAGCCTAACATCCTTTTCCAGCAAGATGGCGCTCCTCCATACTGGTTCAATGACGTTCGTACGACTTTAGGGAACGTAGTCCCTGGCCGTTGGATTGGTAGGGGAGGACAATCGCTTGATCCCCGAGATCTCCGGATTTAACACCGCTCGATTTCTTTCTCTGGGGCTACGTCAAAGATAAAGCGTACGCCACCCCAGTCAGAGACCTTCGTGATTTTCGAGAGCGCATCATAGAGGTTATTTGAGAGAATTCCAGAAGATATGCTCCAACGTGCTTGGCAAGTAATCGTTCATCGCCTCGATATCGTCACAGTGACAGCTGGAGCTCACGTAGAATTATGGTGATCTGCATATCGAAACTTATTGAGTTTTTCTTTCATATAACCGTTACTGTAGGTTTCTGTCTTCAACCGTTCACCAGTCACATACAATTGAAATTAGGTACATTCGAGCGGTACATCCTATATAATGATTTCAGGATTGTATAAAAGTTACTAATTGAAACTCTAGAAAGTTAACATTGAATGAGGTTATATAGAATGGCTTACTCTGATATTCAAAATTTGAGGTCTTGAAAGACTGAACTTATTAAATTTAAATATGAGGTGAAAGATACAGGTTTCACAACATGGGAGTTTTATGAGCATCCTGTGTTACTAGTCATATCATTGATCTGTAATGTTACCATTACTTCGCAGCTTGGGAACCTAGCCCTGTTACTATGTAATTTCTAAGTGACAGGCATAAAACAGTCGATAATTTTTCTAGTTTGTCTATGTACTATTACATAGCCCTATGTGAACAATATTTAAATTTTCAAGATAGTCCACACCACTCGTTTAGCATCTATAAACAAAATAACTGTTATGGCCTCTTTTATGAAATGTTCAAATACCAATCTTCATATGAAGGGTTCAGAGCCATAGTGGGCCAAGCGCCATTTATTAAAAACGGAGAAAACAAGAGTTAAAATTAAGTGATTACCATAATTTAACGAAACATATAGCAAGTAAGATAAAGTATGTACATTAAAATTAAATGATATGTCAATCTTCATTAAATTATGGTATTTACTTAACTTTAACCCTTGCTTTCTCTGTTTTTAATAAATGGCGCTTGGCCCACTATGGCTCTGAACCCTTTATATTATCAATGCGAAACTCACTCCTTTTGAAATGCAGAACTCATAACACATTTTCCATTGTTTTTCGGTGATTGTTCATTCTATAACTAACTGTTGGAGATGATAAAGTACTGAATTCTTTTAATTCCAATACATGTTGGTGGGATATTTAGTGATTTACTTAAAGCATTTAATTGTATGCATCAGAATATGTTGGTAAATTTTTATGGTACCTATTAAAGATGAGAACTTGGGTTGGTTTACATGTTACTTATGAAAACCACAAGTGTAAATACATATGCTAAATAGTCACAAAGCTACTCACAATTTAGAAATAATAAACATGGAGTTCCTCGGGGATCAATTTTAGGTCAATTACTGTTTCTACTTTATATTAATGATTTAGCCTCAACCATAAGTAATATATCCCAGCTATTATTTTTTGCAGTTAGTGTTATTATCTCACGTAAAGGAAATGATCATTTTCTAAACATTTCTAATACAGTGTTAAATCTAATGTATAAATGATTTAGTGAAAATAAACAAGCACTTAAATTTGATGGAGAAAAAGGTGGAATGAAATTTAATAGGCCTACAAATTATAGTGCTCAGTTTTCCTACAGCGTTAGATTCAATGGAACTGAGTGGAATAATTATTTGAAGTAGAGAAGACGCGTAGAATAAGTACTTTAAGTGAGTTCTACCTTATGAATTGAAATCCTTACCTTCTGTTGGCAAAATAAACGCCTTAAATGTCATGCTTTGTATAATTTTATTCTATAATGCAATATGGATTAATATTCTGCGACAACTTAACTGAAACCGAAACGTTATTTACTTTACAAAAGGAAGTTATAAAGATGGCAGGTGTCCATAAAAAGCTATCATGTAAAATAATTTTAGAAAATTTATGAATGTTCACCTTACCTTGTGAGTACATTATTTCACCATTGTTTTAAACTGTAAACAAAAAATACATTTTGAACTTATAAAAAAAACAATAATAATTTTAATACACGACACAAACCATAGCTCCATCTACCGTCTGCTAGTTTCTTTACTGTTAAATGAGGCTTTCCGTAAGAGAATGGCGAGCCCGCCAAGGGTCGAATTTTGTGTTTTTTACACCTCCAAATATTTAAGACACATATCTGCAACATAAGCCTGGCAGATGTTGGCCAGCTCGTCCTTACTACATCGAAATTATCATTGTTAGTAAGGTTGGAGAAAGTGCGTAGCCAGTGGCAAAGTTCATTCTCCGTACGAGAAAGGCAAATACGCCACTCTGCCTGAAGGCGCGCGCCATTCATTGTCTAAGTTGTAACAACACAGGCGAGTATAACCATAGTGAGGAATTACGTGTATTTATGGACATTGTAATAGCTTAGTATGAGTAATAGTGACAGTGATAATCAACCAGGCATATCTGGTTACTGTAGGAAACGTCCGAGACATGTCGAAAAATGGAAAAACGTACAAGCAAAGATTAAAAGGAACAAAGGTGAATCGTACATTAGTATGAAAACATCTCGACATGTACAAGCTCGCGGTATAGCCCCGCCATGTACTTGTGGGTGCTTCAACGCGTTAGGTATGGAGAAAATACAACCTGTATTTCGTAATTTCTGGGCGTTGGGTGATTATGTCTCCAGAATGCTCATAACCAGGGTTGATGTGAACAGATGTCGCATTAAGAACAGACCGACCGCTCTCAGCTGGTTTTGCCAATATGGCACGCCAATAAAGCTCACTTCTGAGAAAGTAAAGGATCTGAAAGCTCTCCTTATCTATGTTCCACAGAACGTTTCTGGACGATGTGATCAGCAAACAAAACGTGCAACTGGCAGTGACTGATTCATGAAGATGTTGTAATGGATTATTAGCGCCTGTGTTTTCAAAACAAGTAGACCACTTTTGATAGCAATGATAATAACATTACAACAGGCATCTACTTATTTTTGTTTATTAATAATTTCAGACACTTTTTAAATGTCATATCACAGTGCGATTAAGTGTTTTATATTATTATTATTATTATTATTATTATTATTATTATTATTATTATTATTATTATTATTATTAATGCCTACCACTAGCCTTGTCATGCTACGCCCTTTGATTTTTCTAATATACTGTTTTCAAATTATTCCTATAATATTGATGAATTTTTTAATCACTTAAGTTGGAATATTAAATTGGACATTTAATTGCAATTTTCAATAAAGTTATTCGTTTTTCAGTGTACAAAGTAATCATCATTATTTACAGACATGTCTGTGGCGGGTTAGCCCTTATCTCGTTTACACTCCACACCTGCGGAGTAACGGTTAGCACGTCTGGCCGCAAAACCAGGTGGCCCGGGTTCGATTCCCGGTCGGGGCAAGTTACCTGGTTGAGGTTTTTCCGGGGTTTTCCCCCAACCCAATATGAGCAAATGCTGGGTAACTTTCGGTGCTGTACCCCGGACTCATTTCACCGGCATTATCACCTTCATCTTGTTGTGTATATCAATTCTCGATGCCCGTGCGTCCTACTTTAAACGGTTCAAACCTACCCGCGCAAACTAGAGTCGCTGCTTTCTCTCTCTCAGAAAGCAGGTTGGCTCGCTTTTTTTCCCTCTTGTGAGGGAGAAAGCAAAGATCGCTCGGCGACGAGTCACGTTGGCAATAGAAATACCCCCAGGCACTGTGACGTCAATGGCGTCCTCAACCACCATTGTTCCGAGGGGTATAAATATAACGCATCTCCGCGACTTCAGTCACTCGTTCGTCAGATAGCAAAGAGGTAGCTCTAGCGCGACCTCCGTCACTGACAGCAGTCTCCCAACCAGGCCTACGCTATGGTTGTCTTTTGTTCGGACGTGTCTGCACACGGCCACCACTCCGGGAACAGGGAGCCAAGCTGCGCCCCTGTCTCCTGTATTCTTTCCTACACTAGCCTCACTTCTTACGTATTCTAATCTTATTTTATTCTAGTCTCGCTACAAGCCTCATCACCACCTCCAACCCGCACACTTCTCTCCCCTGATCACCCTTATCTCTCACCATCCTGACTTCGACTCCCAGCTCTTATCCCGACTTGTTCGATTAAACACAACCATCTCGTCAGCCCCCCCTCTAGAGTCGGTAAGTCGCGAGTGCGCTCTGTTGATCCGTCGATGATAGAGGTCACCCTTCCCCGCTCCTGAAGTCGGTAAGTCGCACAGCACGCTGTGTTGATCCTCCGATGCCAGGAGCTTGTTCTCGAAGTCGGTAAGTCGCACAGCACGCTGTGTTGATCCTTCGAACTAGAGAACTAACCTTCTACCTCATTCCATCTCTCTCGTTATCCTGCCCCCCCACAACACACCTGAGAGCAAGCCGATTTTCCCCAGGCACTCCCGTTACCCCTACCTTCCTCTCACTCAAGTCGCACTTTACTATCACCCATCATAACTCTCCCCGCATCGAAGCCTCAGGACGAATTTCTAAACCATCAATTTCTATCACGACTCCCCCGTTACCCCTACCACAGAACTAGGAGGGAACCATAGTTACACTTTCACTGTTATTTCTGTAATAAACAATGTTACTTTAAAAACAGTCTTTCCTTTAAACTTCACCACAGTTTCGTATCACCCCACCCACAAACCACAGCCATCTTGTCACGTCACTCCCGTTTCCCCTCCCCACCTCGACAACACGTCGGAGAGCGAAACGACCAGGAGTCCGGCGTACGACAATCTCATTCAGACACTAAATAACCTAAGCTGTTAATAAAGCGTCGTAAAATAACCTACTAAAATAAAAAAAATGTCGTTTACAGGTAAAATACTTTGAACATCGATTATCTCTAAAGGTACATTTAGCGTGTTCGCTCTTCTCTGACGGAACGCCTCAAATGTATTATGGTCTTTAAAGGACTACTTAATTGCCTTAAAGACTTGAAAGGCCAAGAAAAAAGGTTTAAAACATAATTAACTTTATTTCTACATACCCATATTTTCACTCAACTGATGATATTACAGCGAGTGACGAAGTGAAAGCGTGCTAGCATGGTGGAGGTGAAATGATACCCCTCTAGGGTAAAATGGCTACCAGCGTAGCTCAGTTGGCTGAGGCGACTGTCTGCTCATGCGGAGTTGCTCGCGGGCGTAGGTTCAATTCCCGCTTGGGCTAATTACGTGGTTGGTTTTTCCGAGGTTTTATCCAACTGTAAAGTGTATGTCAGGTAATTTACAGCGAATCGTCGGTCTCATCTCGCCAAATACCATTTCGCTATCAATAATATCAAAGCTAAATAACCGAGTAGTTGATACAGCGTCATTAATATGACAAACTAAAAAGTTTACGAAGAATCTCAATTTCTTTTGTAACGTTGATAAAAATAATGTTAAACAGAATTTCATGAACAAGTGTTGTGTTTCTTGTTTTGCTCAGCAAAGTGGTGACTTTAATAGATATTTCAAATGACATGTGTTCGCTGTCTATGGTCATGTCTGAAACGAAAGCTTTACCTATTTCGGAATCCTGGTGAGTATGTAATCTTATTGTGGACATTCTTCATTTTTCTCATTATTTCTTCCGAATGTAATATTGTAAAATACACAATCTAACATGTCCATCCAGATGATGCTTGATCACAGATCGCATTTCATCCGATGCGGGGATTTTCTCTCGTTCTGCCTCTAACAGGTCTTCAGTCTTTCTCGCATCGCTGGCGGACATAAGAGCAAATCAATATTTATCGAGGGGTCAAAGATCAAAAGTGATGGAATAAAAGAGCAAAATGGTTTAAATTGGAGAGCAGGTCAAAAGAGCAAACACTCACCTTGGAGCGTACACGTAGTAACAAAGGATTCACAAGTCTGTGGCAGGAACTTAAAATGAACAACAGCTTCATCAAGAGTTTTTTGTTCCGCGGGAAATGACTTCCTGTGTTGTCTGTAAATAGCTTTCCAATTAGTATTTACAGTTCAGCTGTTTCAGAATTGCTATTTTCAATTGCGTTTCATTCTCGATTAAAGATTTCTTCGGATCGTTCCGAGAAATATGCCTCAGGTTTATGTTTACACCTGACGCATGTAGTTCACGTATTATTGTCGTGTCCCATCCCACGACAAGGGCGGATGGCTTATCTTTCAGAAAATCGCGAGTTATTTCCCACTTACGAAAACCAAAATATTTTGTTGTGCCCTTTTTGGCATAGCAACAAATTTTTGAAGACAACACAAACGAATTAGACACTGCGTTGTATTTCCTAATTCTCTGACATGATTTATATACTACACTTGCTTATGGCTAGGAGGGATTCCTTATTTAGAATGTGATCTCAGGCTTTCGAAACAATCACAAGTTTAAATATTCAATAGTACTAAGTTTATTAACAAAATATCAAATTAGAACAGATAAATATAGAGTATTGAAATTGAAGGATTATTTATGAAGTATTAAAATTGCTGTTAATTTTAAAGTATCAGAATGAACTAGTTAAACGTAAAGTACAAGAATTGAACTGTTGATTTTACTTACAGTTGACTGTAGGGCGAACCCTGGTGCTATTCAGAGATGATGCCATTTTCTGCCTTTTTTCTGGACGTCGGGAAGTTATGACCGCTGTTGCGTGGCCGCTCTTTTGACCAATGACTAATGAACCAATGACCGCGCTTTAAACATTTCATGTCCATTTTATAAGTTCTCGATCCGCGCCCTTGTGACGTAACAAAGTGACGCTATTTGGCTCGCGAATCTTCTAAAAATACGATATTGCACTGACCAAACACCACGCTTCTGATTCTTAACATTTATTTCGGATCGGCGTTTCCTGTTGTCACTTGGAACAATATAAATGTGACGTTTTATTTAACGACGCTCGCAACCGCAGAGGTTATATCAGCGTCGTCAGATGTGCCGGAATTTTGTCGCGCAGGAGTTCTTTTACATGCCAGTAAATCTACTGACATGAGCCTGTCGCATTTAAGCACACTTAAATTCCATCGACCTGGCCCGGGATCGAACTCGTAACCTTGGGCATAGAAGGCCAGCGCTATACCAACTCGCCAACCAGGTCGACCGGAACAATATAGACTTTAGGAACTCTCAAACATTAAATCTCTGTTTCTGATTGAACCAAAAGAAAACTGAATTCAAAACGATCACAATTAGAAGTCTCGCGAGAGACACGGGTTGTTAAAGATTACTGCATAATCTGTGTGTTTTTCGTTATATGTCAGCTGTTGCGTAAGAATGGCTTTGCGCTAAAATGTTTTAATAAGTACGATTTCATTACTTTCAAATAAAGAGAAAGTATGCTAATTATGGTCATAATAAGGTTATGATGTTTATCATAATCCTTGGGCACAACATTTTTTCATTTTTATAAATGTCTTTTACGTTCGCTATTTCATTAACATTTTCATCAGCTTCTACTATTTCTGTCTAAGAGTTCATTGCGTAACCCTGGATCAAATGTCGTTTTATAACTGTGACTGCTTCTTTATTTGTGATATAGAAATATGTCTTATTCAACGTCCTTAATACTAAACGTAGTAACAAATGTCATCGCGCATAGGACACTCTCTAAATTAAAAAACGCAAAATCACTGGAATCAACGCAGACACTACATAGTATTCAATAGCTTTTTCTCTGACATTGCTGCATAGTAAACACTTCCCATTCCTCCAAAGGTGCCAGCACTACATAGCAATAACTTCTTCCTTCGACATTGCTACATACTAAACACTCCCACTTTCTCACTGAAGCTGCTAACTCAACACAGCACTACTGTACATAGATATAGCCACTTCCTCCGATATCGCTACATAAGTAAACACCTCCCCTTTCCTCCGAATTTGCCTATAAGGAGAATGTTGGATAGTTGGAGGGTGTGTGTGAGAAATTGTGCCTTGTGGCTGGAGAAAATTAGCAATGTTTTGTGAGTAAAATTAAATAGACCTATTTATAGCATTAAAGTAGTCACGAAGGCAAGAGTTACGAGAGATGCAACTGGACTGCTACCAACAATTGGCGAAAGACACCTAGAGAAGAATAAAGAAGTGTATGTAGTATTTGTGGTCTTAAAAAGACGTTTGGAACAGTGGATTGAAATAAATTGATGGGGATTCTAAAGAAAATTGGTGTGGATTGGAAAGAGAGAAGGCTGTTCAGTAACCTTTATATGAAATGATTTAAAGTCAGGATAGGCGAAGAAATGTCAGAAGAAAGTTAAATAGCGAGAGGAGTACGTCAAGGACGCCCTTTGGAATACAAATTATACCTTGAATATTATTTATATCGCTAAAAAACGATAACAGAATACAAATGATAACTTGAATAGTATTTATAATGCTTAAAAACTATAACAGAATATAAATGATAACTTGAATATTATTTATATCGCTAGAGAACGATAGAAGAATACAAGTGATAACCTGAATATTATTTATATCGCTAAAAACGATAACAGAATACAAATGATAACTTGAATATTATTTACAATGCTTAAAAACTATAACAGAATATAAATGATAACTTGAGTATTATTTATATCGCTAGAGAACGATAGAAGAATACAAGTGATAACTTGAATATTATTTATATCGCTAAAATTAAAGAATGATAACAAAATAAAATGATAACTTGAACAAGGCTCGAACTCACAACCTTCGAATCATTGAACGACACTCTACCGCTACTCTACGAGACGCAGAAACTGGTTCTACAAGCGCGAGCATCGTGTAACATCACCGTGATCCGAAGTGGACTTAGAAAATATTTGCTGTTCACGAGTGCGGGCCTTTTTTTTTTTGACAGTTGTACATGCCCATTGAATTTCAACACCGAATAACCTGTGTAGTTGAAAACTTCGTTAAGGGGAGACTGTACATCCGTATCTTAAAAAATTAAATTTCTCAATTTTGGGTGCACTCTTCTCACAAGGTATGAAAGCTACAAATGTAGAAAAATAGGTCATACGTAACATACCTTTATGTATACAACCTGTTAAATAAATTTAAAATTCCACTCATAAGTTGCAAAAAAATTCATTAACAACATTTTTTGTATTAAGAATTGCTGCAATATTTTTGCTGAAGATAGGGATAAAAGCTGACAATTAGAAGAAATGAAATCATATTATCATTTTAAACATTAAACTACCAAAGAACGATAAAAACGAAATTTCATCTTTTATTGTCAAAATTCGGTATACGGACTGCCCTTAAATGAAATACTACTAATTCTCTACTAAGATTACCACCACTACTATTCCTGCTACTGCTACTACTGCTAGTGCTGCTACTGCAAGCACTATCTCTAGCACTGCTTCTGCCACCACTGTCATTAAAGTTCATGTATTGATGCATTATATCATATTTATTGGTGTCATTAGAGGATTTACTTCCTTCCATGAAAGAGACAGATGTATAGTTTAGTAGGCTGCATATCTTCACGTGTGGGTGGAGCGATAATTGAAACGTGGTTGTGTATGTAATCATCATATTTTATTTGGTGACAAATCAAGGCACTCAACAAATTCAGTGAAATTACATGTATGTATGGATTTATTACCGTCAAAATTAATTATGAATAATCAAAATTAAACCATTAGATTATTACCTGAAATGGTACATAATGACCGAAACGAACGTTTCCGCCATGAATATGGCATCCTCAGGTCACATCGAAGCAATGACACATAATGAACATTTATAATTTCTGGTTTAAATACAATCGTTAAAAATGTTTGAAAAAGTTAATATGATAGGCTGTGTAAGCATATGCAATTAAGAACATACGTGTAACATAAAATTTAAAACCATACAAAGTATAGAAAAAACAAACAATGTGCTGATGGTTAAATGTACAACGAGATAAAATAATTTGACAATCTTCAATTGCAGGTGGTCATAAATCACAAAATAGCAGAACATGCTATGGTATATAGCTCGCTCATGCTGCTGTTTGAGCGGTGTATGAAAGCAAAGTCCTGTAAAATATAATGGGGAAGTGTAAAAATTTGAAATTGAAAGTTAAAAAGTGAATGTTGAATTTAGAATCGTGGTTTTTAATACTTCCAAATTTGGTTGAGGAGATGCTGACCTAACCGCAATCTTGTAGTAACTTTAACTTCAACTTTTTCAAACATTTTTAACGATTGTATTTAAACCAGAAATCATAAGTGTTCATTATGTGTCATTGCTTCGATGAGACCTGAGGATGCCATATTCATGGCGAAAACGTTCGTCGGTCATTATGTACCATTTCATGTAATAAGCTAATGATTTAATTTTTATTATTGATAAGCAATTCTGACGGTAATAAATCCATACATATTTGTAATTTTATTATTATACTTATCGGACCCAACATGCCTTTGAAATTCAGTGAACTCATACACGGCAAAAGTAGGACCATAGCTGAAAATTATTGCATGTGGTTCTATATCGTAAAAGCCGTCCAGATTTCTTACGAAGCTCATGTCGATGCACAACCCCAGAGTAACGTTGACTCTAATATCTTGAAAAGTATTTCATGTACAAAAAGTAAATTACGTGTATCAGATGTCCCCTTTGATGTAATTTTACTTGTAATTGACGGTTTGTGTATATGCAAAATATTTCACACGCTATCGGAGGTGAAAGAGTTAATTGGACCACTCTTTATATAAACAATTACATTCAATTCCTTATAAAAAATAAATACAAAAGAACATTAACCCCTAACTACCTTACTTGCGTTCAGAGTCAGTAATTCCATTGCAACACTAATAAATAACTCTTATCCTTATTTCTTCGGCCCCCTCCCCCTCTGCCAGTTCCACCCTCTGCTGTCGAACTTTTGCCATAAATTTTCTCACTCTCTCAAATATAAAGAATATAGGCTATACCCGCTATTCAGTAGATAAAAAACTTGAAAGGCTAACTGGAAAAATGGAATTGGACAATGAGTTAGAAACACTTGGCCACGTTTTGGGTTCATTCCATTTAATAACATGTTGCTAAATTCACGACACTATCACATAATGTCCGTGATTGCAGATACTCATAGAAGGAGAAAGTATACAGTGCACGAGGAAGTGCACAGGCTAGGTCCTGAGGTAGGATCATGATAGCATTACCACCTGGTTAATCTAATGGATACTTTATAGATCTTACAATTAGAACTGAGGCAGCTCCCACTCAAGCAAATGACTTCACAAAGATAAATGTAACATCCATGAACCCACAATTCCATAATCATTTGTATTCTTTATAAATTGTTGCTGTTTTGTTTTATTATATCCATCCTTTTATGGATATGCTTAGTCAGTGTATTTTAATTTGGAGTGTTTCATTCTCTTAATGTTTTTCTTTGTTGTTCTAAATAGGTCGATATACATCATCACTTGTGTAAAATGTTTTGTGTTACACAGCTTCCTAATGCAGGAATTAGAAGTATAATTTATTTCAAATACCGTAAGTAAATTATCTTAAAATAATTAAATTTTCCAAAAAAAGCTGAATGAATAATGAGATATAATATATTCCTTACAATGTAACAGAAAAAAATGCCTGCAGTGTATTTCTTTACAAACAAGATCGTCTAGAAACTAATGTAGTTCTACTTTTCAGTCTCCTGAGTCGCAACAAGAAATTCTTGGTTTTCTTCTGTAGATGATATACTAGATGAGGTCCTGTTTTCATTTGCTTGAAGTCGTAGCAAAACGATAGCCAATGAAGTGATATATAGGTTAACAGAACAAAAGATCTAATGTCCCATTAAGTTCATGCAGAGAAATGGGGTCATTGTTCAAGAAGAAGGGAAGCAAAGAAAAAGAGGATAAAGAAGGTCGTTCTAGATTTTCGAAAGTTCTTTTAAGTAATTGAATATTTCTCTTATTCGAATTTATTACAGTGCAATCAATTATAGCAGTGCAGTGAAAATAGGGAACAAGGTTCCCTTTTATTTCATCCCCCCTTCCCCTGTAACCATTACTTTTACTCTGTCCTCTTTCTTCCTACCTCCCTACACTACGGTTCATTTATCACGCACTCCATTCTTTCCTTTTTACAATCTGTCTTTCTCTTCACACGTAGTCCGTTTTCTATGCTTCTTTCTACTGTGTATTTTAAGATGTTTCTTTTTACATTTTGTAGAAGGCTAAATAGTTTATCCAGAGGAAACGGAAACATAGTGGTTACATTAAAAGCAATAGAGGATTGTGACATATCATGTACTACAGTATAGCATGTACATAATATGTCTCATAAGAAGACTCTCTTTAAGTGTTGTAACTATGAAATATAGTTCCTAGTTATAAAGCATTGTATCCCAATAATATATATCTCTATATAAATACAAATAATGTGGAATAGTGAGATTTTTATAAAAGAGTTGGGCATTTAAAATCTACTTTGTATCATTAACTAATTAATATTAGTAAACCTTTATCCTCGTCATCATCATAATTATCATAGAGTATGCGTCTGTAATATGGTCACCTCAGTTCCAGTCCCATCAGATGCAAATAGAAAGGATACAGAAAAGATTTTTACGTTATTTATATTTTAAAAACATCACGTGTCGTCTTATGAAAAGCAAATTTCATATAATCAGTTACTTTTTTAATTTAATTATAAAACTTTAACATCTCGACGATTAATGAATAGTCAAATTTTACTCTATAAGACTGTTAACGGTATATTGAATAACTGTGATTTTCTTAAATTCCTTCAGTTAAAAAAAAAAAACAGGATTACATCATAGGCAACCTTTTGTTATTCCCATTCCTAGAACTGTTTTCTTCAAGAACTCTCCATTGTTTGTTATGTGTAATACTTACAACTCTCTGTCTTTAAACTGTGATTCTCAATTATATTCCAGTTTAACAGTTGAAAAATTTCATACAATATTAAAAAGAATTGTATTTCCTTAGATATTTGAATTATGAATAAGTATATTATAATGTTTTTACTCTAGTTTTTACATAATTTTGCATCATTATATTGACATTTGACACTATATTAACTGCAATACTATATTCTAGCAACCATTACCGTTATATATTTCCTTTGTTTCGTATGTGTTGTTTGTTTTGTTTTTTCTTATTATGTATTTTGTGTATGTATCTGTGTAAGCTACCTGTAATTGGAAGCTTGCTTCTGTTGGTGGTGGATTTAAATAAATAAATAAATAAATAAATAAATAAATAAATAAATAAATATCATAATGTCATTGTTGTCGACTTCATTATCGTCACGACTTTATTTTAAATCTCCTTATATATTTCCATTAAGTTTTGTTCTGTATTCACACATCTCGTGTTCATGATGTGAGTGTCCGCTTCATCTGCAATACTCGTAAATTTGACCATATAACGCCATCTTTTGAAGTACTTTCTTGGGTCCGCCTGAAGGAACGTAGAATAGCTTATTCTTTATCTGTTCTGTTTAGAATATTGTTCACTTCTACTCCAAAATATCTGAGAACTCGCTTTGAATATCTTACAACGTTACAGAATCAACATCAGGCGTTATTATCCATTCCCCGTCACCTTACCTCTTTCTATTCATCCTCTTTCATAGTGTCAGTTTGTCGCCTATGGAACTCCTTACCTCGTCATGTCAGGGATTGCCGAACGGTTAATCAATTTAAATTAAGAATTATATACTTTTGCAGGAAATTGATTTCTGAATGTTAGCCGATTTTTATAGGTTATTCTGTGTGTATATAAATTGTCATTTAGGCCTATCATAAAGTAGAATTAGGATATGAATTATAAATAACTTAATTATGTATCATGTTCAGTTAATATTTCATTATAGCCCATGTAAGCTTCTTAATGTGCATGAAAATGATTTTTTTATTTAAGTATGACTTTACTATTTTTGTAATTGTTTCATTATGTCTTTCACTTCTGGTAGTCTGGAAGAGAAGGCCTCATGGCCTTAACTCTACCAGAATAAATAAATAAATGCTTATCTCGTATGTCTGTTTGTGTTTGTTAAATATTAACTTATACTGAATATAATAATATTATTTTCATCTGTAGATATTTTAGGGTAGTCTGTAGTGCTGTACAGGATTGAATCGGCAACTTCGTAAATTTAAAAGCCTTTAATAATCCTCTATATCAGCCCTGGGCTCTATTAGTTCAATTGAGTCACCATAGATTTCCTCTAATTCCTCATTCCACCTACCCCGACTGGGACAAGTAGACCGCCAGTTAAACACTGTTCAGTGACGGATTTCATAAAGCTCTTACGAACTTTCGCTCTCCCTGGTCGCCTGAAATCCATTACTGATGGGCAGTGTCCACTGTGCGTTTGTTTATAAGACAGTAAGCGGAAAGGACATGGGAGGAAGTTTCAGAGTTCCTTTCCATTTCCCTGTTGTACGCAGGGCTGCTCTATGTCTTCATATTTAAATACTTGGTTCTCCCGTAACCCTCAATTCCTTGAAAGCATAAACTTTCTTCAATTTCCATTCTCTTTCTGCCTTATTTCGTCTTGTACAAGTGATGATCCATACAGAAGTAGGACTATTGATACGTATTTTTTTTAACGAATCCAGAATAGTGGTAATCTTATTCTTCCTTACAATATATTTGTTGTATCACCAGTATTGGACAATCGTTAATTTTTCATGTCGATATTCGTAAAAAAATCGAAACATAAACCTATGTGTATCTAGTAAACTAACAAGAAAAAAAAAACATGGTCCATTGGTGTCGACTTTGAAACAATTGTTCATCAAGTCGTCACATTCCCTGTAAATATAATTTTGGAATATGTATTATATGACTTTCTTGTATTAAATTCTATCGTACCTGGTTTACATGTTTCGACCTATTGTGGGTCATCCTCAGAACTGGTCGTTGTTGGTCTTGGCACCTCTTGTTTTGTTTCCTCTGAAGGTGTGTTTGTGTGGTGTAATGTGGAGTCAATGAAATTCTGGATAGAATTTAACACAAGAAAGTCATATAATACATATTCCGAAGTGATGCAGTGTTAAAAGTTGTGTAATCAAGATGTATAAATATAATTATTCCTTTTTTTATTAATATTTTAATTTTATATGCATTAGATATTATATATCATTTATGCAAATATAATGTAATTCGAAGTGATCCTTCTTATAGCTGCCAATAAGTATTCGCCACCAAATAGAAGGCCTGTGATTGATTTATTTTTCTTTATTCTTGGTTTAATAATTGCCTACTATGAACGTTTATTTCATGTCCTCCACATTAAATTGACTAGAGCGTATGATAACATCCTAGTTTACTACTACTACTACTACTACTACTACTACTACTACTACTACTACTACTACTACTACTACTACTACTACTGCTACTCAGTGGCGGCCGGTGAAGTTTGGGTCTAGGTGTTGCACTTTCTGTGATAAGTGGGTCATGAACATTTTAATTCAATGCTGGTACTTAAATGATTAATATCAGTAATGCCCGTTCTTTCCACAGCTGTTCCCCATCAAACAAAATACACGGAAAACAAAACAGTGCATTTTTCACTTCATAACCACAAAGCCAGTCATGATTATGGTAAATTTCCTTTCTAAAAATTCCCTTTAACTGTCTTTTTTCCCCGTAGTAACTGTCTGGACAATATTCAGACCAGGCAATGGTCTACCAAGTTCTTTAATTTTTTTATTTTTCTTCGTCAGAAAGTACAGAGAAGTTCTTGTTTTGTAAACTATTTACAGAATTCGTCATGGTAAACGCATGTACATCACAAACTTGAAGAAAACATCACTTCACAATGCACTATATAAATTGTGATAGGCCTAACTACCACATTTCACATAAAACTCATTAAACTCCAGAAAAATTCCTGTCTTTTAAACAACTTACAAAATTCATAACGTTATATGCCTACGTACCTATGTCACAAACTTGACGAAAATATCACATCCAATAAAAAAAAAAGATTATATTATGCAGCACAATTCACATAAAACTATTTAAATTCCAACAAAAACTAAATATTCAAGAGAAGATTAAATCGATTTCACACGATTATAAAACGACTGGACCACGTGCTCACCTAGCTACACGTTGGTCAGGAAACAGGAAGTCAGGAAGTGAGAAACAACGTAAGAAACGAAGACTCGGAACAAATCTGAAAATTTCGTCTCAAGTCACTATTCATCCAGCGAATGTGTCCGTTCGGAATGGTCACTTCTGCAATCTACGGGCAAATACAAGAACTATTTGCTTCCGGTCGTTGCAAGAGATTTGCCGCGACCAGCTGTGTTAACTGCTGGGATAGGGAATTCTGAGCTGAGCCTACCTTCAATACCAGCCGCTACACGAATCTGTTTGTTGCTTGAGCCGCACAACGACCACTTCTGAAGTATTCACAATTTGATTAATTTTATAAATTCTGATTACTTTATACTCGAATTCTTGAATGATATATAAATAAAAATATGTATATATTTAAATTGGACGAGAAGGAAACTTAAAATCTGTTTAGTTATTTAATATAAACAACATTTTAATGTGCGGGAAAAACTTGGTCGTTGTGCAACGCTGCAACATGATCAGCGGCCGCCACTGCTGCTACTACTACTACTACTGCTGCTGCTACTGCTGCTGCTGCTGCCGCCAGATATTTCACCAATAGAATGTTCAATTTTAAAAATATTAAATACATTACAATTTAGAATACCATACAGCAAACAAGAGAAGAACGTATGCTAGACAAAGTTGTAATTATAAATTACATTTTTTTTGCTTGTTTATGTAACAATGCTACTACTGGATTATTTAGCGTCGATGGAATTGGTGATAGCGGTATGATATTTGACGAGATGTGATGTAGGATTTGCCACAGATTACTTGACATTCTCCTTATATTTAGGGGAAACCTCGGAAAAATCTAAACCAGATAATCAGTCCAAGTTGGAATCGAAACCACGCCCGGAAGCAAATCTGGATCAGCATGCAAACACACCGATGGACAAAATTACATTTTAATAAGGTTTTAACTACGGTAGCATCGCGACTACGGCGTGATGTTGAAAGGTCGTGGGTTCGATTCCTGATGTAATCCTTGTACGCCCTGGGATCTACTCAGCCTCTAACAGAAATGAGTACAAGGACCATTTCCTTAGGGGTAAAGGCGGCGGGGATGTAAGACTGACATCCCTACTACCTTTAAATGCTACTTACTTTAATGAAGTTATCATTTCATAAACATTTAATAATGCCATGTAATAGGAAATGGTGATGAAAATATCATTTAAAGAGGGAACTCAAACTCAAGTAATCAGACATGTTTTCAATTGTGAGCTATGATAATACTCATTGGCTGACAGGCCAGATTTTCATATGTTTGTTTGATTTGATTCACTTGCTCAAGTGATGGAGTGTTCAGCCAGAAATTCGGAGCGGAGGACTGGATTGCAATTACGGTAGGAAATGAATATTTATCATTTTACCTCAAGGACTGGGCATGTGTTCCTGCATTGTCTTAAACGGCGGCCTTGGGCCATAGTGACTGTAGTTATACCACATTCTAGTATACAGGGTGGAAGGTGAGGTAGTACATTGACAGGAGCCAGAGATCTCATTATTTAGAATAAGTTTTTTCAAATAAAACAAATTATAAGACTTACGGATAGTGAGATAATTACAAGTGTTTCGAAAGCGCTGACGGTAATTGGCAAGATGTCTCAACGCCAAATAAGTAGTACCCCACACCCCATGCGGTCAGCGACTTGAAGAGGGTGGGTTAAGTTCAACTACCTTTTACTGTGTACCTTGCAAAACTGACTTACGTGAACTCCGTATAGGGACGTAACTGTTATTTGTTTAGTTTGTGTAATTTAATGTCAGAAAATGTAAATTAATATCCCGAATGAACAAAATAGATCGCGTTCAAGCGCAGTTCAATAATGAATAGTACAGAATTATCATCTTACAATGCAGTACACTAACAATTCAATACTAAGTATGGCGTAATAATTTAAATGTAAGCAAGAAATACGTACAGTAATAACAAGAAATTGCCTAACGTGAGAATCAGGAAATTATGTCCAAATTAGTGAAAACGGTTGTGATTGAAGTTTCAGTTACAAATTAATGAAAAAAGAAAACTGATGTAACTTTGTGAACAAGATGTAATTAACATTACAGTTTGTTGTTTTACGAATCACTAATTCTGGGCGCTAATAATGAAATAAAGAGTAAGAAACTCTGTCAACCACATTCCACTCATTTCTTACAGGTAATGTTGAAAATGTCCACCATCAGCGTGCATGCAGCTTTCATTTCTTCTAGTCCAATTATGACGAACTCTGGCCAGTAGTCGTTCACTGTTCCGAATTTCTTCCGCGGCCTGGACCATGTCTAAGTAGGCCTACTCACTATTTGTGAACTTTGACATATCGTAGTTTTGAAATGAGCTAAACTGTGTCGCTGTACTCCAACTGCACACTAATACAAGGTAAACATCACAACAGCTGATCAGTTGCGAGTAATACGCAAACCGTCTGCCGTCTCGACAGCGATGCCAGATTTTTTTACCTTCTGTACGTGGCTCGACAATCAGTGTTTCCAATGTTTCTTCAATCGATTAATTCGAAATCTGTGAATTTTCTAATTAAAATACTGCTGCAACGTGAACATAACAAACGTTCTCTTCGTTGTTAAACAAGAAATTAAACCGTATTTTTAACAGTATTCGTAAAATTCGCGATCGAAATGTGGCATAAAAATATTATTTCTTAAAAAATCTCGCAAAAAGAAGCAAAATGGTATTAGACTTTTTTGTTCTTTATATTTTAAGGAATCACACCCTAAGTTAATGTACTACCTTACCTTGCACTCTGTATATCTATTGTTCCTAGCACCCTCACAACTCAAGTTTTGTATTATACAGAATGTTTAAAAAATACGGGGCATAATTTCAGGTATGTATTTCCCACATGTAGACAATCAGAATAGTTCATTACAACATGTGTCCGGAAATGCTTTATTTCCGAGTTATGGCCTTCACAACATTGAAATTCACGGGAACGTTTTTCTTTCCGCAGATCGTTGCCGTCAAAGGAGACATTAAGAGGGCACTCTGACAGTTCATTCCGAGGCGAAGGTTACATTCAGTGTTGTGTAGGCGTTAGACTGTGCGACATGTATTCAAATCAAGAGCTGGCAGAGATACACTTCATGTACGGTAAGGCGGACGGCAATGCTGCGCTGGCTCGTCGTTTGTACCAGGAGAGGTACCCACAGCGACAATGTCCAGATCGGAAGACATTTGTACGTCTTCATTACCGTCTGTGCGAGTATGGAAAATTTAACTCTCCTGGTTTGGGAAAGGGACGACCAAGATCTACAACTCCAGAAGTACAGGAGGAGATTCTGGAGGCTGTGAACATGACTCCTTCTATCAGCACACGAAGGATAGCGTTGCAAGTCAATGTTCCTCATACGACTGTCTGGAGACAGTTGAAAGAGTATCAATTGTATCCTTATCATATCTGAAGACATACGCAATACTCCTGGAGTTTGGGATCGTGTTCGCAGGTCAATGAGACATCGATGTGAGGTCTGTACGAGGTGGACATTGTGAACATCTTCTGTAATGACAACGACCTGCGGAAAGAAAAACGTTCCGGTGAATTTCAATGTTGTGAAGGCCATAACTCGGAAATGAAGCATTTCCGGACACATGTTGTAATGAACTATTTTGATTTTCTACATGTGGGAAATACATACCTGAAATTATGCCCCGTATTTTTTAAACCCCCTGTATACTAAATTGTGGTTATACTGTTTTAATATCCATTGTTGATTCAGAATTCATGTAATATTAAACACGGAATGAGCTGAAACATAAGTCCTGAAAATTAGTGACTATTGTTCTGAATTATATAAATATTTTTTAATACCGGGGAAGTAGTGACATTATCGATGTTGATAGCGACGTAATACAAATGTAGTTCATGACATTTAAATAAGAGAGACAAAAGGTGAAAACTCTGAACTTTATGTAAAAGTCGAACTGTAACTTATAAAACTTAAATTTGGAGCAGAGAGCACTTCATTCTTTATTTACTGCTTACACTCTAGATTTCAGAGAACAGGCAAAGAGGAATAAAAGCCAATGTTTCCTGGACATTTCAAACGCACAGAAACACCTATATGAAGCATTATTCTGGTTTGCATAACACAGAGGTCTTGTGGAAATGCTGTTCTTTCCAACAGTGAACTCACCTTGTGTTCCGATACGGAAGAAATCATTGGACTCATTGTATTAAAAGTCAAGTGAGCAAAGAGCAACTAAGAGGCTAATTATCTCGAGTTAACTTCGAGCTCATATGCCGAAATCAATCTATTTTTCTGTTTTAAAGACTTCGTCTCAACCACTTTAAATATTATGCTGTATTAGTAATTGATAATAATTGTCGAAAGCGTAATATTATATGAATAGTGTAAAAAAGTAGAAACAAATCATGCACATATTTATATCTGAATAACAAATTTGGATTGTAAGTAGGTAGAACGAAACTCAACACGTAAATTAAAATGAAACTGGTTTGCAGTAAAGTAAATTGAACACTGTATTCCTTGCAGCGTAACATCACACTTGAGGGGGGGGGGGAAACAAAAAAACATACTTCGTACTTGTACAAGTGAAATTTTTGGGATATGCTACATAAAGTGAATGAAACTTTGAAATTAATTAGTTAAATAGAGAACAGTGATACAGAGAAAAATAATGAAGCATTAAGAAAATGAGGTAGATACAGATACACCCATCCTATAAGGTAATGATGTCAAAGCGCCTATATTATGTGTTTATACTACAAGCAATACAAATTCAACTAGGTCCACTTTTCATCAAGGTAAAATACAAACATCGCTCTCAAGAAAATGTTATGCTGGTTCTTGAGAGCACGTAGTGGACAATCCACTTCCCTGCTGTAAGGCGAGGAAAAAGTGAAGGCTTGGGATGAAGAGATGGAACAATAATTATAAATAGAGTTCTAACCCACTCGACGACGATGATGATGATGATAATAATAATAATAATAATAATAATAATAATAATAATAATAATAATTACTTACTTGAAAATGGCTTTTAAGGAACCCGCAACTTCATTGCTGCCCTCACATAAGCCCGCCATCGATCCCTATCCTGTGCAAGATTAATCCAGTACCACATCTCTCAAATCCATTTCAATATTATCCTCCCATCTACGTCTCGGCCTCCCATGCATTTCTGGATTCGCCCATTCGTGGTACATGCCCTGCCCATCTCTGGATTTAATGTTCCTAATCATGTCAGGTGAAGAATACCATGCGTGTAGTTCTGCGTTGTGTAACTTTCTCCATTCTCCTGTAACTTCATCCGTCTTAGCCCTAAATATTTTCCTAAGAACCTTATTGCCAAACACCCTTAATCTCTTTTCCTCTCTCAAAGTGAGAGTCAAAGTTTCACAACCATACAGAACAACCGGTAATAGACCTGTAACTGTCTTATAAATTATAACTTTCAAATTTTTTGACAGCAGACTAGGTGACAAAAGCTTTCTAACCGAATAATAACAGGCATGTCCTATATTTTTCTGCGTTAAATACCTCCCGGGTGTCATTCAAATTTCTTATTTTTGTACCAAGATATTTGAATTTTTTCACCTCTTCAAAGAATAAATCTCCAATTTTTATATTTCCATTTCGTAGACTACAATATTCTTGTCACGAGACATATCATATACTTTGTCTTTTCGGGGTTGACTTCCAAACCTATAGCTTCACTTGCTTCAAGTAAAATTTCCGTGTTTTTTCCTAATCGTATGTGGATTTTCTCCTAACATATTCACGTCATCCGCATAGACAAGAAGCTGATGTAACCCGTTCAATTCCAAATCCTCTCTGTTATCCTGAACTTTACTAATGAGGTATTCTAGAGAGTGGTTAAAAAGTAAAGGTGATAGTGCATTTCCTTAATAATAATAATAATAATAATAATAATAATAATAATAATAATATTAATAATGCAAACATATCCATACAGTATAATTACACAGTAAAATTTCATTACACGTTTTCATGGTGGTGGTCTTAAAAGAAGAAAAAAAAAAGGCATATGAAGAAAACCTATAACTGACATAACATTTAATAACATTTCAAATAGCATTTGTAGACTATAGGGTATGGGGAGAACGAGGCAGGAATTAAAACAAACCGCCCTTATAAACTCAAGTCGAGTAATCTGTTCGGCTAGGCCTACTCTTGGCGTATAAGTAGAAAAAGAAACATAGAGAAATTCTGACTCTTATCGTACTGACTAATTATAAGCACAAAAGAAGTCATAGACTCTCCTAGGCCTTGATGCACCGTATTTAACATCTACGAGTTCTCTGTGATGCATATAACGCTGTTCAGTAGTAAGTCATCATTCGTTTTTTTAAATATGTTAATATCCAGATGAAACACAGGTCTCCTAAAAACTTGATATATTTTCGAATTCGAGTAACGCTAGTAAGGCACCGTGAGATTAGTGAGTTATAAGTTGAAGAGAGACGGTAAAAAAGAGTACCACGAGGTAACCTGCCTCGCCCTTGTTCTGCTACAAATTCAATTTGGCCTCGCAAAGCTGGAATGAAGGTTTTCTGTTAAACAGATGCTACTTTCATTCGGTTAATGGTGCCTTTTGTCTGTACTAAAATCTTTCTAATCCTAAGAAAAAAATAGGAAGAATCTCTCAGTCCCTAGTGAACGTGAAAAAGTAACCGAAGATGGAGCAGATTAAAAGAGAAAGATAGACGCAGTGAAGAGAAAGATATATAGACAAAAGCAGGAAGATAGAAGCAGAAAAGAGGAAGTCGGAGACGGAGAATGGTAAGATGGAGACAGAGAAAGGAAGACGGAGACAGGAAAGAGAAAATCGGACGGAGCTCGGAAAGATAGTCAGGGAAAAGACGAAGATGGGGAGAGAAAAGGGAGATTTTTTTAGTTGGTTATTTAACGACGCTGTATCAACTACTAGGTTATTTAGCGTCGATGAAA
This sequence comes from Periplaneta americana, assembly GCF_040183065.1. Classification (NCBI taxonomy): domain Eukaryota; kingdom Metazoa; phylum Arthropoda; class Insecta; order Blattodea; family Blattidae; genus Periplaneta; species Periplaneta americana. Next base: position 137,462,747 of record NC_091121.1, on the reverse strand, counting down.
TCGGTGATAGCGAGATGATATTTGACTAGGTGAGGCCGAGGATTCGCCACAGATTACCTTGCATTTACATTACGGTTGGGGAAAACCTCGGAAAAAACCAAACCAGGTAATCAGCCCAAGCGGGGATCGAACCCGCGCCCTAACGCAACTTCAGACCGTCAGACAAGCGCCTTAACCGACTGAGCCACGCCGGTGGCTGAAAAGGGAGAGGTGGAGATAGTGAAGAGGAAGATGGAGAAAGTGAAGAGAGTGTCGGAGACGGAGAAGAAAAATATGGATAGAGAAGAGAGAAAGTTGGAAACTGAGAGCAGAAAGATCGAGACAAAGGACGATGGTGGAGACAGAGAAGAGGAAAATGGAGACGGAGAGAAAAGGAAGATGGACACGGAGAAGAGAAGGAAAAAACTGAGACGGGAAGAGGAAGACGGAGACGGAGAAGGGAAAGATGATGGTGAGGGAAAAAGAGACTGAGATGGAAAGAGAGACACGGAGACGGGGAAGAGGAAGTCACTGAAGAGGAAGAAAAAGTCTAAGCCGGGGTACAGAAAGTCAAAGACAGGGAAGAGGAAGTCGAAGAAGGGGAAGAGAAAGTTGGAGTTGGGGAAGAGGTAGTCGGAGACCGGGAAGAGGTAGTCGGAGACGGGAAGACCAAGACGGACACGGTGAAGAGGTAGTCGGAGTAGGGGAACAGAAAGTTGGGAACGGGGAAGAGAAAGACGGCCACGGGGAAGAGGTAGTCGGAGACGGGGAAGAGCAAGACGGAGACGGGGAAGAGCAAGACGGGGAAGTGGTAGTCGGAGGTGGGAAAGAGGTAGTCAGTGACGCGGAAGAGGTAGTCGGAGATGGGGAAGAGGTAGTCGGAGAAGGGGAAGAGCAAGACGGTGACGGGGAAGAGGTAGTCGGAGAGGGGAAGAGTAAGACGGTGACGGGGAAGAGCAAGACGGAGACGGGGAAGAGCAAGACGGAGACGGGGAAGAGGTAGTCGGTGACGGGGAAAAGCAAGACGGAGACGGGGAAGAGGTAGTCGTTGACGGGGAAGCGCAAGACGGAGACGGGGAAGAGGTAGTCGGTGACGGGGAAGAGCAAGACGGAGACGGGGAAGAGGTAGTCGATGACGGGGAAGAGCAAGACGGAGACGAGGAAGAGGTAGTCGGTGACGGGGAAGAGCAAGACGGAGACGGGGAAGAGGTAGTCGGTGACGGGGAAGAGCAAGACGGAGACGGGGAAGAGGTAGTCGGTGACGGGGAAGAGCAAGACGGAGACGAGGAAGAGGTAGTCGGTGACGGGGAAGAGCAAGATGGAGACGGGGAAGAGGTAGTCGGTGACGGGGAAGAGCAAGACGGAGACGGGGAAGAGGTAGTCGGTGACGGGGAAGAGCAAGACGGAGACGGGGAAGAGCAAGACGGAGACGTGGAAGAGGTAGTCGGTGACGGGGAAGAGTAAGACGGAGACGGGGAAGAGGTAGTCTGTGACGGGGAAGAGCAAGACGGGGACGGGGAAGAGGTAGTCGGTGACGGGGAAGAGCAGGACGGAGACGGGGAAGAGGTAGTTTGTGACGGGGAAGAGCAAGACGGAGACGGGGAAGAGGTAGTCGGTGACGGGGAAGAGCAAGACGGAGACGGGGAAGAGCAAGACTGAAACAGGTAAGAGGAGAGAAAAAATAGGAGGATGGTGACGGGGAAGAGAAACTCGGAGAGAGAAAGAGAGAGCACAGTGACTGTGTAGAGAAAGTCGGGGAGAGAGAAAAAAGGACTGAGACTGGAAAGAGAGAGTCGGAGAGAGAAAAGAGCAGGACGGAGACGGGAAAGAGACAGTCGGAGAGAGAAAAAGGGACTGATACTGGAAAAAGAGAGTCGGAGAGAGAAAAAAGAACGGAGACGGGGAATAGAAAGTCGGAGAGAGAAAAGAAGAGGACGGGAAAGACGAAGTTGGAGATACAGAAGAAGAGGCCAGAGTCGGGGAAGAAAAGATCGGAGAAGGAAGAAGAAAAAATGGAGACGGAGAGAAAGATGAAAACGGGAAAGAGGAAATTAGAATTGAGAATGAGGAGGGAAATGCGGGAAAAAGGAAGGTGGAGACAGAACAAAAGAAAGGGAAGAAAGCCAATAATATTTTGAATACAACAATCAAAAAGAAACAGAGGAATGGTAAATGGGAAAAAACTGCAGTATTTTCTGTCTGCCATATGGTATGTAAAGCATAATAATATATTATGTTCCTCGAGTTCTGGGCTCAATTGCATATGCTGTGTGTGATCTCCGATAGTACAGACTGATGTTTGATGCAGGGCGTAAGTCAGTCGACTCACGAAGAGTGATGCCTCGCTGGAGAGCGACCGCTACTGGAATGAAGGATGCTTGTCGGTGCTTTATTATTCCACCCAATCTAATGCCATAAATCGAATTGCTATGTTCTTAAAGCCAGCCGTACCTCCCCGCCATCTACTATTACTGCAAAGTGACTGGAGTTCCGGTCCAGCGAGTAAGGATGATCGGTGACCAAGCTCGTAAACTCTGGATGTACATTCGCTGGCCTATAAACGTATCACACTTTCATCGGCTCGAAGCTGCTCTAGGCTAGGCTATACGTTAATGTTTATCATATTTATGAGTAAAGATGAAATTAATTCGTAAGTACAAGCAATGACATGACCGACTGAAAGCAATGATATCGATATGATTATAAAAATCAAATTACTTGTATTTGGGAAATTCTGTACTGTAGGTGCATTTTATATTAGGTAAGTGTTTAATCTACGAGAAAGTACGTGCAGTTTTGACAATAGTAGGACTACATTATTGCGATGTACCGAAGTACATATATTTCAGTGCAGAAATTTTGCGTTATCATATGATGATGGATGAGTGGAACAGAGAAAAATTCTCTCGGTCACCAGGATTTGAATCCAAATTTTCAGCTCTACGTGCTGACGCTCTATCCAATAAGCCACACCGGATTCCCATCCCTATGTCGGATTGAATCCTCTCAGTTTAAGTTCTACCTCTTGGGTTCCCTCTAGTGGCCTACCCTCAACCATATATGATATGCGAATCATAATCACTTTGTAATTAAAGGCGGCGCTTATTCCGTCGGATCCCGGCCACTTAGTCACTCATAACTAGTGCACCTCTGCACATGTGTGGACATTGTGCCACTGTCATACATCTATGACGCAGTGCATGAGGATAGGCCATTTAGAAGGAACCCAAGAGGTGGAACTTAAACTGAGAGGATTCGATCCGACATCGGGGTGGGAATCCGGTGTGGCATAGTGGATAGAGCGTCAGCATGTAGAGCTAAACTCCCGTGTTCAAATCCCGGTGCCGGAGAGAATTTTTCTCTATTCCACTCATCCATCACCAATAGTAGGACTGTTCAGTATTATAATATTAAAGTGAACATTTAGAAATACATAAAAAATAAATAGGTCATGAGCGCAAAATGCAGAAAACATAATTTTGAATAATATATCTCAAAGTGTCACGTCATGCAAGTCAGTACATGCACATAAATTAGGTTTCATAAAATAGCATTGATATTACCAACACATGATATGTTTCTTTGCTACTAAGTGTAAAATTTACGGGTTCGAGAGTGACGAATCATTAAAAATTATAATAGTTATTTATGAGAAAAGTTCGTAAATGTTCTTTTTTTGACACGAAGGCCAAAAAGGTAACTTTACGAATGTGTGTTATACAATGATTTTTCTACGATAGCACAAACTTATATTAAATAAATATTTCAAGTTGAAGAGGTTTTAAAATCACAATGTCATGGTCATCTAAACTCAGAACCATTAAGAAGTAAGTATCCATGGAATGGCAGCCTGTTTTATTCATGTTCAAGATTTAATGGCAGTCTAAACCGGTCATATAATCAACAAAGCAGTTAGAAACAGTTGAATGATACATCTCGTTACAATGAGTACTACATGTAACTTCTGAATATTAAGGGCTAAAATATAGATATTAATGTTAAATTTGTTACTTATTTGTGTTATGTGTAATATTTAAGTAAGAAAAGATCGAGGTAATGTATTAATTTCTTACTGAATGAAGTTTGTACTTAGAATATTACATTGTCTTTGGCAGTGCGTAAAATGAATAGTGCTTAAAGTGATTACATACTTTTTTAGGCATTAGTGTTTTAAAGACTCACTTTAGGCACTGATAACAGTGGGTAAAATGCAACTTTCCGAACTATCGTACAAAAAGTTTTTTAAGCTCGGATACTTCAGAAACTATAGGCTTCTAATGCTCTCAAGGAAAGGAATGCTTCCAGGATAAATTGTCGTCATTCTCTCACTTAAATTGGTAATCTCGCTGTTAAAATATGTTTCTGAGAGCTATGTGAGACTCCAACTGTCTCCAGGTTCTCATGTGGTAATAACTGTAATAATACATCTGACTGAGGTTTGAGGACCTAGCTGATATGTACGTCTATTATCAGACTGTACATCTCACTTGACGATATGTGTTAGAGGAAGAGCAATTATTTTTGTATGCATATGAATTGTGATTACTGTAATATGTAGCTAATCGGCGATGTATGCAATGGAGGAAGAAAGGAACTGGCCACTTTACCCCATTATCTCCTGGCATAGTTGCCTCAAGTGATGCCTTGTTGGTGTCACTTGTGAGATTCAGACCTGTCTTCGGATATTTGACTAAACAACAACTATAACAACTTAAGGGTTCAGTAGCCAAGATTTTGATGAAAAATCTGAAAGAACCTCATAAAGTCAATATATTTTGTGGATTGAACTATGCTAGACTGACTGTTGTGTTTGGCAGCAGGTGACAAACGTATCAGGAATCTAGTGCTGCGTGCCATCCCTTTGATGTCGAGGTGTGAAGAGAGGAAATGAAGAGCCGTTACTTCAGGCTTATGAAATGGTGAAAGACAAAACATCGCTTTAATTTAGCCTGTATTTGAGTAGAATTAGTGGAGTTTCAGTGTAATGAATAGAGATAACTGTAGAGCAGCGGTGACCAAAACTAGAGTTGCAGAGATTACATGCGACAGACAGCCTATGAAGTAAGGAAACGGAGGAATGGTACTTGGCATGAAAACTACTACCAGTAGTGGTTCCTGTACTAACATCTATTTTAATCAAATTCTGTTCTATTAAGAGGCTTTAGAGCACGAGATATTTCAAACCCAATTAGGTAGCTGACTTCCTTACATTTATTTATCTCATCTTTCTCTTTCTGGCTATGATTTAACACATGTCAATTCCTGGCGTGTAACAGTTCGTTGGCAGATAATATTGAATCAGTTTTTCTACAATATTATTATTCAATGAATAACTAATAAGTAAATACCCTCATCTAAAGATCAAGAAGATTAAAATTCATATAAAACCTAATAATTGTATCCTTCTATGGAGAAGATTTAAACATATCAATATTTATGCACGTACGAAAGAATTATAGAAACACATACTTAGTGGTCAGTAATAATAATAATAATAATAATAATAATAATAATAATAATAATAATAACAATAATAATACATTATTCAGCGTGACAATTATGTTTCTATATACTCTTAATTGAACCGTTGAGCAAAGTTAACATATTACATTTTGTCCGATGGAACAACAAAGAAGTTCTCCTTCTCTTTCTTTACGAAACCATCTCTTACTGCTTCTAGAGACAGAGTTTGTAGAGCGACATGATACCGCCACTTATTGCCTTCAGTACGTGAATGAAACACATAGCAATGTACAGGAAACTTCTCGTACCCGTTTGAGTATCTGTGATTACACGATGTAATCACGACATCCGCTTTGGTCACCGCTGCTGTAGAGAGACAGAATGAATAGTACAGGGAAATTTCTGCTATCGACTGCTGATCCTATGCTTGGCCTGTGATAGGACGACCACAGGATGGGTGGAATAACTTTACTGTTGATTCCTGAACTGGAGCTGAATCAGCTTTAGGCCGACCATAGAGGGCTCACGGGGAACTAGATACCAAAACAAATCAGGATAAACTTTCGAGAGCTGCAGTTAGATGATGTGTCCTAGCCATAAATCCTTTTTAGATCAGCTGCTCCTGTTAATAATGGGTGTACAACTGTCCGTCTAGCCTAAAAGTCTTCGTTTTTATATGCGTTTGTCTGTGACGTACGAGTGAGACAGTCACACAACTTGGGTTGTGACGTCATGATGTTGGTGACGACACGAATTCAAAATAAGGGAGCCAGAAACGTTTCGCTAATTTGATCAAAGCTAAGAGGAAGAGAGCGAAATGTCAAGCCGCTCTGATTCGGTGTTCCTGCAGCACAGAATGTGATGTTTGGATTGTGATCCCTTGCGGCCAGCGGAATGTTTCCATCGCGAGGGAGATTTTTTGTCAAGCAGTGCGATATACTACAACAAACACACACTAACGTTTAGGTTACTACAGGCGAAATAAGCTTACTGAGGCTCAAACGCTCAACACTGACATTCTGGATCAATGTATTATTCACGAATTTACAAATAAATACATTGTCTAGATTTCATAAAAATGATTATTTATTGTTTCGTCTAGTTTCCATATATGTGATTATTGATTATAGTTGTTTAATCTAGTTTACGTATACATATTTCGTTATAATATTGTTTTATCTAGATTACATATATTTTATTATAAATTAAGGATGACAAATCAAACATGACTAATCCACATTAAATACTTTCGGAGATATTCAATTTTTAAGTTCAACTTTGAACGGCTAAATCTATACCGTAGTTTCCCCTAACTATGGTCCACATTTGTCACATTTTTCTTTGTATATTCAATACTATTCATCCAGATTAAGTGAAATTTTGGCTTCGGACTCTTGTAAGTGTATATTAAATAAATATTGACACATGTGTTTGAAATTATTTAATTACAAGTGTTGAAAAAATAATAAGCATTGGTACATAGTTGTATTCTGAGTTGCCCAACTATGGTCCACTCATTATATTCATGCTTGAAAGCATGAATGGACTATAGCTGGAGCTGTAATTATTCGTAAATCAATGCAGTGAGTTTCTAATTTAAGGGTAGAAACACAATCTAGCACAGCATTATTAAAATAAATGAAAAGTACATGGATTCTTTTTATTAGTACACATTGCATAAGTACACAATAAACAAGTGAAATCTGAAAGTCATTTTCCTGCAATAATGAACAACTACACACACCGGCAAAAATACCGGGCCACCTAAAGTTTCTCAATTTTTTATGAGGTGAGAATCAGAAAACCCATTATAAAATGAAGAAAACATTGCTTCCCAGAAAAAAAACTCTTTTTTATTATCACTTGCGCTATTATTTTCAACGCCAAACAATGGATATAATTAAAAGGTGTAAAAACGTACAAATTGTTTCAATTTTCTTCCAAATGTTCAACTGATTTTGTGGCCACCCAGATGTTACTAATAGCGGATATTGCCTTCCCGTGACTATGACTGTTACAATTCGCCGATTCAACCTTTCGATCAGATTCTGAATGTCAGTCTGGTCGATACTATTCCATTCTTTACTTAGAACATTTCGGAGCTGCTGTAAGTTGCTATGAGGAGTTAGTCGACTTCTAACTCACTTCACTAGTAATGCCCACACATGTTCAATGGGGTTTATATCAGGACTTCTTGGTGGCCATACCATCCTATTCAATCCAACGTCGTGAAGGAACTCATCCATTATTCTTGTAGCATGAGGGTGAGCATTGTCATTCATGAACAGGGACTTTTCACCAATAAGTCGGGCATATGGTACCACATGTTAAATTAGACCTTCGATGTATCTTGGAGCAGTCAAAGCACCTCCATTAATGAAAACAAGTTCTGTGTGAGCTTCATACGAAATGTCATCCCATACCATTAATGATCCACCTTGGAATACACACGTGAACTGAAGGTACATGAAGAAAAACGTTCTCCATCTCTTCTCCACCCTCTTTCACGTCCATCTGTAAACTAAATCTCGATTCATCTGTGAAGCGCACTCGTCGCCACTGCCCCAGGTTCCAATTAGCATGATTGTGAGCAAAACGTAATCGTTCAATACGATGTTGCTGGAGAAATTCTCGGCCTTTAGCTGGTCTTCTGGAATTCAGCCCACGTTCATCCAGACGTCTGCTTACAGTTCTCTCACTCACGTTAACTTGTTTTATTTTCTGGAAGGCTCTTCTGATCCCAAGAACTGCAGCCACATAACGCTATTCCCATCTTCTATCAATGCAACCATTTTGCTGAATCGGTAGGACTTAGTGACATTTGTATACAATGAAGTACTCCAATACTGCCTCAAGAGAGCTTACCAGTCTGTAGACTTCTTCAGCATAGCTTGAAATGAGTCCGAGAAGTTTAGACACAATATTGCAAGAAGAACGAATCTCCTTTTCAGATTGTTGTTGGCTCTTACGTATTCAGTATTATATTGTTACTTATCACAAAATAAATTAATAACTAAATGAACCTCAGCACACCTACAATTATTAAAAAAAACCTACAATTTTTAAAAATTTTAAATAAAATGTAGTTGGCCCAGTTTTTTTTTTTTTTGCCGGTGAGTGTATATTAAAGAACAAAATTACGGTATGAAAATAAACTTACACATTCTTAGCAAAATGTTATGCAAATAACTTCACTGATAATGTTTGTTTACCGTACTGAGAACTTATATTCAGAAGGCTTATTTCTAACCTTTGAATTTCCACTTCTCTTGTAATTCTGAAATTGAAAAATAATGACTGTAATGTTAAATGGTGTCTTAGAATATACTGAGACACCGTATTTGCAGAAGTAAATAATCAAATTGTTCACATTTTCATTAAAACAAATATTTCAAAATGAAATACAACTATGGTCCACGAAAAATTGTGGTACATAGTTGAGGACTGACTTCTAGCCTTGAGGTTAAACATTTTTCACGCAGAGTCCTTAACCTCTGCCAGTCTAATTATTGAGTGAAAGTAAACACTATATAGCCGGGTTCAATGGTACAAACAATCATATATCTATAATTTACCAGTTCTACAGAGGAAAGCTTAATAAAACAGACAAACACAAACTGAATGATTTCGTGTCTTCACACATTCAATAAAACGATGCACACTGACCTTGTTATGCATCTATATCATTGCCACGTGTAATGGTAGATAGAAGCATCTATGGGGAACATAATTCCATCACAGTGGCGCCTTAAATGGCAAACACCGAACTCTTGGGGGACTAAGTAGTACATAATGCGTTTTGGACCATAGTTGGGTGCCTGGACCATAGTTATGGGAAATTACGGTATGCAAAACAATAATAATAATCTTACATTTTCAATCTTCAGCAGTTAAGGAAGCAGAAATTCACGCTCACCACAAGGTAGATTAAGGTAAAAAAGTGTGACTAAGAAAAGAAACTTAATTTTGTGATATTGTTGAATAGTCACGTGTGACTTGAAGTCATTCAATTATTTGTTTATGTAGTTTCCAAATATTTGATTACAATAATTGTTTCATCTAATTTCCGTATATTTCCTTTAAAATTATTTTACCTACTTTTCATATAAGCTTATTTATTTATAATAGTTTATCCATTTCTATATATTTGTTTATGATTGTTTTATCCGATTCCTATATATTTTATTCCAATTGTTTTATCTAGTTTACATTATTTACATTATAATTTTGTTTTATCTAGCTTTTGTATATTGGCTTATAATATTATTGTTTCTGGTTTCCGTATATCTGATTATATTATAGTTGTTTTTATCTTGTTTCCATATATTAGATTGCAATGTTTGTTTTATGCAGTTTCCACGTATTTGATTACAATTATTGTTTTATCCAGTTTCTGTATATTTGATTATAAACTGTTTTATCCAGTTTCTATATATTTTATCATAGTTCTTTCATCTAGTTTCCATTATTTTGATTATAATTGTATTGTTTTGCCTATTTTTCATAAAATGGATTATAATATTTTTTTCTCTGGTTTCAATATATCTGATTATAATTTTTGTTTAGTTTTCATTATTTGATTGTAATTTTATTGTTTATCTAGTTTTTAATAATAATAATAATAATAATAATAATAATAATAATACTTTATTTAATACTTCACACTTGAGCTACATTAGGCATTGCAGCCCGAAAGAGCAGAAGTTCGTGCTCGGGCGCAGTTCAGATCAGTTATACAAAATATATCACAAAATTAAGAGAGTTCATTGAGCACAATAACATTAATAAATGGTAAAATAATACAGCATGTAATGATAGGGTCTATATACAAATAGAAAATACAAAAGTACATAAATATTAGAGTATCAATTTTTAACTCAATTAGCTTAAACAATTAAGTAATTAATCTAATTTGTTTCTTAACTATGTGTGTGTTAAATGTACTTAGCTCAGGGTAAGCTCTAATTAATTCATTATATATTTTAGGTCCAAAACTTCTGCTGTGTTTTAATATGATGTATTATACTTATTGTTGTCTCTGGTTTCCGTATTCTGATTATAGTTGTTTTATATTTTTTCCATTATTTTGGTTGTAATTTTATTGTTTAATCCAGTTTTCATATAATGGGTTATAATATTGTTTTCTTCGGTTTCCGTATGTCTGATTATAGTTGTTTTTTTTTTAGTTTCCATACATTAAATTCCAATGTTTGTTTTAAACAGTTTCCAGGTCTGTGATTATAATTGTTATATCCATTTTCTATATATTTGATTACATTTTTCCCAATTTACATATAATATATACTATCTGATTATAGTTGTTTTATCTAGCTTCCATTATTTCGGTTATAATTTTATTATTTTATCTACTTTTCGTAAAATGAATCATAATATTGTTGTCTCTGGTTTTCTTATATTTGATTATTATTGTTTTAGCTGGTTTTCGTATATCTGATTTTGTTATAGTTGCTTTTATCTAGTTTCCATATATTACAAAGCAATATTTGTTTTATGCAATTTCCACGTATTTGATTACAAGTGTTTTATCCAGCTTATAATTATTGTTTTACCTAGTAACCGTATACTTAATTACAATGGTTTTATCTAGTTTCCGTATATCTGACTATAGGTCTAATTGGTTCTTCTAGTAATCTTACACTTAATTACATTAGCGAAAAATAACTGATTATTTCCATGCGAATGTATGTTTTTGTATAAGCTTGCTACACTCCGTTTCATGACTTTGTCAAATAAGTATAGTATTTCCGTGCATATTTGAAAAATTTGACCTCTTTAGGGATACATTCATACATAATGCATATTTACAAGATTTTTACAGTAAGTTTAAGAAATTTTATTTAGAGATTTATCATGCATATTGCGTCTATTTCTTTGTTGTATTCGGGCATATTTTATGTTAATTCGCATAATACTGCATTTTCTAAATGTTGTCTTTTTAAATTTTGTATTTCTGAATTTACAATATTTGATTGTATCTAGTGAAAAGTATGAGCAAAGGATTAATGGTCTGCAGAGGGTCTATTTGAACTCCTGGACCTTACCAGGCAATCCCCTCATTGTATTGTGACGCTGGGATTCCAAACTCCCAATTCTTGTTCTACACAAGCCCCACCATGAAGTAAAAATTATTCTAATTGGAAGAATGCTTCTCATGCATTCCTCCTACACTTACCGACAGTTGGTGACAAAAGCACTAACATATTTCTACTTAAACATGATTTTAATTTGGTCAGGTAGTAAATCTGTAGTAGGCTACTTGTACAAAATTACTTTGTGAATTTATTGTTATATTTGTATTCTGTGATGAATTGTGAATTGTTAAGTGTTACTGCTTCTTGGGGAGGGATATTATGGTACAGTGGACAAACTTTATAACATTTTATACTACTATAAATAAGTTGCAGACCCTGGATCTAGCACTTGTTGACTGACTTGGAATTATTGAAGACGTTTAAGGGGAGTCTCCAAGGAAAACCATGACAATTTTCCAAACATTTTTATTGGCTATTTCACTTCTTTAGAATGTATATTTTCATACCCCAAATAAATTTAGATCAATTCTAACTATAAATATGCGTCTTTTTTTTAGTTAAAGCTGTAAGGAGGCGTAGCATTTAAAGAGCTGTTAAAATTATTTTTTCATGAAAGAATTCTTTTTTACAAGTTTCTAATTACAAATCGACTAACTTTTCGTTCTGAAGTTGACTCCCCGAAGTTACTAGATGAATGTAGCGTAAAAAAATTTTAATTTACATAAATATTCATTTTACTTTCAAATCCATTTTTTCGTAAGTTTATTTTTCTGGATTTAACACCAAATTTTTTATGCAAAATACTAATCAATCTGGACGAAGTTTTTACTGCAAGTATTTATGAAGTAGCTGCCTGTTTATATGCATTTATTTTATTAGAAATGGTGCTAGTTTATTTTTTCATATTTTTTTCATGAATTGCAGGAAAAATAACATTTTTAAAATAAAAAAATGAAATAGATAAATAAATAAGTAGTTCGTTTATAAAATGAATGCATAAAAATGTTTCTCTATATCTTGTGAATGTAACCAAAAAAACGATGCTTAAAAATTGAGATGTACTAAAAACTTGGTTTTGAAAATATTTCTAAAAAGAAGAGAAAAAATAAAAAAAATCATAAGCCAAACACATTTGAGCGTTCAAAACTTGGATTTTGTCAGTCCTTTACCTAGTAAACATGCTCTCAAAATGTGTTTGAAAAAAAAAAGATTACGAAGAAAGTTGTCATTTTTAGTGGGGTGTGTCCTTAAGAGTCTTTAGCATCTACCTATGTGGATGTAGTTACGTCAGCTAAACTGGACAAAGTCCTTAATGAAAATTCCAATTACGAACCTACGTCTTCAGTATAAAAAAGAGTTTATTTTTAGTGAAAATATTGAAGATAAATAATTTAGTCCCAGTTTGTCTCAAAATTTCATCTTTAAATTTACACATATCACATCTTGTGACGTAGAAAGGTAATTATCTATGTACAATAACATTATCACAGATAAATGCATGTCCTAGGTTACTGAAAATTGTGTCATTGAAAATAAAATGTAAGTTTGAATTTTGATAGTGCCTATTTTAGTGTTTTTTCCTTAATTGTTTATACAGAGTGTTAAAAAAGTATCCAATATTTTAGGAGGTGATAGTGTTCATTGAAACAAGAAAAATAGTCTAATAAACATGGGTCCTACAACACATACTTTCTGAGATCTGAACACTTGTTCATAGAAAGTGCTCAATGTGACGTCCATTTATAGCAATGCATTTTTCTGCCCTACAATACAGCACGCTATCAGATAATCATACTGTAGTTTACATCCCTGGCATGGAATACTGATACGTCGCAAGGAATATTGAAAGGAAAAGTTTGGTTGCAGATATAAGCGGGGTTCAGCAGAGATGGTGTTGTGAATTTTCGTAATCAGCATGTGTGGGCTGATGAAAGTTCCCATGCACTTGAAGAAATAAGGCATCAGCACCGATTCTCAATCAACGTATTGGTAGGCGTTCTTGGCGATAGATTAAGGGCCATACGTGCTACCACAGAGATTAACTGGACTTCCTTATTAGCGTATTGCCTACCTTGCTGGAGTATGTACCATGTCAGCAACGACTACAGATGTGGTTCATGCATGATGGCACACCAGCACAATTTTTCTGCAATGAGCGTGAACACCTGACGCTGACATTTCAGGACCGCTGGATTGATTGGGGAGGCCGCACGCCTTGACCTGCTCGTTCCTGAAATCTAAATACCCTAGACTTTTGATTCTCAAGAACAATCAGGTCAGCTTCAAGGAGTGCGTGATTCCTTACGCCGAAGGGCAGAGGAATGCATTGCCATGAATGGACGTCACATTGAGCACCTCCTATGAACAAGTGTTCAGATCTCAAAAAGTATGTGTTGTAGGATTCATGTTTATTGGACTTTTTTTCTTGTTTTGATGCATACTAGCATCTCCTAAAATATTGGATACTTTTTTTTAACAATCTGTATATTGGAAATTTGATAGAGCATTACTGCATGCATATTTTAAGCTCTGATGGTCACGAAAATCCTATCTCTACTGATTATATACGAAGAGTGGAGATTAGGATTTTAGAATTGGATAGGAAGCAGGTAGTGGTTATATTTTAATTTGTAAACTCATAAGAATTGCCTGTAGACTCTCTAAAAACCAAGAAATCCCAAGTCAGTCTAGCAGACCATCTGAATGCAACACAGACGTGCTGACCTCATTATTTCCGAGCTCTGCACATCACATAACCAGGTATTTATGTATTTGTCACCCTTGCGGTGTCGATTTTATTTTCACGGGTCCTATCTTCTACACGGACACACCTAATTTGATTCCTGTCACTTGGGCCCATCACATGTCTGGGTCTTTACCCAAGACAAAGCAAGCCATCACATTAAGCAACGGGCAGTACTTAAACTTTGAAGTTAAAATTCAGCCGCTTGGTACAGGGCATGGAAACAGATATCGTTTTATCTCATGCTACACATAATCTCTTATTAAGTAAAACGTTTAATAACTTTTATATTCTTCAGTCCACTCTTTATATTCCTACTCCATTTTTTTTACTTCTCAAACTACATTCGTAACCCTTTATCTCTTCCCCCATTTTATTCTTCATTTAAGTACACATCTTCCATTCATTTTCATCTTTATCGTTTATAGGTAATTTGAAGCTTAATAGACCATCTCCTGTCTTAGTCTCTTCCGTTCCACGTGTTTAGTGGTTCTATTTCTTCTTATTACGCTTCACGACTTCCTCTTTCCGTCTCCGCTCTCATAATTCCTCCATTTTCTTCTTAATTTCTGACGTGTAGACTAATTCTGGGAGCTGCTTTTAGAACCCTGTGTTTTCACATACAAACAGATATGTAGTTATTAGCCGAAATATTTTAATCTCTATTTCTGTAGTCTATTTAGGAACTGCGAATTAAATCCATACTTGCCACCGGCGTAGCTCAGGTGGTAGACAGTTTGTCTGCTGATCGCAAGAGTTCGATTCCTACTTGGGCTAAATACCTAATTGCGTTTTTTCAGAAGTTTTCCCCAACCGTAAGGCGAACGTCAGGTATTCTATGACGAATCTTCGGCCTCATCTCGCCAAATATCTCGCAATCACCAATTCCATCGACTCTAAATAACCCAGTAGTTGATACAACGCCGTTAAGTAACAAAGAAAATAATAATAAAAAAATCTATTCTGAGTGGCGTGTGAAATTTATTATTATGCTATAAATCCATAGGGCCGTATTCATAGAAATTTTTAGCCCGGGCTTCCGATGGATGATCAGCGAACTAACGTTTTTCGTGTTCATAAACCAGTGTTAGCGATGTGATATGGTATGAATTCTGTACAAGTAACCAGTCGATACCCGGGGCTAGTTTAGCACGCTCGTATCGCGGGCTAGCGAAATGTCTATGAATAGCACTCTTAGAATCTTAAGTTGTCTACCTATTAATCCCGTGAGGCTAGTGTTCGTTCTACAGGAGGAAGGTGAGATAGTGTTTTCCTTTTATTGGGATTGCTTGCATTTCTCTTGTCCTGTCTTTTCAATGTGTTGTATTACAATAACCTCGAAATTTGCTGATCACAAGACAAGGAGTTCCACTACTTACAGGCGTATGATGTTATGATTGTCCAAATTTCATAATGCAGAGGATGGAAAAGACAAAACTATTCCTGATATTAGGTATTAACAATATCATTTCATAATATAAAACTAGGAACTGTTTATGCACTTTGATGTTTGTAAATTTTTGTTGAAATTGGTGAAGAATAAAAAAAAAAAATTACACATGACTTCTGGCCTGTCACATAACCTAATCTATGTTGTTTAGTCAACTTTCCCAAGACAAGTTTGAACCTCGTAAGTGACGCCAATAAGGCATCAGTTGTGAGGTAATTAAGCCAGTATTTTACAATTCATTTTGGTTTTCAGATAAATAAGTTCAAGATTATAATTTTATTTAAATTTTCTCGATCATATGGTTTATCATTTGTTGCAAATTAATATTTGCTAATATATATTATTAAAGAAAATATATAAAAGTTTTTGCCTACACGGCATCGTCAGATATTTAAATGTTATAACGATATCTAAAACGTAAGTTCAATATAGTATTCACTGCAATAAACATAACAACAAATAATTAAAATCATGATTTATATGTAGTAAGTGTCTAATATCGTTGTAAGAGATATGTTCAATTTAACTAATTTGTATATGGTTTTGCCGACTAGCCTAAAATGTAATATGTCAAAAATATAAAAAAATTAACATATCAAAAACATAAAGCTCATGTTATATACATATTTGTGTTTGTTGAATAGCACTATATTAGTATATAAAATTGATAAAATATGTAAAATGTTTGTACTTAAGTGTGTGATACAGTTTTGACGTGAATTTAATCACATCATCTCACTACTTATCGCCAAAAAAAAAGTAAAAAATTGTAGAAAATTGCAAAATTGTAAAAATTGTAAAAAATTGTAAAAAAATTGTAAAAATTGTGATTTTAATCTTGTAATATTTTGACTTCTGTCACATCTTAAAGCTTAATTGCTAATTTATTTATTTATTTATTTATTCTGGTGTAGTTAGGGCCATCAGGCCTTCTCTTCCACAACACCAGGAATACAAATACAATAATAGAAATAAACAGAAAAAAACACTATATACAAAGTAAAGCTACACAAGAAATAAGGAGAGAGAGAAAAAACACTGTAAACAATGTAAGATCTATGGAATATAATAAATGAAATGAAATGTGGTGCAACCGAGATTGCAACAGAGACGTAGGAAACAAGATTATTAAGCTGGAATCAGAAGATAATTCTAATAATTATAAGAGTTCCTATTCTTTTTAGACGGGCACACTATTTTTCATCACCAAAAGGAAATATTTCATACAATTTTTTTTTGCATTGCAGAAAGGGCAGTATTCTCTTAATTTTAATGTAAATCTATGTACATTTTTATACTTCCAAAAATATCGCACGAAAGTTCATTATGTATTGGTAGAAAGTCACTGACAGTGGTAAATGAATCGGATTCTCTATTGATAACTCAGTAAAATAAAGGTGAACGCAATTGAAGTCGGACCCTGAAGATTAGAATTTAAAAAATAAAAATATGGAGTAGGTAGCCTACCTTACGCAAGACTTGCAAGCCAAGAATATTCCTTCGTGCGAACTCATGCATGAAAGAGCCACTTCAGACGAGGCCACTTTTAGAAGCGCTGCTGAAGGATTGCCGCTGGATTTAAATGGAGGCCTTCAGACGCAGCCACAGCCACAGAATAGTGGCGCTGCAAATGCTCTGAGTGGCTGTTTTCGGCGATATTGGCGGACACTAAAAGTGGCGCTTCCCGTCGTGATATATAGAATTAAATTGTAGGTTTCAGAGGGGCCACAGCCAAGCCACTATTTTAGTGGCATGTGAGTAGCGCGTTTGTGACGCTGCTAACGGACAACATATGGGCCACCATTACCTTACATCACCACGACAGTATACAGCCTATTGTGTCACGGTATTTTTTTTTTTTTTTTTTTTTCGAATTTCATTGGTAATTTCTTCTATAAGCTCTTGAAATTATTTCTTAAACATGCGAAAATACGGGAAAAGAGAAAAAAATAACTTTTATCGTCCTGGTGTAAATCATAAACAAATTATGAAAGTCCTCTATTCTGTTTTTCCAAAACTAATCGATGGACCTAGTCTCTTCTTCTATTTTTACGTCTATTCTTTCTCCGTATGAGCAAAGTTTTCAAAAGTATATCTCTTTCTATATCCATGTTCACTAGAAGTCTGAAAAATTCTCTACAAAAAATAGTGTATTAAATGGCACCACAAACGCTCGTTTGCAGCGCCATTAACGCGTGTTTTCAGTGCCACTAGTGGCGCTATGTGCCCTCGTCTGAAGGGGCCCTTAAACTCTGTGTCTCAAAAGTCTGAGTTAAGCAAAATATGTCCCATAAAGGTGATAAAATTAAGAGAACGTGGTAAAGTTGAGTTTAGTTAAAATACCGTCTCAAAACACACCTTCCTTCCGCGGACCCCATTCGAATCACTCGGAATCCACGGACCACAAGTTGGGAAACACTTCATTATACTGTCGATACTGTTTGGATTCTGGTTCGTTTCCCCCGTGAGGGAAGACATTAGGCTATACGGCTACTACTACCACACGTTATAGGGTCTTTGGTCCACTACGTTTCGTCCACTTTTTGTTTTGTTCACTGACAAATTTGTCATTTCATGATTCGTCCATTAAGTTTTGTTCACTGACCATTTAGTCCATTTTCATGCTCCATTATGTTTTCGTCCACTGACTATTTCGTCCCTACTATGGCAAAAAGAAACAGAGGCATGAAACATAACTCATTTGGTGAAAAAGTAATTTATTTAAATTTAAATGTGTTGTTGAATGTGCATACCGTTTGTATTATAAACATGATTAGTTATTATTTTCTTCTTCCTGAAGAACTTCAGCAGGGTTAATTTTTAAACTATATGAAATTCCTCTCAGATAAGTTTCCAGCCGGCCGTCCTTCTTGTAGTCTTCATAAGTTACCGTGTAACGATTTCTCTGATGCGTTCATGATTATTGACTTAGTTATGTTTGACTTAATGGTCCACGGACTCGAGTGTGTCCTCCCAACAACTGAGGAATCACCTGCTCATTTGATTCCTGTTCATCCAGCAAGACTTCAAAAAACTTCCAAATGCTAGGGTGTTGAACAACCCTGACTTTTTAAATTTACTATGCCAACCTTCGACGGAATTGTTAATCTTCTGTTCCCCATTGAAGACTGCTTCGTACACATACCATAACCATGTTTCCGGTGTTGTAATTATGGATGGGAAACACAAATATGTATTCTAAGATGAACGAAAGGTTATGGACATACAGTAAAAGGTGTGGACAAAATGTATGGATGGACGTAAATTGTATAGACCAATCGGTTGTGGACAAGAGAACGTGGACGAAAGTTAATGGACGAAACAAATTGTGGACAAAAGGTAGTGCACGAAAGGCACTATCACTACCACCACCACTACCACTACTACTACCACCACTACTACTATTAATACTACAGCATATGGGACCGGTATCCGCCCAGAATCATGATGAATTTGGGCTGTTACAGTGAGTAGTGAAATCTGGTTTCGAAACCCAGCTATAACGGCTAAGGGGATCATCGTGCTAACCACACGTTGCAACCGAAATGGTTGGATGATATTTCACCTCTGCCAAGATACGTGAACGCGAGACTAGCAGTCGACACTTTGCAATTTTCCCGATCTAGGTGGACAAAAATCATTTTTCGACTTGTTTAGTTATGCATTATGGATTCATGTTCTTTAACATTTGAATAATGTTGTGAGTAAGAGCTTTCACTGATTTATCAGCGGCAAACTATATTTAGAAGGGTATAAACTTTGAGTTCAACCTAACACTTCTAGCTCCGGTTCAGTCTTAGAGAGAGAGGCTTACTATGTGGGTGAAAAAGAGCCATTTGTTAATTTCATCTTAGTGTTAATGATTTATTGTGTTGTGAATCATGGGACTTGTTCTTACTAATGTAACTTCAATTACAAGTTTATAAAGTCTTTTCCTTCTTACAGTAGGGTTTAAATATTACAATTGAAAAACTTATGTTTTTAAAGTTTTCCACATATAATGTTAGTTTTAGTATAGCCGGTCACGTCCGATTACAACAATTCTTTTACCATTTAATACAGCATCATTTAGAGTGTTGAATCCTTGTTTTAAAGTTTGCGCGTTCTTACGCATTTATCAATAATTAGTTTTTTTCAGTGGTGGGGCATACGATAACTGTTCATGTTTGGCTTAACAGCAGAAAAGAATAATTGACTAAGGAAGTTTTTATTCTCTGTGACTGTGTTTTATGTCTACAATATTATTCACATGATATGGAATATCAATTTAAAAATACATTGGACACATTTTTATCTAATCTTAACAGATGCATAGTGAATCAGAACGCAAATCATTAGCTGGACAAAATTAATAACTTCTCTGCAGTCAAACGCATTGTTATGAAACTTTGTACATGACTTACAGGTGGCACATATGATTTGTATACAAACTCTGATTACGTTTGCACAAGAAAAACTACCTTTTTATAGCGGGTGCATTTGGACAGAATTAATAACTTCTCTCTTATCTAAGAGATATTTTTTTGTGCGCAAACTATATTTACGGTTTCATAAGTGGAACTACTCCTTTTAGTGATGCATTTCAACAAAATTAATAAATTCTCTCCTAGCTAACAGATTTTTATGAAACTTTATACAGAAGTTTCAGGTGGAATATATTTTTTTGTCTACAAAGTCTGATTTTCTTTTATAAGAGGAATTGCCTCTTTATAGTGGTGCATTTAGACAAAATTTATAACTTCTCTCCTATATAATATATTTTTATGCAACTTTGTACAACTAGGCCTACTAGGCCTACAGGTAGCTTACAGATGTAATTGGAATTTGTACACAAAAATATATGTTACCTGTAACCCTAGATCATATATACCCCAGATAAGTCGGCCATATAGGCTTTGATGTTAACAACTTTTGTCAGGTTTACTACGCTGCCATCTAGTTGTTACTTAAGGAGTCACGTCATAATTCCCATTTAAATTGCATTAGCGACTGTACTGCCATCTCGTGTTGGTTTACGGCGGACGGGTGGCGATTCTGGCGGTTGTACCTCTAACCCCAGCTACCTAGCTTCTCGTTTTCAACATTTGTCCTCATATCACGGAATAGATACTCGCTCACAACACCATAATACACTCTCCATTCCTAAACACAGAACATCCTTCTACTCTTCATCTTTCACCGTCTCTGCAGCTCATCTCTGGAATCCTCTACCACAGCATGTCAGAGACTGTCGGACATTGTCTAGTTTCAAAAATAAATTAAAATTGCACTTTTTGAATTAGATTCCTTTCAGTTATAAGCCCTTTTCTCTGCCATAGTTTTGTAAAAATATAGGCTATATATTTCTTTTTCCTTCTTTTCCCCTTTTTGTTCTCTTTATCAGCCGATGAATTTATTATCATAGCCCTTTTATCGTAAATTTTATTTAATTTTCGTATTTCTTTTCTTTTTTTATTATTTTATTACATTCTATTTTGATATATTTTTCCTTACGTTTTTCCATATTAACCATTTGTACTAAATGAGTTGCTTTCACTATATTCCAATGTATTTTACTTTCTTTTTTTATTATGGTATTATTTTCATGTTGTTTAGTGTCGATTTTATTAAACTGTTATTATTATTATTATTATTATTATTATTATTATTATTATTATTATTATTATTTGTAATATGTTAGTATTCTGTTGTTTAATTATTTGTTAAATTTTAACTGCTTGTATACTTTGTGACCTGATAGAGTGTAAGAGAAGGCCCTATGGCCTTAACTCTGCCAGTATAAATAATAATAATAATAATAATAATTATTATTATTATTATTGTTATTATTATTAACGATTTTAACATAGCGATTACCTATCTGTTACATATATGATCTAGGCTGTAACTCCTGTTCAAAGTTTCATAAAATCTGTTATGTAGGAGAGAAGTTAATCTTGTGTAAATGCACCCCCTATAAAGGGGTACTTCTCTTATGGAACTGTAAATACAGTTTGAACACAAAAAATATATTCTACTATATATTGTAACTTTCGTACAATCTTTCTTAACAATTTGTTAGATAGGAGAGAAGTTACTATTTTTGTCTAAAACCACCCCGTATAAAGGGATAGTTCCTTTTACACAATCGTAGTGAGAGTTTGCACACAAAGAATATGTGCTATCTATAAGGTCTGTACAAAGTTTCAAAACAATCCGTTAGAATGCAGAAATAGTTATGTGGATCGTCATTTGCACAATGGAAAAACATACGTGGAGGTAGGAAGAAGGCGAGATCGATCTGGATTGAATTTCCAATTAGCCGAAATATTTATATCTTGATTATGATGATTTTGGTGGTGGTAGTGATAACATTCACGATATAACATCTTATTAATCAATTTAATAAATTATTAATTATAAATTATATAATTAATAGGCCTACCCACATACAATTAATAGGTATTATGTAATGAAATAAACAAATGTTAGAAAATTTGCGGGCCTCAACACAAAATACTGTAATTGGGCTTACTAAATGAAAACATAGCGTAACACGAAAACAAATAATTTTCTATTACGTGATACAAGATGAGATTAATTAATGTACATCATTCACAGCATACCGTAAACAACAGTGAAATGTGGAAGGAACTGATTAGCTGTGTAACATACGTCATTAAAGTATAGACACAAATATCTGCATAATTGCATACTAACGTCGTGCAAGAGTGTAATTAGTGTCAGTGTGCTTTAACCCTTAAATTAACAATATATCCTATAGGATACAACAGGTTAATAGACTATATGCTATAATCACAGTCAAGTATATACAGTCAAGTATAGAATATGCATCCATAGATAGTTGCCAGCCACTAGGATCGCCACTATCGCCTTATCACGGACAATGCGAAATAGTATCGGCACAGTCTATTGTTCCTAGTACCCTCAACAACTCAAGCTTCGTGACTGTATATACTACACTGTGCTATAATTTTAATAGAACAATAGGAAAAAAATTGGTAAGAAAATTAAAATTTCACAATACTATAATATTGCACAACATACAAAATATGGACATTGCGATAGTTATTTTCTTTACAGTACGACACGGTTTAATAAACTAGTGTGAGAAATGAAAGTTTGACAAGGGTTAACAATTGCTGTCTACATCCATACAAGCTCTCATGCTTCCATTTTCTGCTAATCCTTTAATGGAGTTAATTTCTATGGATACACTAGCCTACAAAGGGTCTCGGCTAAATAGAAAAACAGTAGATCTCCAGGAGGAGATTGAATTAAACGTGAATTATTCAAATATGCTAGCCATAAATTTCTACAGAGATTTTTGAGATTTTTAAATTTGATATGGGAAGGACAAGGAATTCCAGAAAGTTGGACTAAATCTATTGTAATCCCTATACATAAAAGAGGAGATTTGAAAATTACGGATAATTATAGAGAAATAAGTCTATTGAACACAGGATATAAAATTTATGCAAATACTTTGAAAAACAAACTCAATGAGGATTACGACAATATTAGCAGTGAAGAGCAAAATGGTTTTCGTCGAGGAAAATCCTGTTGTGGTGGATATTTTGCATTGAAATTACTGGTTGAGAAACATAGAGAATTTATGCAAATCTAATCTTTCAGGTAAAGCTTCCTGTAAAGCAGATTTGAATAATTACAAGGGAAAAATTGTTCCGGGGCCGGTTATCGATCCCGGGACCTCTGGTTGAACGTACCAGCGCTCTGCCACTGAGCTACCCGGGAACTGCACCCGACACCGTCTCAACTTTTCCCTTTATATCCACACAACTTTTCCCTTGTAATTATTCAAATCTGCTTTACAGGAAGCTTTACCTGAAAGATTAGATTTGCATAATAGATACGTTCCTGTGTACGTTAACAGAAAACCACAATTTCAGTCACACAGAGTTTGTTGCGCTCGATGTGGGTCTCTGGCGTTTCGTCAGCCCACGCGAGTTGTGTGGATATAAAGGGAAAAGTTGAGACGGTGTCGGGTGGAGTTCCCGGGTAGCTCAGTGGCAGAGCGCTGGTATGTTCAACCAGAGGTCCCGGGATCGATACCCGGCCCCGGAACAATTTTTCCCTTGTAATTATTCATAGAGAATTTAATCTAGAAACACATATGGCATTCATTGACTTTAAAAAGGCTTTTGATAAAGTTCATCGGAATAAATTACTTCAGATTTTGGGAAATGATCAAGTACCTCAACAGATTATAGAAAATATTTACAACATATATAAAACAACCATCATAGCAATGCGAAGCAACAATAGACTTTCACAATGACGACCTATTTATAGTGGAGTAGGACAAGGCTGTGGTCTTTCATTACTTCTGTTCATTATATATATATATATATATATATATATATATATATATATATATATGAACAGAATCATTCAAGATTGGCGTCAGACACGCCATGGATTTATTTCAATTAATCGAAATTTGCAGCTTGATGCTTTACTTTTCGCTGATGATCTAGTTCTCATAGAATCAACCGAAGATGATTTAAAATATTCAGTACACAATTTAAATATGGTCAGTGTAAAATATAATATGGAAATTAATATTGGAAAAACGAAAATCATGTAATTTTGTGGGAAATTCCCTGTACCAAGTAAAATCTGTTTGAATAATAAAATTATAGAAACAGTAGGCCTAAATACTTTCACTTACCTTGGCTATACACTATCACCTTATGATGAAGTAGATCTTGCTGTTAAAATATGTAAATATAATAAAACAATGGGGATCATTAATAAAATCATGAAACGTTCACTAGTACAAGGACAAACAAGAATAGGCTTGTATAAAACCTTAGCACAGCCAATATTAAGCTATGGTACTGAAGCGTGGACTATGAAGAATAAAGATGTCAGTAGAATAACAGCAAGTGAGATGAGGTTCATGAGAGCAACAGCTGGATATACTCTCTGGGATCATAAAAAAGAGGACATAATGCAAGAACTTGAAATAGAACCCATTATACAGTTCATCAGCAAATATCAACTTCAGTGGAAGAGTCATCTCGAACGAGTGGATCGATGCAGAATTCCAAAAGCATTGTTTCATTAACATCCGCATGGCAAAAGATCTCTAGGTCGTCCGAAGAAGAGATGAACTGAAAATTGTAGTTTGAGACCATAACAGGCCACTTGACCTAATACTTGTTAGGAAGACGACGACGAAATTATTTTAAATTGGAGACAGGCCCCGGTACTGGGTCTTTCCCTGGGGTAAAAGGCGGTCGGAGCATTATGACGACCACACCACCTCATTATAGTGGCGAGACCAAGAAAGTATGGGGCACTACCTCCATGCCTCTCAAATGCCTTCATGACATGTGAAAGGGGTACCTTTATCTTGAAAAATGTGACAGCCATAAGGTCATACCTGCAGTAACCGATGTTATGATTAGACATCGGAAGTTAAGGCACTAAAAATGGTATTTTAGGCACCTAAAAAGGCTCTAAAAACAACAAAAATAGGGCAATAAAAGGCATTGAATTTATATTGAATCACCCATAATTCATTAAGTAAACATCAATAAGACCATAAGTAACCTAATAAAGTACACTGGAAAAGTAGTTTCTCTGTTCTATAGACTTGTTTCACTTGTACTTATTCATCCACAACTTCATGTCCATAATTTGAGTTACAATAAACAACAACCAACTTTTCAACATTAACGCACGAACTTCTGTCACGTCTATTGGACAAAATCGGTGTGACGGTGATTAATGCAACAATAATGAGACGTCGGTAGAGCCGCGAAGTCCTACCAACAAGCACCGTGTTTGTCCACCACAAATTATTGTTGGACTCACCGGGATTCGAAACCGTGTTATCAGCGTGGAAATCCAAGTCTTCATGTATCCGACTAATAATTCATGTTTGTTGTTGTTTACTCAACTGTATGAAGACAGGTTTGAACCTTACAAGTGACACCAATAAGACATCACTCATGAACCTACTAAGCCAGAATTAATGGGATAGGTCAGTGCTGGGTAAGGACAAGGTCGATTCCGGAGTAAGCGAAGCAACGACACTGTATTGCAACAGGGTGTCCCATATCTATGGCTACTATAAGAACTGCAATTTCCTTAGTTTCGAACGCAGAAATAAATGCAGTACTGTTGAGTGAGTAGCCATACAAAGAAAAAAGCAAAAAAGATACGTATAAAAGCAAGAAAACGGCAAAAAAAATTCATATTAAAGTAAAAAAAGGCGTAAACGGAAAAAAAGGCAAGATCAAACTTCATGAGAATGCTTCATTTCTCATGACTCGTGCACATTTACTAAAAGCCTTTAAAATATAATAATAATAATAATAATAATAATAATATAATAATAATAATAATAATGATTTATTTAACCTGGCAGAGTATGTATGTGAACATTCTAATAAAATAGGCATTTTCCTAAACTTCTGATGTTAGTTATGGTGTTAAAATATGACTTATTGTATTTGAAATATATCATTATGTGGCTTTAATTAGTTGTATTATTTCTTTTCATTAATTGTGAAATAGTCTTAACAAAATAAATATAACCCTTAATTTTGAAATCCTAAAGTGACTGGAGGACTTGCCTATAAATTTGAAATTGTTCATAGCATTACATTTGATAATACTGTTGCTTTTATTTTTCTATAACCCGTTTTAAAGTAACGGATAGAATTCCCGAACAATTCTGAATAGAGTAAAATTGTAAAACTCTAATAATGTTCCCTCAATTAGCCATCTCTGGATACAAAACAGATTATTGTACGAGTAATTTGTTCCTGACCTCGCAAAGGTTTTGCTTAATGTCCTATTTCTCTCTGATATATTTCATTTTCATTCTCATAAAACTACTGCACACACTGCCATATCTCTGAAAAACAAGTAACTTGATTAGATGGGCCTGTTCACAGATTTCTTGCCTTTTATAAAGTGGGACTTTCAGATGTGCCATAAGTTTTGGGTCTATTCCTTCTGTTTGAAATTAAGTTACTCTGGCATTTTTAGTCCAATAATTCCATCTCTCGGCTCTCGACCAAATTCAAATCCGAGAACTTGAGACCAAACTGTATTCATTGCGTCACAAAGGACGATTTAAATATGTGGTTTGTCAGAATATAAATTATTTAAATATGCAATTCATGTAGAATGAGAAATATTATAAGGTTAATGAAATATAGATCAAATATTTTGTAATTGTTGTTGTTTCATCAACTATCCGAAGGCAGGTATGGACCACATAAACAAGGATCACTCATGGGGCAACTAGGCTAGGAGATAATGGGGTATGGTGGCTTGTTCATTTTGTAATTTTACACTAAAATTATTATATTATATACTTGAATCTATTCACTTTATAATACTTTACTGTTTGTGTACAATACATGTTAAAATATAATTTACATTTTTATTGTATGAGATTCATCGTCTACTACAAAATTTTATAATTTAATAATGCAAAAGTTCTTGATTTTTGGTTTCAGTTTTATAGTAGCGCTTGTTAATTTCATTTCTAAAACTTCTAGACATAATGCAGTGGTCATGTGGTAGGAAACGTTGAAGAGCAATAAATTTTCACATATGGTTACTGGTGGCTTAATCGAAACGTATTGAAATCCTGAAATTATAATGTAAATCAACGTTTCTATTCTTTTCATTTAGCGAGTACTAAATGTAGGGATCAATAAATAAAATTTCGAATACTACTATATACTCCATACGCCATACAGCAGAGATAAGTTCAATATTTGGACGGAGAATAATGATGTTCATCTCGCTAAAAACCGAAAAAATACTAAGTTCTGATACTGAGAAAGACATTTGAACGAAACTGTTTCACATGGATGTTGTTCTCATGAAAACACGATTTTCATGCACAGCATAGTAAAATTTACGATTATCATTTTATTTATCTGAGCATATTAATTTTGCAGATATTTCATCACTAAAACAGTAATACTGTATGAAAAATTATCACCATGTCTTACAAAAAAATATTGTTTAAAACAGAAATATACAACTTTTTAAGGAGTATGTAATTTGTAGGACGGGCTTTCAAATTTATATAAATATCGCATTAAGAATGTCATAACAACGGAATTTCTTACAGACATAGGATACAGTAACTATATAATTTTAAGTTTGTTCTTATACATGATATTGTTATTCGAAATTGGAAATTTAATTTTTATCTTTCTATGATTACTATTATTTTTAAAAACACATTTCATTTTATGTACCTGCATTAACTTTCCTACTAAACTAAAGCTATGGTATTGAAGATAAAACATGCACTCAATATATTTCCATTCTGGTAATATAATGTTCATAGAAGAACTTTCCAACAATTGTACAGAGGTTTGTGTAAAAATACTTAAAGAACCTCAAACAGCGCTAATATTTATGAAAACGTATGGTTCGAAAATTGAGAATGTTATTATGATAAAATATATTTTATCATTTTCAAAACTATGAAAGATTTATTTCATTGTATTATATTTCAGATTATTTAAGAGCACATATGGCTTAATTTTTCATGTGTCGCTAAAATTTTTAATTTAAATATTTATGAATATAGAACGTATAGACTGTAAATTTTAGTTAGGTCAAACGAAAATAGCATCAGGAATAGGTGTCATTACCCGACGAAACTCTTGCAAACGTCAGAAACCCTATTCGTATTTATTCCAAAATGGGTTTAAATAGTTTCTGATCTAATATTTAAACTACAATAATAATGGTTATCAAAATAATAGTACAATAATAAAATAAACGTTATATAATCTTTCATTAATGTCACGCTAATTTTTCGGCGAAGAAGTACATGGTCTCTGAAAAGATCACATAACTCTCCTATTTTTCTTCCTTATCATCTAATAAAACAAAGATTTAGAAGTTAATCTGAATTCTTTTGTTGTTTCAGTATATTGCATTAAATTGTGATTGAATTCTTTTAAATTTTCGATAAGAGATATGACTTATATTTCAAATAACAATTCGTAATTTATGTTGTCAATTAACAAAGTGTATTCATTAATTCCTCTAAGGAATCTCATTTTTTCGGACTAAATATTTATGAAATCTGTTTCTGAAGACTTCAGTTTGTGCTTTCACGCAGTAACGTGTATGTTTAATGATTTTATTTATTTAATATCCTTAAACATTATTGTTAATTTCCATGAAGTAACAAAGCGAAAATAAAGCCTTAAATCGCTTTTGAATAAAGCAATTGGGTACAGGTAGAGGGAGGAGGCGAGTTTGAACAGAAGATAGATAACTATTGTGTGTTTAAACGCTCGTTAAATTATGGTAATCAATGATTGACAGTCAAATTATATCGTAAATTACACACATCAAGAGATGCTATCAAATATGGTCACAAAGGTCACAATTCAGTCAGAAGTAGAAAGAGCTAGAAAATGGACATCCATTTTACACCGACATACATTTGCACTTTGCAATTATTTTCAGGCACCCTCTGTGCCCAATCCTCGTTAAAAATAACACACACCAGCATTTACGTTCGTTAGCGATAAAAATGGATGAATAAAAAAGCATTTCTAAAATAAACATTGACACAGACAAGCTCAGCTGTGATGTGGCCATTTACCCCTGAATGTCACCGAATTTTTTTTGTGTTAGTTATAGAAGATCAAATTAAATTATTATGAAGTTGATATTTGTGCATATTGTTCCAATATGAGACTCGGTTCCACGTTTAACGAAATTTCATGAGCTGACTGTATGTCAATTCATTAGTGATGGGATAAAATTCAGCTACATGCTCCGTGTTTTATTGAAGCTAGTTGTGGAATGTAACATAGGATTATGACTTAGTTTCTTCGCTCCAATGTATCCTTATTCTAACTTAAATCATTATTGCCACAATTCAGAAGCTAGGTGCAGTAAGAACGGTAACCTGTTAACGCTGTTATTGCATAGACAGCTGTTATTAAATATTATACATTATGAAATCTTTTTTTACTAATATAATATTTGTTAATGACGGAGAAAAATTCGCTCTGGTGCCGAGGATCGAAGCCTGGACCTCTAGTTTTACGCTCTGGGTGCTCTACCACTGAGCTACGCCGAGGGTCAATCCACAGCACCAGATCGAAACATTTTGTTCTTAGCAGAGTTCCTACGCGTCCTGGAAAACCTGGAAAATCTAAAACTTTAAAATATTTTTCCAGACCTGAAAATATTATGGACTTTCCACTTATTCTAATCTTTTCCTAGAAAACTCTAAATCTTGCCTATCCTGGCCTCATAAATATTGATAGCTTCAGTGTAAACACATGTCACAGATCTTTTAAAGTTGGAACAAAGGAAACAGGATGGAGTATAAACTGCATCTTGCGTTCTTTGTGATATTTATTTAAATACTCCCCTGCAAGAAGGGAAAATTTCCAACAAAACTCTGAAGGAAAATTGGTTTCTCTTTAAGTTTTGTGCTATTAGATGGATGAAAGACGCAGCCATTACTAATCGTGCTATTGCAATCTGGCCACAGGTTGAAACATTTGTGAAGTCGTGCAAGGATAAATCAAAGTTGTCAGTGTGCACAAAGTCTTTTCAGATAATGAAAGAAGCCTGCCGTGATCCTCTTATGATGGCAAAACTGCGTTTTTTTCTTTTGTCACCACAAAGCTGTAAGCATATTTATTTAAAGTGTTTCCAGACAGATTCACTAATGATGCCTTTTCAAGCATGCGACATAATGAAATTTCTTTACGGACTTAGGTCTCTCTTCATCAAGAAGGAAGTTTTGGACAAAACTGAAAACCATGTAGAAATGGTTAAAATTGATTTCAATGCTAAGGAAAATCTTGTGTACACAAAAGTAATTTTCACCGGGTTTGAAACCTCGGACATCTTGAAGGAAAATAAAGTGAGCAAAAAAGATGTTTTGACCTTTAAATTGGAGTGCTTAGAGTTTCTTAAAATTTTAGTTAGAAAAATCCAAGTAAAAAATCCCTTAATATATCCAATCGTTAGAATGTCCTGATGCCTTGATCCAAGATCTATGCTATCTGATGAGGATAAAACCATCAAATCCTTTACTTATCTGGTTCAAGAGCTTGCAGACAAAAGTCTTTTCAATTTAAGTGAGTGCGATTCAGCTTTACTCCAGATGAAACTGTTTCTTAAGGAAATGAAGCCGAACTCTACAGCATTCAAAGAGTTTGACAGGAAAAGTGAACGTTTGGACTCTTTTTTTTTTTTTCAACTCGCTTCTCTGAGAATAAGCAGCATCATAACTTTTGGGAAGTTGTGAAACTTGTTATGACCCTTTCACATGGATAGGTCTCTGTAGAACGGGATCACTCTGTGAACAAAGATATGACTATAGAAAATAAGTCCAAGAATATTGATGTGTGATGAAATTAATGACAAGAACATTTATGAGTTTGTAATAACAAAAGATTTTCTAGTAAATGCACGTTCAAAAAGAATGATAAACCACCAGTAGGCCTACCTCGATTATCTAAAAAAACAAACCAGTGAGAAGCAGGTGAAAAAGTCCGTGGATGAGTTATAGCTGAGGATATTCGCAAGAAGTCTGAATCCCTTTAAATTTGTTTAGGAATCTAACGAATCATGTATTGAAACTATACAGTATTGTATTATTGTTTCTTTGTTTATTTTCTATTTTTTATGTTAATATTTTACATGCATGACTTAATCAGCTGATAATACACCTGTCGTCACCTAGCTCCCTTAGTATTGGAATAATCACATTCTTTTTTAAATCAAAAGGCACTTCACCTGCCTCATACATTTTGCATACAAGATGAATACAATACAGAGTGGACTGTTCGAATGTACCTAATTTCAATTGTATGTGACTGGTGAACGGTTGAAGATAGAACCTTACGGTAACGTTTATATGAAAGGAAAACTCAACAAGTTTCAAATCCTGTCTGTAGACTGTGCGCAGACACGGTTTCTTTTCGTAGTTTGCATCGATTACCAAAATGGCGACACCGCAGATGAAAGCGGAAACTGGGTTGTGGTATGCGGAGTTTAAATCAATTGTTAGAGTTCGAAGGGAGAATCGGCGAGTGTTTAACCATGATGCTCCAACTCCTAAAAGTATTAAGAAGTGACTCGATACATTTTTAGCTATAGGATCGGTGTTGAAGAAGCGTGGTGGTGGTCGTAGAACATCCGACGAAATTGTTGCAAATGTTCAAGCCGCGTATGAGCGAACCCCCCCCCCCCCGAAGTCACTAAAAAGAGCTTCGCGGGAACTTCAAGTACCAAAATCAACATTGCAACGAATTGTCCACAAATGTCTCAAACTGTACGTATTGAAAGTGCAGTTAATGCAACGTCTGGAGCCGGATGACAAACCCAAACGAGTGGAATTCGCCAATACGATTTCTTTCTCTGGGGCTACGTCAAAGATAGACGTCAGAGACCTTTGTGATCTTCGGGAGCGCATCATAGAGGTTATTGAGAGCATTCCAGAAGACATGCTCCAACGTGCTTTGCAAGAAATCGTTCATCGCCTCGATATCGTCACAGTGACAGCTGGAGCTCACGTAGAGATATGGTGATGTGCATATCGAAACTTGTTGAGTTTCCCTTTCATATAAACGTTACTGTAGGTTTCTACCTTCAACCGTTATCAGTCATATACAATTGAAATTACGTACATTCAAGTGGTCGACCCTGTATTTTTAAAGTTATATATTTTTATAATAGTGATTATTTCTCGGACTTTTGTATTTTCCTATATTATTGTCAAAAATTAAATAACAGATGAACAAAATTTGTATTATTGTAACACACCATACTAACAGACTCTAGTTCACCCATGTGGATTAACGGCTAGCGCGTCTGGCCGCGAAACAGATGGCCCGGGTTCGATTCCCGGTCGGGGCAAGTTACCTGATGAATTTATTTTTCCGGGATTTTCCCTCAACCCAATATGGGAAAATGCTGGGTAACTATCAGTGCTGGACCCCGGACTCATTTCACAGGCAAAATGAATAAACTCAATTCCGTAAAATTACAGAACATTACAGAACCCTGACACATACACAAGTACTGGGAAACTGTATCCCACCTCACCTGGTAGCAAACGAGTATCATGAAATAAAAGTAACTATAACATTTCCTTACGTTGCTAAGAAAATGTTTTAGTTCGCTTTTCAGCTAATCGATATGTGTATTTTTCAGTTGTTCCGAAAAGTATATTATAAAATGCATAATTATATTTGCTTTAGAAACTAAGGAACCTACACTCTCGCAATTATAATGATGATATATCAATATACTCTTGTTGCATTATGGATAAATATTATTTTATTCTAAATAAGTGATGTCAAACACGAGCATATTGTACCCTTTGACAAAAAAGTCTGCAGAACTTTCGTTTAAAGAAACACATGCAGATACAGTCTTAACGAGATTCTACATCACTGATGCAACTAGTTTATAGGCTAGAAATGCCCTCGCTTGACATACCTGTTCTACATAAACAGATTCATGTATAAATATATAAATGATATCCTAAACCTCGATTACTTTCTCATATAATTGGTTCACGTGTTGCTAACACCATCATATATGGTCGATTAAAAACTTGAACTTATTATTCCAGCAGTGAGCAATAAATTCCATTCAATTCTATGCGAATTGTTTCTGTGGCATTTTTGAGAGGGTTGACAGTATGAGTTCGAAGGTACTTCTAGAGTTGTGAGGCTTCATCACATTGTAATGAGAAACGTCTAAGACGTGACTTGTGGTATGGCCATTAAGATCACCCCCATTTGCCACTTGAGGGTTCATATAAAATGACTGTTATTAAAAAATTCACTTGGGAAGTTGACTTGTTGCGGGTACAAATTATTATTAAAACTGCTCAGTATTTCAGGATACACCCATTTTTCTGTAGAAGTAGCTTCGCTTGTTTCCTAAACATTGACTCGTGGAACAGAGTATTACATTATAAACTTGTTTCATAATAGGCCTATACGTATAGCACTAGTGCGAAAAGTACTACAGTATATTTTAACACTGATTTTAGCCACTGACGTGGGTCACTTGGCTAAGGCGTTTGCCTGCAGATCCGGAATTGCGCTCGGGCTCGGGTTTGATTTTGCTTGGACTGACTACCTTTTTGGGTTTTTCCCGAAGTTTTCCCCAACCATAAGGAGAATGTCAGATAATCTATGACGAATCCTCGGTCTTATCTCGCCAAATACCATCTCGCTACCATAAGTACTATCGACGCTAAATAACCTAGTAGTTGATACAGCGTCGTTAAGTAAGCAACTAAAAAAACATTGACTTTCAATCGCTTGCTCCGATTCTCAGTTATTTCCCACCATATGCAATCACAAACGTCCAACACAACGATTCAAAGAATGCTAGGACTACTTTAAAAATATTGTTTTGAATTGACTCCATCCCTGAAAGTCGACCGACACATTTTGAGGGAGTTTTGTTACATCTATAATTTCTAAACTACACGACATATTTCCATGAAATAAACGGCGATTGACAGACAAAGGATAAATGTATCCAACATGATCTTTATTTGGAACGGGTGATGTCATCTAGCGATACGAGAGAGGGGTGAATTTCAGGCACGAATCGGAGGGAGTGCAATGCGCTTGCGCTACTTTTGTTGTTTGTTTGTAATTTAGAAATATGGTTATAGGCACACATAAAAAAATATTTCATATTGCTGTATTACAGCCTTTGAACAAAAATTTGCATAGTCTCAACCAAAAAATGAATCAAGATCGGCAAAACAAAACAAATGTAGCAATTTCTTGTCTAGTTTTCACACAAAAGTGACACAAAATAGGTGTCCACAAAAAAGCTCAATTCTCTGACGTGTCAAATGGCACTCTCAATATCTGATATGACCACCATGCTGCCCAATACACACAACGACTCTTCTTGGCATGCATCTTACCAGTGTATTCAGTGCCTCCTGTGGAAGATTGTCGCATTCCTCTATCGCTGCGAGAATGAGGACTTGAAGTGTAACAGGAGGGTGAGGATGGTTACTGATCTTTTTTAGCAATGTCCAAGCTCTCTCTATGCAGTTTAGGTCCGGTGAACAGGCTGGCCACTCCATTCTGCGAATACCATTGTCATGAATGTACCTGTTCACAATTTCCGCTTTGTGAGGCTGAGCACTGTCATCCACTAGAGTGAAGTCTGGACAAAAATGGTTAGCATAGCCTTGCATAATTGGTTTTAGAATGTTGTCTCTGTACAATGCACCTGTCATCGCACTTCTGATATGGACAAGTGGCGTACGGCGACCATACATGTTGCCACCCCCAGAACATGACATTCCCTCCACCGTAGGAGTGACCTTCTCTGATGAACTGATTGTGCATACGTTCACCAGGTTGTCTCCAGATCCTCACAGAATGATCATCTTGGTATAAACAGATACATATTTCATCATAAAAGAACGTGAAGTCCCATTGCTCTCTCCCCGAGTTTTGATGAAGATTTGCCCATCTCATCCGGGCATTTCTGTGACATCGAGTGAGTACAGGAGTTCGAATAGCCTTCAGGAGCGTAAACCCACCTCATGGAGTCGGTTTCGGATGGTCTAGTTGGATATATAACGCCCTGTTGCAGCTTGAAGGTCTCGCTTCATTTCACTAGCTCGACGGCAGAGGTGCCTCCTAGCAGTTAATTGTAAATAATTGTTCTCTCTGTGTGTAGTAACACGTGATTGACCACTACGGTGACGATCTGCAACAGAATGTGTCTCCGTGAACCTGCTCCATATCCGAGACGCATCACTTTGTGACACATGGACAATAGCACCAACATCAACATGACGGAGCCCCTGCTGCGTCAATATCAGAATTCGGATGTGGTCCTGTGCTAGAATCTTTGCCCTTGGCATGTTGACAACTACTAAGCATGAAGACAACCACTAAACAGACTAAAATGCAACTCTCCTCTTCGCCGCTGCGTGCACAACAGCACCTCTGGTGACTAATATCAACATTATTGCTGTCCAACATGACTGAAAACGTTACGATGTAATTAAAAGTGATGTTTGTAAACAGTAAACACAGACTGAGTGGAATATGTGTGATGGATTGCAATATGCAAAACTTTGTTTGAAGTGTGTATTAGGGAAAAGATTTTGCGTCAACGACATTCTATCTAAATATGTTATTTCTTTTTTCACATGTTGGTGAGAGTGTTCAAAGACAATATTCGTCTTACGCTGGTAAGTGGCTTACACATTGCTTTGATTTGTCCCATTTACCTCCAAAAGAAGTAGGTGATTGCTCCGTTTTTGATATGACTACAATTAAAAATTGAACAGTTAACGACTATCTTGTAGATTACTACATATCTGACGAGGTCGCATTCCCTCCTACAATATGGGCTGAGCAGTCGTCTTAAATCACTCACGCAATCAACGCATGTGAGACATTTCATAGAAAATTCAGTGCCTTATCTTACAGCTCACACTTTGACATTTTAAAGAAAAATTCAGTTAAAAATATATTCAAACAAAAACTTGTTTGAAAATTAATGGAATGCACATACAGGCACATAAAAGAAGAAATTAGTATTTCGCTTATATATTTTACGTTTTCTATTTAAACACCTTTAGTTAAAAAACAATAATTTCACTTTATTTATGATGTGTTTGAAGACATTAAAATGTAAGAGCTCAATTTTTAATCACACTGCTCTTTTATTCGTGTGCCAGTCCGCAGTCTGAGAAAGGAGAATGGAAAATTGTACCGTAACGTCATAACGTGCTACCAACCTAAAAAATCTTCTTGAATTTATATATGACTTAGTGGCGCAAACACTTTGCGGCACTACAGCGAATGGCGCAAGAACATTATGGCGCAAACATGTTGCCTCGTCGAGCGGCAGCCGAGGCAGTGTAACAAACTGAAGAGTGTAAACAGTTAGGACTTTCGCAATGGTGTCAAATAACTCTGAACGAACGAGGCTAGAATCTAAATTATTGAGCAACAACCAGCACTCGAGTAGTTAAATTGGAAAAAAATCACTAGTGAATTCGAGTGAAGAGAGAAAATTCAAAATCATGATGCAATATCCAGTGTAAATGGGGCTGGCGTATAAGCGAGTGACAAACGATAGAGCTCGATGGATACTATGGTAACCGACATGTTCACTCTCAATGCATACTAGCTGGCACTTCCAGAAATCCCAGTACACCGAAGGTAAACCGGGTTTTAATTGTATCTGGAAGGAAGAGACGTTATTGTAACTGCTGACGTTCATCTTAACACCAACGTATTCACCCATAATACTTGCGGCTGTGACTCCAATTTTTTGGTTAAGAAACGCATAAAAATTAAATAAACTTCTTCAACAACCATTTCATGATTAACCATAACTTTTTTAACACATGTGTCAGAAAATATCATATCATTAATGCAGTTGATTATAGAAATTCTTTGTGTGGAACAATACGACTGCAACTGACACACTTACCAGAATATGAGGAAAATAAATACATATTTTCGCTTTTCTTATTTTGAACATTAATTATCTTGCACAGTTACTTGATTTATGATGAAATTGAGGACTTAGTGTGAAACTAAACTAAACTACAAAAATTGACAATTTTAGGTCTTTACACCAATTCATAATATTCGCTCTTCTACTTGCTCACAAAAAATCGTAATTGAGTTCCGAACAGGTTTGTACATAATACAATTCGTAACTACAAAACATGATATATGAGCCGCGTCCATGAAGTAACTTTCCTACTCGTCCCACAGCTAGCAAACCATATGATGCGCGAAACTACTGCGTGTACGTGATAAAGTAATGTCCTGGCATGGCGCATGCGCTAGCGGACCTTCCCCAAGTGCTCTCAGAAGCTTCGTTGCATTGGTTGAAGATGGACGTTCCTATTCCAGCTCCCGCCGTATGGAGTGCGGTCAGTGATAAAGTTTTTGAATGCACAGGGATTAGCACCGATTGAAATTGATCATCAGCTGTGCCAGGTCTATGGGCAAGGAGATGGAGCGTTGCTTCTGTAGACAATTTTCTGCAGGACGCCAAAATGTGCATGACGAGGAGCGCAGTGGAAGGCCAACCATCATCACAGACGACCTTGTGGAGCAACGCAACATCTGCTTGCTCATGACGTTAGGCCCATAGACCTGGCACAACTGACGATCAATTTCAATCGGCGGTATGCCCTGTGCGTTCAAAAACTTTATCACTGACCGCACTTCACACGGCGGGAGCTGGAATAGGAAGTCAATCTTCAACCAATGCAACGAAGATACTGAGAGTACTTGGGGAAGTTCCGCTAGTGCATACGCCATTCCAGGACTTTACTTTATCACGTACACGCAGTCGCTTCGCGCAACATATGGTTTGCTAGCTGTGGGAAGAGTGGGAAAGTTATTTTATGGACGCGCCTCGTAGTTGATATGAAATAAGCGTAGGCCTATTACCTGTTAAGAATTTTGTTCTAAATATAGCATCGATTGTAGTTATATTAGTGTCACATTAAGCCCTCGAAATATATTACATTGCTTCCTAGATTTTGATAATAATTCCCATGTTACACTCCCTAAGGCTTCTTTAATTTCTTTTTGTTCACTTCCAGAGCTTTATTTTCGAGCACGAGTTTGAAACTTCATGTAAAATGTGTAATTAATTTACTACCAGACTGCATGCAATGCGACACGTGTAATATTATCAATACTCTAAATGGTAGTTCATACATTTGCGGCCGAATAGCAGATACAGAAATTTGCAGTAAAATATATAAATAAATTATTAAATTATCAAGTGCATTTGTGAATACTGAACAGCTTAATGAAAACATTGTACGGTACACATATTAAAAGAGGAATATTGTTTTCTTCGTATATTATCAATACTCGGCATGTGGCCTCGTTTCACAGCCATCCCTATTCACAAAATAAAATGCCACTTGTATCGTAAATAACTATTAGTGGCTTTCTTTGCTCTAAGCTCAGAATATCAATTTATTTGCAGTTGAATGCTGTTATGAAGAAATAAATTGTGGTTTACATTCTTCAAAGCGTTACTCATTTTTTTCACTTTAAACATTGGTTGAAGTTTTATGTACTCAAGAAATAAGTAAAGAATGCAATATTAGTAGTAAAACCACAATATTCTGTGTTGTTAGGGTAAAGGGAGATCATTCATAAAAATGAGATTGGAGAAAAAATGAAAATTAAACTTCGGACCCTTATTGTAAATAATTTTTTAAACAAATAAAACACATCAACTGCTAGTATTCTTTTGATTTTTGCATACGCACTTGTTTAATTTAACTTGTGTGTTCATCTGGGGAACAAAATTCCATCTGCACAAAAAAAATAATGACTTATCCCCCTTAACCCGAACACGACAGAATTTAAAGTTAGATAATTATTATTTTCCAACCATACTTCTTTAACAATAGATGTCTGGGTTGTTTCAACGTAAAATGAGCCGAAAGGAGTTCGGCAATTAATTCATAAACATTACATTCGAAGCGCCTTTTATGTGAAATGTTTGCTGGTTAATAAAACAAAATTATGAAGTCGGTGAAATAGCAACCTATTGCCTCTGGCTCAGGGTGGAATCGGAAGAGAACTGCCGTAGACACTAGTTGGTGATTTTGTGAAAATGGGGGTTTTATAACAACTGATGTAACTGGATCATTTGATAAATCTTTAACGTGATATAATGGTTAGTTTAATACTAAATGCCTTGTTTAATGAAGGCTTCATTTAAATTGTTCAGCGCTATGACGGTTTGTAGCATCTCGAAGGATTTCGATGTAGCTTCATATAATTTATTTTAATATACTTAAGATGATTTACAGATGAAAACGTAATACCTACATCTATAATTTGAAAGAAGTGTAATAACTCACCAATCATTATGTTACCGGAATCACGTAAACTGTGAGAGATATATTCTTCCTATTTTATAAGATTAAGGAAGGGAGAAGTATGGATGTATGGGATAGGAGGAGGAAGACCACAAGACCGGAAACAAATTTGCGTAGCAGCCCCGCATAGCCACCTGTCTCTATCCTGGACCTAATTCATCTGACAGAGACGGATTGGAAATCGATACACCGCACTTTAGTAGTGGAAATCCAACCCAAGAAGGACAGCAAGAAGATGAGAGGTAGATGGATGGATGCAAGGGAATGTGGAGCTTGTATTAATACTGACGCCCATCCACCTGCAATGCAGGCTCCCCCTTATAAACGACACTTCATATCGTAAAATATAAATTATACTACAGTTATTGGTCTTACCAGTAAAGTATTCTTACTCCTACAGTATTATGTGTTCTTCGAAATGTAAGTTTTTTTTATACATTTTTGTGTAATTCTCTCTTAGTATAACTTCAATAGAATGAGTGACATGAGATTTCTAAAAAATAAATTACGTAAAAATATACTTTTAAAATGTTAAATCCGCACAATCAAAGAGACTCAAAATACATTAAATATTACAATCAGAGGAGTTTGTAGTGCTAGATCAGCGGTGACCAAAACTCGAACGGCAGTGATTACAAGTGAGAGACAGTCTGAGAAGTAAGGAGACCGGGGAGAGGTAGACTACAGGTCATTCCATATCAAATCAACAGGGCGCTCAACCCGACCGACTCAGATATCTTTCAAATTTTGAGGGTTTGTTTTACCTGCCGCGCTAACTAAAACTGCCGAGTTTCATATGTCCTGTGCTTTTCGTTTTCTGTCAATGGCGTTTCAAACATGAAGAAAAATCATATTTTTGTAAGCACGCCGCTTCAATTAAAATTATATATCTCAACAACGACTCCAGATAAATTTACAAAAATTGGGTGATACATTCTTAATATGTGATAGCTTTTATTGCTTATATTTGTTTCTGCATGTGTTCAATTACACTAAAAAAACATGGTGAAAAAATTTTCATATATTCATATTTAAAAATACGGGGGTTCTATTTTAATGAAAAAAAAAAATATATATATATATATATATATATATATATATATATATATATATATATAGTACGCCTCAATTAGTGATATAATGAACTGATAAGTTTCAACTTGGAATCATCATAGGTTACAAAGATAAAAATGATTATGTCACTGCAAGCGTAAGCTAACCGTATAAGTCGCGATAATTATGTCCCACACATTCGTTGTATTTAATTATATTTGATCATATTCTTGAATGTCGCTATGTAATTTAACATGTAGTACATAATTCGAATTTTTAAAATTATTACTTGAAATAAATTATTGTCACATGGATTTTGTTAAACCTGAAGTTCTATAAGAAATGCTTGCCTTTCATTGCTGAGATGAAATAGCCTGATCATCTGTCCAGA
The DNA here is from genome assembly GCF_040183065.1 of Periplaneta americana. Taxonomy (NCBI): domain Eukaryota; kingdom Metazoa; phylum Arthropoda; class Insecta; order Blattodea; family Blattidae; genus Periplaneta; species Periplaneta americana. Next base: position 137,421,686 of record NC_091121.1, on the reverse strand, counting down.
CAGGATTCTGCGTTGTTTCAGCTGCATTTTAAAACTGCTTAGCAAGTATAATACCCATCCTAAACAGCAGGACTGTATGAAACTTGTGTTCCAGGCACTGGGATGGATTTTGCAAATCGAAGAGCAAGGATTTTTTCCTCTTCAGTGTAGCTTTTGCAGTCACATAAACGGTATTAATGTTTGGGAGATGATCCGTTTCCAGTCGTACAATTCCCTAGGTATAGTTATTTGTTTATCGGATGGTCTCTGCAAACTAGCACAAGCCGCAAACCTTTTAAGTGTCCCACCTACAACGTCGCATGCTCTTTTGCCATGCGATATGCAAAAATAATGCAATTCTGTTGGAAATCCAAAATCTTCTTCATGTAATGTGAGGTTCAGGAAATTTTTTCCTATTTTTATACTGAGCAGAGAATCCTTCGGAGAAATACATAATTTTTGTGATGAATTACAGATGTTTGTTTTAATGGCTCCAGTAGATATTTTTGGAACAGATGTACAGCTGTAGTGTCATATTTCGGGCAGTGTGAAATTATTACCAGATTTTTAATAGAGACTGTATCGGATGACGATACGCTATAATATATTAAGAAAGTATGAATGGTTGTGTGCACATTAGTCCTGTGATATGACTGAATTCATCTTAGATTACGAAATAATAGTTTCCAGCGAAGTCGCATAACACAACAAGCTGGTATGGCTGTAGAAATGATTTCGTATCACGTAGAAACTTACTTTGTTCAGATGATATAAATGAGTGAGTCAGTAAATCACCAAGTTTCTCCAAGAGATAGTCGAAAAATTTGTCTGTGGGTTTCATTATGGTCTCAAACGTTGATCGGTCAGTCGTCATCCACTGCTAGTAGGTCATTTGATTCACTGAAGTTTTGTACGAAACATTTCTCTAAACCCTCTCTTATTTTGAATGGTTCAGGACATTCTGTGCATTTCCTGAACAAAAAAATTTATATGAGAAAGATTGCACACCATAGTAGCCAAGAAATGTTAAGTTGGAAGGTATAAAGAAATTTTTTTATGAAATCCACGTAGATCTGAAACTTTAATAAATTGCTTCCGGCATAAGTTTTACATTCTGATAAGGACACAAACACAGACAGTATAGTTGCACTAACTCCTGCTAGAATACAATTTCTTGGTCAGGGTTAGAATTTTTAAACACTGCATATAATTAATTTCTGCTCATGTGATTTACTCCCTGATTACTTAATCACAACAAATACTTCTTACCAGGCATCATTCTGCTTATCTCGTCAGAACAACAGAATTCTTTAACTTTACCGACAACAGCCGCGAGCAAGGTTTTCCAGGTTTCGGATTTGGTGAACAGAAAATTCCCTTTCCCTTTGCCAGGACTTTTGCTTTGCGAATTATGTATTCGAAAGCTGAAGGAAACTCTTTTTTTATATTATTTACGCTCCAGCTTTTAGGTAGTAGTGTTAAAATGGTGATTTTCTCACTTTTACCTGAATTTTGAAAATTTTCCTGCAACTGAGACTAAATTTCAGAATCAGAAAGGTCCTGGTTCCTCGGCGTCTTTAATATCGAAGACTATCTTTTACAATATTTTCAAATTTCTGTCTCTTATAATTCTCTTGTTGTAGCCTTTCTTGTTTAATAAGGAACATACCTTGGTCAAAAAGACTTGTATTTAATGAACTTACATTAGCTGTAGAGTCGACGTATTCTTCATTACTAGGGTCATTATGAGGATTCTGCGTAATAGCATCATATTATATTTTTATTTCTTTGCGACACATAGCGCACACCTTTTGTTTCTGTTTTAAATCAGGAAATACATGAAGCATCCACGATATAACAAATCTTAAATTTTTCCTCTAATTACAATGCCCTGATTTCTCGAAGGGATTGCAGCAAACATAGGCCTATAACTTAAAACGCGACTCCATTACATCGCACAAAACTACCACATACTACAAAAACTAACGACACTGCACTTGAAACAGATCGCATGTTTTGTATAAATTGAAGACTGTATAAACTGCCACTCATGACGGCCTGACAGATCGATGACGCAGATTATCAGACAAGTACGAACTCGTGCGCATGCAGTGTTGGTGTAAGACGGGTTTAAGTGCTACAAACTAATACATTGATATATTTTTTTAGTGATATTCCTGAAACGTTTCCAAAATGAAACTTACACCAAGGGGAGAATACTCTTACCTCTATAACATACATTTTTCGCGAAATAATTTATGTCCCGCATTTATAGATATTCAATGTTAAAATATGTTTCACGTTACTATTCAATTAATAATTCATTGCTTTGATGCAAACTTATATTTATTGAAATGATCCATTATGATCCATTAGCTTTAAAATAAGCCCAAGTTTAAGGTTCTACGTCAATTAGAAGAGAAGTTATGAATTATTTTTGTTGACATAGTATGCGACTCTTTACATTTTTTCTCGTATTGACAGAATTGCTGTATGGATATCGTGCATTATAGAGGGCTAAAAGTTTACATAATTAATTAACTTAAGGTTCTTTACCATCCCACCAAATTTAATGAAAATCTGAGGTGGTCGGGTTGAAAAGTCCACTTTTTTGTGTTGATTTGACATGGAATGGCCCCCACATGACATGGAAACTACAACCAGTGCTGGTTCGTCCACTAACATTGATTTCATCATCAACCCCGCGAATAAAAATAGCAAGCTTTGCTGTATCAGTAATGTCACTACTGTCATCAAGTCCGCCAAGTTAGCTTTGTGGTAGCGTGTCTGCCTTCAGACTAGCCGGCCCGGGTTCGATTCCCGGCGGGGTTAGACGTTTTAATATGTATTTATTTATTAACACTATAATTGGGTATACACCCGGTGGCAGTGATATATAATATACAATAATTACAAATACATGGAATAAAATAAAATAAACGTAAATGAAATAAAATAAAATAAACGTAAATCTGTAAATAGTAGATGCAATAAACCTAGGACTATAAATAAAACTATTCTATAATAAAGCCTACGATAAGTAAAAGTAAATCTAACTTATAAGTACTTCTGTTTCACCCAACTATTATCAATTTAAATAATTACATATCACCCTAATTAATTAAATACCAACTTAATTACGTATCATCTTAATTAATTACATATTACCTTAATTTATTTACCTATCAACTAAATTACATATGATCTTAATTAATTACATATCAACTTAATTAATTATATATCAACTCAATTAGTTACATGACACAAATTAAATAATTACACTGCACCTCCAATTACATTTTCAGTCTAACCTTCTCACCTTTCCTTAAATGTGTTGATTTTAAGAGGACCACCCTGAAAGATTGCCGCAGGTAAGCTGTTCCAGTCTACTATTGTGCGGTTAACCAAGGAAAATTTTGCCACATCCGTTTCTACCTCGGAACTAGGAGAGATGGTGGCTCACAACTACTAATCACTAGATTAGAAGAGAAGACATATCTCACTCTTGGTAGTGATTCGTCCGTCGGACGGGGACGTTAAGCCTGGCGGCCCCCTTGGTGCTATTTGGCAGGAGTAGGCTACGTGCCGGCACCAGATTTCCCCTTCTCCCTTCCTCATCTACATCATCATCATCACTCATTCTAGACAATACACTTACACAAACACAAATACATATACTCACCCTAATATACGACATAGTCCACACCTGTGGAGTAACGGTTAGCGCGTCTAGCCGCGAAACCAGGTGGTCCGGGTTCGATTCCCGGTCGGGGCAAGTTACCTGGTTGAGGTTTTATCCGGGGTTTTTCCTCAACCCAATGCGAGCAAATGCTGGGTAAATTTCGGTGTTGGACCCCGGACTTATTTCACCGGCATTATTACCTTCATCTCATTCAGACGCTAAATAACCTAAGCTGTTGTAAAAGCGTCGTAAAATAACCAACTAAAATAAAAAAATACATACGATATAAGTCTCCACAGATAAACAGCATGTACAATGTGACCCGTCGAAGTGGTGTACAACTAGAAAATGGGTCATAGTTCTGCCATCTATCCGCAGCATGCGGAACCCGAATCACGCAAGTGAAGTGGGTGGCCATTGGATACACACACACACACACACACACACACACACACTACTGTCATCAAAATCGAATAAAAAATATGTACTTTTTTTTTTAAATATCCCTCAATGAACACAACCAGAAATTTCCTGAATTCTCTTCTGGATATTTAGTCGAGAAATGCGCAGGTTTTCAAAATTAATTAACAACTTTCATTGGACAAATTATTTCAGCCATCTTGATCTCTCCTCCGTTGGAAGGCTTAAGAGAACGAGCTATTTTATTCGCCACTAGATAGCTGGCTTCCTTACATTTATTTATGTCATCTTTCTCTTCATGACGATGATTGTAGGTTGATTTCAGTTCTTGGAGTTTAATAGCTCACTTCATTACTACAATAGCACGTCATATTCAATCAGTTTCCCTATATTATTATTATTATTATTATTATTATTATTATTATTATTATTATTATTATTATTATTATTACTACTACTACTACTACTACTACTACTACTACTACTACTACTACTACTACTACTACTACTACTACTACTACTACTACTACTGGTGCTGCCATTGATAAAGCTATCAGTATTGTTAGTAGTATTACTATTATTATTATTATTATTATTATTATTATTATTATTATTCTTATTATTATTAAATAAATAACTAGTAAATAACTGATAATAGTCATCAAAAGATTAGGAAAAGGTAGTGATTATTTTAACATTCAAGAGAAGATGTGGGCCTACATATTGAGGCATGTAGGCCTACATAAGGATTATGGTAACACTTGCTGATAATAGTAATAATAATAATAATAATAATAATAATAATAATAATAATAATATCTGTTATGCCTGTGTATTCAGCGTAATGCCCTGTAATGTCGCTTCTATAGCCTATACCACTACTAATTGAACCGTTGAGCAAAGCAACATATTACATTTTCTCCGACACAACAGCGAATAAATTCCTCTTCCCATTCTGTACGAAACCTTCTGTTCCTACTCGTAGAGATAGAAGTAATAGAGCGATATAGTACCGACACTGCTTATCTTCAGTACGTGAACGAGACAGCAATGTACAGAAAACTCCCATTACCAGTATGAATGTTTTTGATTACAAGATGTAATCATGATATCCAGTTTGATCACCGCTGTGCTAGACAAATATAAAAGTGGGTAATGAAAGCAGAGATGAAAATAAAATACACAAGAAAAGTCCTAGAAGTGTCTTGTCATGCTAATTAACTGATCACAAAATAATGTCACAGAAGCTCAAATATAAGGAATGAAATGCAGAAATTCTAGGTTATGTATGGTACAACAAATGCTACTTTTAAAAATAAGATAAGCAGGGATATTAAAGGAAAATTACATAAAAATACCACAAGAAAAAGATAAGTAAAATACAGTGTGCAGAAATGCCTTTTCAACGCACTGTAAGGGATGTACAAAACTCAGTAGAATAAATAACGACGTAAAAAATAGAGCAATACAGAAATAATGCTTTGTAAAAGAAACCGCTATAATGAAATGCGTAAAATTCTATATGATACAGCCATGAGCCAGGAAAAGGGAACCACTTAGTTGGGTTCGCTATATACAGCCAAATTCTGGAAAGTGTTTCTGCAAATAAATAATATAACACAATAGTGACAAGCCTTTTATTTACTTCACTGAAACTCTGACGTATAAATGTGACGGAAATGGATAGACCCCTAAACAAGCAGCAGAATATAGATTTGAAGAACCAAGAGACCAAGGGCGATCAAGAAAAAGGCGGAGGGATCTTTGAAGTTTGAACAGGTAATTTCTGTCTATACACAATAAAATAGTAACGAAGAAGAAGTAAACAAGATATAAAATAAATATGTGAAATTTAATTCAAAATCTGCTCAAAATTTAAAGCATTACAAACATTATAAAATATATAAATGTTATGAAAAAAGTTACTTCGTAGGGAAAACAATTAGAATGCTCATTGATTACTTTTTCCATTTCCATATTTACCATTTGGTGATCAAATATTAATGATTTTATTGGTACTTCTCCAAGAATATTTAAAATTCAAACCATGTTTCTGTCATTAAACGCTATGATACAGCTCGTCCAATGTTATTCGTATTATGAAAGCAGTAATAGTTTTTTTAAAGGTCTGATAAAATCAGAACACATTTGAGAAAATGCTTCGCTTCACTCGTGATTACAGGTATTTAATCATTCGTAATTATATTAAGCCTATTCAGCGGAACTAACGGCCAGAGAGGCGTAGGCTTTCTCTTCTCCAAAGATATGAAAGACAAAGTCACAGAAGTAATAGGCATCTCGGACAGAATCGCACTGGCCAAATTAAATATGGGAAGGCTATCAATAACTATTATCCAAGTCTACGCCCCTACCCTCAGAAGTACAGAAGAAGAAGTTGAGGACTTCTACAGAAAGCTCGACGACACCTTAAACGAACACCGGTCGAATATAAACTTCGTAATTGGGGACTTCAACAGTAAGATTGGAAAAAAAAGACGCCTCTGAATCCCAAGTTGGTAGCTACGGTCTAGGAGAAAGAAATCAAAGAGGAGACAAGTTAATAGAGTTCGCTCAAGGGCAAAGGTTAAGAATTTTTTTAGAAAGAACCCGAAAGACAAATGGACATGGAGAAGCCCCAACGGAACTGTGAAAAATGAAATCGACTACATTTTCTGCGATAAGATGCAACTAGTTCGTGATGTACAAGTAGTCAAGAATTTGAAAATAGATACCAACCACAGAATGATCCGCGCTTCAGTCAACGTTAAGAAAAAATTCATAAGGAGAAAACTGCATCAACATCCTTCCCCTAAACCAAACTCATTGGACCAAATCGAATACAACAGGCTACTCGCTGAAAATCTCGACAAACTAAGTACAACAGATGACATACCGACAACATATACCAATCTAGTTGAAACCATAAAAGACACAGCCAGACACTCGATTTCGAAAGATCCCTCAAGCAGAAAGAACACCAAGTTAAGCCAGGAAACCCTCCAGCTCCTAGAAAAAAGAGAAGAACTCAGAAAATTAAGGGACGAAAATATCGCCACACAAGAGAGCTACGAAATGGTAAACAGACTCACCAAGCGCGCAATAAGAAGAGACATCCGCAAACACAAAATAGAAGTAATTGAAAACGAACTGAGAAATAGGAAATCTATGAAAAGAATCAAACAAGAACTGAGCGAAGGAAAACTCAGGATCAAACAAATGAAAAATAATCAAGGACAGAACACAACAACCAGGAGAGAAATAACAGAAATCGCGACTGACTTATATAGCAGCACGATCTTGAACGCAGCCTGCAAGCTATCAACATTTATCTCATCCCTGGAAAACAACAAGTCCGCAGTCCCCCCAATACTAAAAAACGAAGTCGAAACAGCTGTGAAGAGACTAAAATCCAAAAAATCACCAGGAGATGAAGGAATTCTCAACGAATACCTAAAACTCGGGCCAAACGAGCTAATAACCTACTTAACGAAACTCTTCAACAAAATACTAAACACCGAAGCAATACCAGAACAATGGAACAAAAACACAATAATCCTGATCCACAAGAAAGGTCCTAGAGACGACATGAACAATTATCGACCCATTAGTTTGATGTCCATAATCTACAAACTTTTCTCAACAATCCTCTTACGCAGAATAACCCTAACTCTGGAAGAAAACCAACCAGTCGAGCAAGCAGGTTTCCGTTCTGGTTACTCTACAACGGACCATCTCCAGGCACTCTCGCAATTGATTGATAAAAGCAGAAGAATTTAGCCTCAGCCTGTACTTGGCCTTCATTGACTACTCAAAGGCATTTGACTCAGTTGAACATATACCCATCATGGCAGCACTGAAACGACATGGTGTGGAAACGAAATATATAAAAATATTAACAAAAATTTACGCCAACAGTACAGCAAAAATCAGCCTAGAAAAGGAAGGAAAAGAATTCAGACTTGAAAGGGGAGTCAGACAGGCAGACCCTATGTCCCCTAAAATGTCCAACAGCCTTCTCGAAGAAGTGTTCAGAAAGAGAAAGCTCAATGAAGGAATAACTATTGACGGGAAGAAGCTCTCTAATATACGGTTTGCAGACGACATTGTACTCCTAGCCAAAAAACTGGAAGCAATGATAGTGGAGCTACAGAACCTCAGCATGGAAGTAGGACTACAACTAAACCCACAGAAAACAAAAGTCATGACTAACAACTCCAAAATACCGATCACAATAGGAAGCAGACAACTAGACAACGTGACTGAATACATCTACCTCGGCCAACTAATGTCCTTTCACAACAGACGACAGAACGAGATTCAAAGAAAAATCGGAAACGCATGGAAGAGATTTTGGAGCCTCATTTTCATTCTGACAGACAAGACATACTGTACAATTTAAAATTAAGACGCGGAGTCATGAACAGCTGTATCCTTCCAGTTCTCCTATACGGAGCACAGACATGGTCTGTAACGGAAAGAGAGTGGGACATGCTGAGAAAGTGCCAAAGAAAAATGGAGAGGAAGATGCTGAACATTACACTCAGACACAGACTACGTAACGAAGACATAAGAAGACAAACACACCTTAAAGACGCAGCAAAGACGGCCGACAAGCTGAAGAAGAAATGGGCAGGACACGTGATGCGACTCAACGAGAACCGGTGGACACACATCCTTACGACATGGGACCCAAGGATTGCCAACGGAACGCTGGAAGACAGAAGACAAGGTGGGCAGACGAACTTAGGGAAAGATTCGGCCATCAATGGTCAAGAAGAGCGAAAGAGGACAACAATGGAAAAAATCACAATGTGACTTGCAACCTAAACAGTGACTAGTGAACAGTGGACACTTCAGATATAACATTACAAAAGTGACCATCGTTCCCGGAGTGGCTAACCGGGAACCGTTTGACAAGCCACCCTGCACAGTCAGGAGGTCCTTGCCCTTCATGGGATTTCGTGGCTAATTCTAATTCTAATTATAGGGATTAATGAAGAGATGTGAGAAACATAGTTATATGTTTGAACCTGTTTTCATGACATTATTTCAGAAAATGTTAAACTTCCTTTGCACTTTTTTAACAAGTACAGACGTGAACCATTATTTTAAATCACTAGAAGAATGCCAGTGTGAGTACACAAGACAGTCATTCAAGTATGGAACTCCAGAGTTGCAGAATATTCGGGGGTTTAATCACTATTTTTATGAAAATTGCAACAAAGTGGATCAATATTGTTTCATTTTGAAATATGCTTCTCAAGGATAGTGTAGGTGCTTAAAATCTTCTTGTCTGCTTTCAGATACCTTGTCCAAAATCATGCATAAAACATTTAAGCGCTGGACTTTATCCTGAAAAAAACAGGGATGGTGACAGATCATCTAAAAATTCGAGACAAAGAGAAATGCAATTAGAAGCTTCATTAAGAAATTACATCCAGCTGAAGAAGATAATTTGAAGTTGATTTCAAAACTATCCTAATTCGACGAGTTTATTGTCAAAACTGCCTTTTCATCCGGTTTGGTACAAAGCTGTCCTTTTACAAAGCATTATTTGAAATAACTCGATAACGTTTAGAAGAACATATATGGAACGTCTGAGAACAATTCATTTCATTTTAATTTCACACCAGAAGAAGGTTCCTTTCATTAAACACTTAAATTTCTATTGCTGCAAGATTTTCGTTCTCGGTGGAAAATCTAAATAAATGAGGACAGTTTTGCAAATCACTTGCTCAATTATGCGGATCTCTAGATAATGAGCCTTCAGTTGGCACTTCCAACATGACCTCCACGATCTCCAGATCTCAATCCTGCTGACGTTTTATTGCGGAGTTATCTTCAAAAACGAGTTTTCACGACACAGGCAATTATCTTACAGCAACTTAATATGCTATCACGCAAAAAACCGGGAATCTTCTAAAACATTTTCTGCAAGATGTGAATGAAGTTCCAGAATGAATGGTGTTTATTGAACAAGAAAATGATTGTTATAGACCCAACATTTTTAACAACCAAACCCCATTGATTCCTAACACAGTGATTTTTTTCCTTCCTTTTATCTCAAATATTATATAGTATTTATAATGTTTTAAATTTTGAAGTGACATTTGGATGATCTGATATGTATAAAAATTTGGAATTAACTGTGCCAATGATGTAGCATATAAGAAGTCTCAGATTACGAAGTAAATTTATGAATAAGAAGTAGCAAACGTTTATACAGGAAGACCATAAAAATGAACTGAAAGAATGGGGCCTCCTTAACTCCTTTTCCTTTGTTACTTATTTACTTACCTTTGGCTTTTAAGGAACCCGGAGGTTTATTTTCGCCCTCACATAAGCCCGCCATCGGTCCCTATCCTGAGCAAGATTAATCCAGTCTCTACAATCATTCCCACCTCCCTGAAATCCATTATAATATTATCCTCCCACCTATGTCTCGACCTCCTTACAAGTTTTTTACCTACGGCCTTCCAACTAACACTCTATATCAGACGTGGGCATCAGCAGTACATGTCGAACGGAGTCGAACGCAAGGACGTGATCTCCCTCCCTCCACACTCCTAGCTGGGGTACCTGTCCGTCCGGTTGAAGTACCATACTGGCAGTCAGCGGTGGATTTCACTAAAAAAAAATGTCGCTTTCTAAGGAAGCTCCTGAAGTAAAAAAGTCCAAAAATATTATTTCCACAAAGAATGGGAAAATGAATTCTTTTGTTGCGAAGAAGGGGAAAGCGTTAGGTTCTTATTATGCTACAAAATTTTACTAGCACGTTGAGCGACATAATGAACAGACTTGTTTTAATGGAACATTTTTTTTATTTTATTTTTTATAATAATAGTAGTCCACACCTGTGGAGTAACGATTAGCGCGTCTGGCCGCGAAACCCCAAGTGCAAGTGCACAAATATGGCTTGTTTAGATGTATATAAGCTTAAACAACTTTGCAAAGTAAAATATTCACATCTTCGGAGTTTTGTTATGAAAATTGTTTGGCTCAACCTTTATTTGTGAACAGTTTCTTTCTCAGTTGGCCATTGTAAAATCCAAATCAAGATCACGCATTTCAGACGAAAATTTATTCTATCAGCTCACAATTGCAATGTCTGACATTACTCCCAATTTTGAAACACTTGCTGATTTACGTGACAAAGAAGAATAAACGAATCCTTTCTTTTAAGGGCATGAGTCAATTGACGTAAATTGACAAAAACAACAAAGAACTACAGTAAGAAGTTTAAAAAATAGCCTAATTGTTGCTTTTCTGTTTCTTGGTAATGTGCTTGATATTTTGTTAAGAATCTATTTTTCCTTAGTTTCTTAATTTTATTTTCAAAGGATGCAAATTAGTGACTGATGCCCTTTCAAAACAAATAGGTTCAGATTATGGCATTACTTTATAACTGTTGTGGAATTGTACGTTTTATATCTTTTATAAGGTTTTTACAGTAGGGGAGAGTCTCCCAAATTGGACCAATTCCAACATTTTCTAATTCTTTGTCAAAACGGAAACACTTAAAATTTTCATTTTATCACCAAAACATACCTTGATATTTTAAAAATACACATGTAAAACTACAACACATTATAAGTAACAGTTTAGACAATACCAAACAAAATGTAATGATCTGCACTCGGTCCAATATGCAAGAAAGGTCTTCTAAATTGGACCTGGAGTTTTTCAATTGGACCACTTTTATCATTGTTATAGTTTAGTTTAGTACTGAGCTAGACGTTACATTAATTTAACTTCAACGATTATAGAACAATTTTATACTTGAACACTTAACACATTTTGCACAAAACTACTGAACACACTTTGCACAAGAGTACTTTTTAGATTAATATTTGTTTTCGTCTTCATTTTAATCTTCTCCATCTTCATTGACGTTCTTGGTTTTATCTTCATCATTGTCTACGTGTCCGTTTTATCGTTGTTCTGGTGTTCATTTATTTTACATCGTCGTATTTGGTATACATTTCCATCTTCATAATCACTTTGGTCTTCGATATCATTGTTGTCTTGGTTCTCAGCTTAGTGTTGTCTTGGTCTTCGACATCATTGTTGTCTTGGTTCTCAGCTTAGTGTTGTCTTGGTCTTCGACATCATTGTTGTTTTAGTCCTCAGCTTCAGTGTTATCTTGGTCTTTGACATCATTTTTGTCTTGGTACTCGACTTCATCATCGTGTTCTTTCATTGTAATATCTTCCCTTATTTCCATTTTATTATCGTCTTCGAGTTCATCCACATCCTCATCTTCACCTTTCCCTTCGTCCGCATCATCGCTATCTCTTGCTCTTTATCGTCATTGTCTTACTCTGCTTCATCGTTGTCTTGCTTTTATCTTCATCATCTGTGCCTTTGCTGTATATCTTTATCTTACCAAAGTTTTTGTTTTTATGTTCGTCTTCATCAGGGTATTTATTTCACTAATGTTTTTGTTTTATCTTTGTTGTAATTTTTATCTCGTATGTTGCCATTTTTCTTCAACTTTATCGTCTCCGTCTTCATTTTCCTTTCCTTTATCTAATTATCTGTAATTTCATCTTCCAAGATCCACTCGAACGCCTTCCGAGGTTACGGCCGCTTAGCTGAAAGTTGTACCTAGTGCTCTGTATCTTACGAGATGAATTTCAAACTACACTTTACTAGGGCTGGTTGTTACTTTTGATGTGAAACACTCGCGTGTTGTTATTTGGATTCATACATTTCATTACATAAACAAAAAAAACAATATTATACATAAATCTAATAACGGTCCAATTAAAAAACCTTTTCGGTTCAATTTGCAGAAAACAGTTATTTCTCTAGGCATCCAACAAAACTTAAAAAAAAAGGCACAGATTTATGTAACTTTGTGAAAAGATACGTTGTCCTACGTACTACTGCACAGTATTAATAAAAAATCCCTCAATCAACTGTCTTTTCTTAAATATCTTACTATAATGGTAACGACAATAGCATCAGAAGCTTTAAATAAAAATAAAACTGTGTTACTAAGTTTACATGATTGCCAACTGCACAATATTTACAAAATTAGATGAGAGAAGCTCGTAGTTCATAAATCTACCACTAGACTACAGGTACTGCATTAGGTTACTTGAAAAAACGATCGGTCCAATTTGCATGCTGGTCCAATTTCAGGTACTTTCCCTTAATTGTTTAAATTAGAAATAAAGTTATGTTTCAGCTTTTTGTAAAATAGTTTGTATTTGTTTTGGAAAATATGTTTTCTTTCATTGTTATTATTCATAAAAATAACATTTTAGAAAACTGTGTATCTTTTTGTCCTGCTTAATTACTCAACTTTCCGTGTTTCAATACTTCACGCGATCCACCGCTGAGTATTACGTTAACAGGTGATGCGTGTTGCAGCAATCAGAGTAGTACGGCGCATCTCTTTAAATGCCCACGTCTGCTCTATATGCATTTATGGATTAACCCACACGTGATACATGCCCTACCCGATGTATTCATATAAGTTAGGCCTGCTAAATCTGTTCGATTTCATGGTGCCTTCTCACTTACTACTACATACGAACAGTGCTCACAATGTTCGAAATGTTGAGAATCCCTGGTCTACATTATTGGCACTGTTTATTGTGCGTCATATTCTATGTGACAGTGAAAATTTTGTAATATTAGTCTATACAAAATGTATGTGACATTTTCGAATACTATTTTCTAAGTAAGAAATATTCAATTCTAAGCCGCCACGGTGGTCTAATAGCTAGATCGCTGGGCTTAGCCTATAATCCTGTGGACTCGGGATCGATCCCTGACGTACCCTCGATTTATAACTTATGTTTGGCAAGCCCGTGGTTCAGGTAAAACAGGGTTTTGTTCCGACATCTCATCTCAGTTTTAGAGTAGACCAGCCTCCTGTGGCGTATCATGGGTAACGACCCGGTCGGTAAATTGGTCAATTGGTCTACAGTTAATTATGGGTCAATGGCGAAACGTCAAGTACGCACCATTACAAAAAAAGTGTTTCATTCACAAAAGTGTTGGTAGAAATGACGTAGTGGTATTGGTTTCAGTGGCATTAGTGTTAATTCAATTCAATTTATTAAGCCATTAAACATAGAGTGATAGGCTTCGTCACAATAAAGAAGGAGAGAAAAAAAACATAGGCTACACTTGAAAATACACATTTAATTGAAAACAGTAAAGTTTAATTAGAACGAAAACACAAAATATTTTAAAACTCTAAAAATTAATGAAAACACTTCACTCTTAATGTAATATTTGTAACTAAATGTAAATAACTTTACTTATTAAAAGCAATTTCGTATGAATTTATGTTAAGAAACTCATCTACAGAGTAGAAAGGATTAATTAAAAGCCAATTATAAAATCTAGTTCTGAAACTATTGGTTGGTAACTTATAATATTGACTGGAAAGCTTATTATATAATTTCATTCCCATGACAGAAGAACTTGTACTAGTTTCATGAAATCTTCAGTATGGAATATTAATTTGTTCACTATTTCTAATTTCATGATCATGTGTTCGTATATTGGCTACTAATGATTAATTGTCTATATTTTGTCGAATATAAATTTATAACGGTTAATGTTGCTGACTGTAATGGTAAGGATAGTGAAAATGATTGCGAATTTTGCGATTGCATTTATAGTGGTTCTGGCAATGATGACAGGAACTATGGGATTAAAGTTGTCAGCGAAAATGATAGTAGTAATGATGATTATAGCAGAAATAATCTAATCTTTAGTCACCGGCAACGTTTGTTAAGATGCCATTTGATGTATATGAAAATGAACAAATGGAGTACTCTGGGATTATCTTTAAATACAAATTAAGATAAAAAGCGATTGGCTAGTTTTCATAATTTCAAATTCATGTATTAATAATAATTGATGGTGATGTTGGTTGTGCCATAAGGATAAGCAATCGTAAAGGTGTGCTGTAGCTACAATGTTTCTTTATAAAAATATCAATAAGCCTCCATGTTTTATGTAGACTCTAAAGTTAGTAGGGGAAGAAATTCAGGAGTCTTGAGTATTGAAATATTTAGGAGATGGTGAGTGCATTATGTCGGAGCCCACTGTGTGTGGGACGCCATTATGTTAACCAGAAGCTCGCAAAGTGGCTCGATGAATTATTTAATACGCGGCTTTATACCACACTTCGTAGTATTCATCCTCCAAAATAAATGCAAATAAGATATACAATTATTATACAAACACCTTTGTGCTTCATACTTCGTCATTGAGTGAAGTGTATATAGGCTAAAATAAATCACTTGGAATATTTATATTAGGACTCTTTGACTAAATGTCTTCTGTTTCTTAATAATGAATATTATCCCTTGGCAGATACCTAGTAGTGTATGAAAAGTGTTGATGTACCTCAACAAGTAAACATAGAGAAGAAGAATAATGAACCAGTTTTTTTTATTTATTACATATTATTTTATGTACATATTTTGCCATTTTAGCTACATATTTATGTACACATTTCTCATTTTCATATTACATAAAATCCGAGCTGTAAACGTTACAATCCTGCCACATTACATAAGGAAAATACTCTACGTACCAATTTTGAAGAAAATTTGACTTGGTTCCAGAGTCTTTTCGAATGACATTGCATAAATACAGTGGAAGCTCTTAAGTTCGACAGAAAACAAGTTCGACAACCTTTGGTTCGACTGCTTACGTAGGAGAATTAGGTACGCCCCTATACGGGCACTAAGAAATGGGTTTGCCATTTGAATGGAAATTATATTTGAGAATTGTGCCGTTTGTGAGACGGAACTATCAAAACCCACTGTGGTACTAGAAGTGCATACACAAGTCTCGGGGCGGGCAGGAAATGCAAGTATAGTACTGTATTCGTTGATGGTTAACCAATAAGAATTTTTATTAATTTCACCTGCCACACCCACTACCCTTATTGGACTGAACTTTCAATTCTGTTCAGTCGAACTTAGGAGAGTCCACTGTAACACCATTTGCTCTAATATCACTTCGAATTCTTCTACTTCATAACTAATATCGCTCTACCGACAGTGGATGTACTGTAGGAAACTAAAATTTATTATGTATGTATTTATTTACACTGAAATTGGGCAAACACCCGGTGGTAGTGGTGACTTAATTACACACAATAAAAATAATACACAATACAATTAAAATACACAATACAAACACAATAATTACATTAATAAAATACTGTGCATAAAATAACCTAATTAATAAGTGAACGTAATTTTCTATTACAACCCACATACGTATAGGCCCTACATAAGTTTCACATTGATATTTGTAACCTTTCATTTCACTCTCATCTCACTCACTGCACTGGCACTATGAAACATTTCACTGACATTTTAGAAGACATTTTACTGACAATATAGAACATACTATAAATGATCACTGATCGAAACTATTCACTGCCATAACATCAAATATTTCATAACTTCACTTCGTGAATACTTGTGCAGAAATATTAAATTAATGGTTGTAGTTTTGTTTTTAGGTTTTCTTGCTGCAATTTCAAATATACTTGTTGACTTTTGTAAGAGATTTAATGTTCCAACCAGTACATTGAAAACTCTGGCCGTTACTGCCGCTTTATATTCAGTACAAATTCTCAGAAACTATTTATATTGATATTGAACTGTTAGAGACTATATGGGCAATGAAGTGATAGTAAATATAGTGAAACCTCTCTAATCTGGACACGTATGCTTCAATAAAAATTTGTTCCAACTTGACGAGGTGTCCAAAGTAGAGGTAAGTAGAAAGTTTTAGCATGAATTGGAAAGGAAATTACTGTACATAATGTTGAGGAACTACAGTATTTAAATTTGTCGTTTAGTAGTTTTGCGAACTTTTTCTTTTTCCAATGAAATTTTGTAACCATGCACTTAATATGGAGGTCCTATTTTTGCTAATGTTTGAAATTGTTGATTAGAAATTCCAAATTATTCTGCAATTATCCTACAACTAACACCATAACAATAACGATCAATAACTTCTTTCTTCCTTTCAGTGGTTAATTCCACCAACTTACGCTTACTCATATTATTATTATTATTATTATTATTATTATTATTATTATTATTATTATTATTATCATTATTATTATCATTATTATTATTATTATTAAATACCCGTGGAAAAGAATCCTAATTCACCAAGCAGTATGCTAGGGTTTTAGTTTGTTATACAGTATACTACTTATCTATACTACTTATTTTTACACAGATAATGGCGAAATATATATCTACAGTCTTTTAGGGCCCTTACACACGAGCGACTTTTAGCCGCCAAAGTCGACTGCAAAAAGCAGTCCACCTTAGCGGCTTGTCGTGGGGATGCAGTCGGTAATGTATTTAAATGGAAACCGCCGGTTGCTTTACACACGAGCGCTGACCCCGACGGCAGACCGACTGCAGCCGCTGTCTTGCAGTCGGTCCCAAGCCGCTACAGTCTCGGTTGCGCGGAACGAGAAAACCGGGGCAAATTGAACGCTGCGCTTGCCGCCATGATGTTGGAGAGCAGACGCATCATAGCAGTACGTAAATCGCGCAATTTAAAGCTGTGATGATCTAAAATTGACAGATTATGTCCATTTTCGACGTTTAATGTAAAATTAGGACGAAATAAATATATTCAAAGTTTCATTGATATGGGTCAGAGCATTAAAGGAAAGATAATACGTACGCAGCAATTGATAGAAAACATGCTCATACATCCATAAATAGGCCTACGCAATACACATTATAGAATGTATAATTTTACGTTAACCAGCATATTCTTAGGTTTCAGAGAATGGAAAATTATATTAACATACATTACTCTTAGATCACAAGACGTAAATACATGCACCTTGATTACACAAGTTCTTATTATAATCAAATTCTTAAGTAAATAAAATGTGCTGTTGTTAAGTTTTTAGAGAATCGAAAATTATATTACCGGTACTTTTAGACCACAGGACATAAGTAACCACGCAAAATGTAATGTGCAAAGGTAGCAAAATTACATCGCATCTATAAGTAATTCTTCAATTAATAAAGGGAATGCTATCAATTATAAAAAATAGCCTACCTGTATCTAATACATTGCATATAATAGGTAACATGAGGACCTAAAAACTAAACATAATCACATTATGTAAAAAAAAAAAACATATTTTTATGAGTGGATTTCTTTACATGATATATTGTTATTTTAAATATATATATATCATTACTTGCGGAGTGATATTACGTAATTTTATGCACATATGTTATATCAATAAGATGATATTCCTTGCTTTTTTAATAATATGTATCCGGCAAAATATAAACTGATTATTTGTATGTGAACTATATGCATTTATAACTCCCAGTGAAAAATAATGCACTAGGAATATCTGCAAAAACAAAACAACAACAAAAATTGCTGTGCAAATGACAGCATAGACCTCTCACAAATATAAAGTAATTTTAAATAAGCACTTTAACCCAATTTGAAAAGACAACATACCTCTTGATTCTTGAAGGGGGGTAAGATATTATAATAGGCCTTCATATAAGTTAGGTAACTATTTACATTTATAACCACAATGAAAGATAATATTGGGAATGCATGCAAAACAAATTCATGTGCAATTGACAATATAGATACCCCCCCCAAAAAAAACATTTTAAATGAAAAGATAACAACACAGGGCTACCTCTAAATTCTTGCAAGGATGTTTTCTAATAGATGCTGCCAGATGACGTAGAGATTAACAATTACATTACCATTTAATTTATGTTATAATACTCATAGGTGTTTATTTACATTTACAATCCGAATGAAAAATAGAACTGGGAACCCCTGAAAAGAGTGGAATAAATAAAAACTACATAGAAAAAAATGAACGGTAACTAATAAGTAGCACAAAAAATGCACATGATAATATAGTTACATACCTATCGATTCATGAAGAGGATGGATTTTGTTAGATGCTGCCTGACAATTGTTCTATGTAAATTAACGTTGTAAGATTTTGCTGTGTGATGGCATCTAATTTTAGTGTACATTTCAACTGTTAAAGATACAATTCTTACGATGTGATTGTCAGGAAACTCGTTTTCTAATACATGTTACTGCAGTTCAGGGAATATTTCATTTAGGCCTATGTTTATCTGTTCTAGAATAGTTCTCTTTATCTTTAGACCTACAGGACCTTTAAGTGGCATGCCATTTGTTTCCTTTAACAACTGTCTAATGCAACATTCACATAATCTACAAATCTTTACGATATCTGCTGATGGAATTGCCAAACCCCCATTGTCTTTTCTCAATAAAAACGCTATGTGTTTGAGGGATTTGTTGCCATACAGTGATTCCTCACATTGATGACAATGCTGTTTCTATTTCATGGCGGCGTGAACATGCGCAGACAGGTTTCAATTTTGGACAGCACACCAGCGCTCCGTGTGAGTCTAGTATACTATATATACTATATAACGTCTTTGGTCGGTCCCCGCGACCGTCGCGGCGGCAGCGTTTTCTGCTTACACGCGGATGACTTTCAGCCTCCAAGGTCGGCGACACGCAATGGTTCAAATCATTACATTTAGCTGGATATAATTGATATATTTTCTCCTATTTAACAGATTATCATGTAATTTTGTACAGTAGTAACAAGTACATTTTTTGTATACAAACTCTAATTACGTTTGTACCTGTATAAACGAAATTACCCTATAGGTGGTGCGTTTAGAAAAAATTAATAACTTTTCTCCTATTTGACAGATATTCATCAACCTTTGTACAGTAGTTACAGGTAGTATACTTGTTTTGTATACAAACTTTAATATCGTTTTTATAAGGGAAACTACCCTTATGGGGTGCACCTAAAGAAAATTAATTTTTCTCCTATGTAACATATTTTCATAAAAATTTGTGCAATAGTTTCGGATAGTATATTCCTTTTGTATACAAACTCTGATTACGTTGGTACAAGGGGAACTACCCCTTACAAAGAGTGTATTTAGAGAAAAATTAATAACTTTTCTCCTATTTAACATATTTTCATAAAACTTCATGCAATAGCTTCGGATAGTATATTTGTTTTGTGTATAAACTGATTACGTTGGTACAAGAGAAATTACCGCTTACAGTGGGTGTATTTAGAAAAAATTAATAACTTTTTTCCTATCAAACAGATTTTCATGAAACGTCTTTTAGCCGCCAAGGTCGGCGAGACACAGTGGTCCAAAACCTAAATCTAGCTGGACGTAATAACTTTCCTCCTATTTAACAGATTATCATGTAACATTGTAGAGTAGTTACAAGTAGTAATTTTATTGCATACAAACTCTGATTACGTTTGTATAAACGAAACTACCCTCTATAGGGGGTACATTTAGAGAAATTTAATAACTTTTCTCCTATCTAACAGATTTTCATTAAACTTTGCACAGTAGTGATACGTAGTACATTTGTAACTCTCATTACATTTGTGTAAAAGAAACTGTCCTATTGTAGGGGTGAATGTAGGTAAAATTAGTAGCTTTTCTCACATACGAAACAGATTTTCATCAAAATTGTACAGTATTTAAGGGTAACATTGTTTTGTATACAAGCTCTAATTATATTTGTGTAAAGAAAGCTACCCCATTATAGGAGTGAATTTAGTCATATTTAATAAGTTTTCTTCTAACAGATTATGATCAACCATTGTACAGTAGTTAGAGGGAACATATTTATTTTTTAACAAGAGGCAAAACGTTCTCAGAAGTTAGTGAAATAGGTTTTTATGACAGCTGACATGTACGCTCTTTTTATTTTGTGGCAAGTTTCGGTGTAGTAATTGTAATTTCCTTGACAAAATTAGCAGCATCTTTCTTCCCCTGATCATTCAAGCTCATCTGTGTAAGAAAGAGAAGTTACTCCTTGTTTTGAGACTGCAGTGTGTTTTTTGAGTTGGTAATTTAACGACCTATACAACCACTAGGTAATTTAGCGTCGATGGGATTGGTGAAAGCGAGATGTTATTCGGCGAGATGAGACCGAGAATTCGCAATAGATTACCTGACATTCGCTTACGGTTGAGGAAAACCTCGGAAAAAACCCAACCAAGTAATCAGTCCAAGCGGGAATCGAACCCACGCCCGAGTGCAACCCCGGATCGACAGGTGAGCACCTCAACCGACTGATGCCAGTGGCCTGCAGTATATTCCTAGCTTTCCTTTTCTCAGAACTTACAGAAGATTAAAAAATTACCTTCATGGGCTCGAAGCTCGTGAAAAAGACAGTCAAATTGGCCTTATGCGCTCATTGAATGAGAATCTGATGTATGCAATATTTTCTATGTTTAACACGCCTTTTTCTAGGACGGAGAAGAAGTAATAAAAGTAGTTCTTCCTTTACGTGCATTATTATAATGCGAATGAATAATGACACACCTTTTGCAATTCGTCTGCCGCCGAAACCGACGACACACAACGCCCGTATCGACTGCAGAGTCGCTCATGTCGACTGCTTCTGCCTTCGAAGAACCGCTCATGTCTGCGGCAGACCGACTGCTTTTTGCAGTCGACCTTGGCGGCTAAAAGTCGCTCGTGTGTAAGGGCCCTTAAAGATAAAGTTTAGCAAGTCTATAAATTGTCTGTAGCAACAAGGTTTTTTGATCACTTCACATAGTGGAGTCCTGTATTCGGTGTTGCTGTCCAGAATATGTCTTTATTTGAAATCTCTTTGCTTCAATAATAGGACAGTCAAATAGAAGGTGTTTCATACTGTGAAGGTCTTCGCGGCAGGAGCATGTAGAGTCGATGTCTGCTGGAATGTTGAATCTGTCGTAAGTTCCAAATTTCTCATGTCCAGAAAGAGACTGCGTTGTTACGAAAGTAGGTTTGAAGTGATGGCTTTTGAGTCGGTCGTAGATTGTTGGGAAGTAGGTGTATCTTGTTAGTGATCCGGTTGTGGATGTCGTCCATCTTGTATTATAGTTTTGATGAGTCTGTTGTCGTATTATATTGGTTGGTTGTAAAGTGTATGTCGGAGTTTCGCTGCTGGAGGCTGCTGCTTTCGCTAGCTCATCAGCTCTTTCATTTCCTCTTACACCATTGTGTCCACGGACCCAAGTGAGGCATATATGGTGTGCGTACTTTTGAAGTAATTTCCTTGCCTCTATCGCTAATGGGTGACGGTTGTACTTGTCAGCGATGCAGTGAAGGGCAGCTTGGGAGTCACTAAATATGCGCGCTGTGTTATCGTTGTTAATGCACCATTTCATAGCTTCATTAATTGCTAGAAGTTCTGCCTAAAAAACTGCTTACTCATATTGAGACACTATACAAACTGACTTTCACAGGTAAAAATCTCAACAGAGACTGATTTCTACACCACAGGCCAACTGAAACAGTTTCGCATTATAAAGTTTATTGTTACGAAAAATAATATCCATTCACTCCGCATTCAAGTTTAGTCTCAGTACAGTAAAAAAAGGACAAAGTGGGTCATTTCAGAAAAGTAGAAAAAGGTTCACAGTTGCTGTACTGTACAAGGAAATTCCCCTCTCATTCCAATGTGCTAATGGCCCTTGTAAAACACAAGGGTTCAATGAAACTGAGCTCTAAACAGCTAACAGAAATACAGAATAGACAAGAGAATCGTCCACGATAGAAATATAAGGGGTGTCCAGTTTCCAGGATTGAGGGGTGTCCAACATGGAGGATATGTTGGACATGTAGAAGCATAGAAATTTTTCCGGTTCCAAGAAAATAAATACAATATAATGTGGTGTCTTACATACAGAGGTTTTCAATTACAGAGGTTTCACTGTATTTTGTTTGGTTTATTTTGGAAACTTTTACATTGTGTTCTGCAATATAATTGTTTTTGCATTATACTATGCTTTGTCCTTTAGAAAACTCTTAAATCTTAAGGACATCTATCTTATGGTTTAATAAAATACGCCTACGTTTATAATATCCAGAAAAAAGCGAATGGTAATACATTATTTGTGGTAGTAACAATAATAGTAGGCCTAATTGTAATCTTAATATATGTAAACAATAGCTATAATTTACGTAAAGATTACTTTTTCGCCCTACAGAATATTATCTGTTATGCTAACAATGATTATTATTAGAGAAGAAAAATTCGTTCTGGCACAGGGATCCAACCAAGTGCTCTAACCACTGAGCTACGCCGAAGTTCAATCCACAACACCGGATAGGATCCCCCTCCTCTAGTGTTTTTCCCTTTGTGGCCTGACTCCAAGTTCGACATATGTTTACAGTTTAGAGTTTAATCTATTCACGTTTTAACTGTTGTTATGCAGTGGTCATTCTCATATATCTTGCATCTATTTATTTGTATATATCTCAAAGGAACCGCTATAATGAAACGCGTAAAATTCTATATGATATAGCCATGAGCCAGGAAAAGGGAACCACTTAGTTGGGTTCGCTATATAAAGCCAACTTCTGGAAAGTGTTTCTGCAAATAAATAATATAACACAATAGTGACGAGTCTCTTATTTACAGTACTTCACTGAAAACTCTTGGGAAGAGCATGTTGATAATGTTACGGGTAAAGCATGGAGGGCACTTCACTTTATTATGAGAATCTTGAGAAAGGCTAGCCCCAAATCGAGGGAAATAGCATATCTAACGTTAGTGCGACCGTTAATGGAATACGGAACTACATGTTGGGATCCCTATAGAATATATCAGAAAAATTCCTTAGAAAGAATCCAGTATAGGGCAGCTAAATTTGTTAAAGATAAAAGAGAAGGTGGAAACGATACGATAAAAGAACTTAAATGGGAAACTTTGGAAAACATACTTAGGAAAACTAGAATAACATCATTGTATAGAGCACATCTAGGTCAGAAAGCATGGGTAGACATAACGGCTCGGTTAGAAAAGCCAAAGTACTATGGTAGGAACGATCATGATTTTAAAATCAAATGTAGGAAACAGAAAACGGATGTAGGTAAATTATCATTTTTAAATAGAACTATAAATGATTTGAATGACCTACTTGCAGCGGTCTTTGAGGGCTGTCCTACCTTAAGGAGTTTCAAGAATAATTTAAAAAGTTGTGTATCAAGTGCAAATTAAAATTAAGGTGACATTTAACATTTAATTTTTTAAGGTGACATGTATTTATTTAGCCTGACGAGTTACTTCCTTGGTTTGAATTGTAAATTATTTAAAAATAGCGTGTAAGAGGGCCTTAGACTAGAAATGTTTAGTTTAAATGTAGTTCTGTTTATAAGTACAGTATGCATAAGGGTGTAATTATTTGACTTATTTGAAGTGTTGTATTAGTGAAGCGAGGTGAGCCAGTGGAGTTATGGTTTTACAGTGCAGTGAATAGTTCCGATCAGTGATAATTTATAGCGTCAATGTAATGTGTTCTATAGTGTCAGTGAAATTTGTTATAGTGTGTCAGTGAAATGTGTCCTAAAGTGTCAGTGAAATGCGTCATAGTGCCACTACAGTGAGTGAAATGAGAGTGAAGTGAAAGACTATTGAAACTTATGCAGGGCCTATACATAATTATTTAGGTTGTAATGTAAAATTAGGTATTTTATTTATGTTTTATTATTATTGTGTTAACTTATATTGTGTATTCTTATTGTATTTTGTATAAAATTGTATTGTGTATTGTAAATTTATTGTGTATTGCTTATCATTTTTTTTGTGTATTGTTTATATTGTGTATACCACTGCCACCGGGTGCTTGCCCACTTGCACTGTAAATAAATACATACATACATACATACAACATAGTAGCTAGTGAAATAAGAAGCCACTGGTATGTACACACCAGTGCAAAATTTATACTAAATCGAAAAAGAAATAGTTAATATGTTCCTAGGACGGTAATGATATTGACAATATGCTTATAAAATAGTATTCCATAAAAATCTCCATAGGAGTATCAATATATCTTCTAAATTACGGTTTTGCTAATTACAGTAGGTAATTTATCAACATTAATTTCACTAGAGGTTTTGATTTATCTAGAGAAAATCAAAACTCGAGTAGGATTTAATTGATTATTACACGATTAGGAGAAATTATGTATAAAGATTAGAAGTAACGAAGTACTCCAATACAGTAAAATATTAATTGACTTACGAAAATACAACTGTCTTCTAATGTATTATTGTACCATCTCAACATTACGCTAGATGGCAATAGCGTCTTATGTTTAGCTGTTTTCTTGTTATCAGTTGTACCAACTATGGAATCTTCATTGAAGTCTGTGGACGGTTACTAGTCAAGAAGGCTTTGTTGATTCAGTTTCACTTTTATTCAGACATTTGCATTCTACTTCAATCATCCGGATCCCAGTAATCAACGTTACTTGACAGATGACTTTCAATAAATCTTAGTATTAAACAATCTCTGATACATAACTATCCATAATATCATATAGCAGAAGCTATAACAGAAATAACCTAAATAACATAAACGAGTGTTAGAAACGTTTTAATTACGAATGATGAAATAAACAAGAAAAGTTTTAATTTACGATGATGAAATAAAAAATAAACTTTATTATTAATTTTAAAAGAAACAATTATTGAAAGTACAATTTTCGAACATGAATATTTGAGTAGTTGGTCGTTCAGTTGATGTTATATTGGACGTGTACGTAAAAGAAGTGAACTCGTTGATGTACGATGCGCATCCAGAAAGTAAGTTTCCCGATTTTTCCCCTTGAAAGTAAACGTAATTAGCCGTGTCAATTGCGCATGCGTAACAGATCTATAAAGTATCAATCATATGCCAGCCGGACAGGTCCCGCCTGGTGCCAGTAGCGTGGCAGCAGTGGTCCGAAATGGAAGCTCTTATTCCTTCTCTCGCCGCCTGCGAGGTTCGGTCGGGGATAAAGTTCTTTAATGCACGAAGCATTGCGCCAATTGAAATTCATCGGCAGCTCTGTCAGGTCTATGGGCCGAACATCATGAGTAAGCAGATGGTGCGTCGCTGGTGTAGGCAGTTTTCCGAAGGTCGTCAAAGTGTCCATGATGAAGAGCGCAGTGGATGACCGTCCCACATCAGTGATGATTGTGTTGAGCTGGTGCGGCAGTTCATCATGAAGAACCGTCGTTTCACGATCACAGAGCTGAGCAGCCATTTTCCGCAGATATCGCGATCCTTGTTGCATGAGATTGTCACTAAGCACCTGCTGTTCAAAAAAGTGTGTGCCAAGTGGGTGCCGAAAAACCTGACAACCGAACTCAAAATGCAACGTTTAGGAGCAGCACTGACATTTCTGCAACGGTATCACGATGACGGCGACGAGTTTCTCGACAGGATCGTCACGGGCGATGAGACTTGGATTTCGCACTTCACCCCGGAAACCAAGCAGCAGTTAATGCATTGGCGGCATAGTGGATCTCCGGTCAGGACGAAATTCAAACAGACGCTGTCCGGTACGGAAAGTGATGTGCACGGTGTTCTGGGACAGGAGGGGCATTCTGCTCATTGACTTCCTTCCAAGAGGTGAAACAGTGAACTCTGACCGTTACTGTGAAACACTGCGAAAATTGCGACATGCCATTCAAAACAAGAGGCGTGGAATGCTTACTGCAGGTGTTGTGCTCCTCCATGACAATGCTCGTGCACATACGGCTCGGTGCACAGCAGCTGGTTTGACGGAATTTGGCTGGGAGTTGTTTGATCATCCACCCTACAGTCCTGATCTTGCTCCCAGCGATTTTCACGTTTTCTTGCACCTCAAGAAATTCCTGTCCTCCGGTGAGCGTTTTGGCAACGACGAAGAGCTGAAGACGTCTGTCACACGCTGGTTCTATTCACAGGCGGCAGAGTTGTACGACAGAGTGATACAAAAGTTGATCCCACAATACAAGTGTCTCAATTCTGATGGTGACTATGTTGAAAAATAGCTGAAACATTGCTGTACCCGTTGCCAATAAATGTTTTTCTGAAAGTGTATGTTTTTTTTTTTAAATAGGTAATCTTACTTTCTGTATGCGCCTCGTACTTGATCCCTCAACTTATTCAGGATTTCCGAATGGTGCTTTTCATTTATTTGTAATAGGGTTTCAGGGAAGATGCATATCTATGACCAGTGATCTTTATTAATTTTTGTTCTTGAATGCCAATGCAATTCATATTTGAAAGTGCTGTGCATCGACTGGAGTGGTTTGTAATTTTCTGTTTTTTTTTTTTTTTTTTTTTTTTTGGCGTCCAGATCAGTGCAGTTTGAAATGTTGGCAAATAAAGAAACAAATGCTAGGGTAGTGATAAAAATAAACAAATGCTAGGGACGCGATAAAATTAAACAAATGCTAGGGACGTGACAAAATTGTGAGATAAGCGGCCATTATTGGTTGAAAGACGTCCTTTCGTACCGTTTTATTGGTCAAAGTAGTGTGACGTAGTAAAAGTGTAATAGTCATCAAAATTGTACTCGCTATGAAATACGTTTCTGTAAGCATTTAAAACCTTTACTGTGTAGAATTTAATATACAGACAAATAAACTTAATTTAGTGATAACTGTGACTTAATGAATGCTTTATGGAAGTTGCATTTAATATTTATATCTCTGTCCTAACCTATCATTACATGTACTGACGCTTGGATTACATGACGTCATAGTTGATTTAATCTCAGTTAACGGTACTAAATTATGTATGATACATCAAACCATTTATGAGAATGTAGAGATAGTATGATATTTTTCTACTATGAATAAGT
The DNA here is from genome assembly GCF_040183065.1 of Periplaneta americana. Lineage (NCBI taxonomy): Eukaryota > Metazoa > Arthropoda > Insecta > Blattodea > Blattidae > Periplaneta > Periplaneta americana. Next base: position 137,393,898 of record NC_091121.1, on the reverse strand, counting down.
TTCACAAGGGGACTCGATATGGGTTAATTTAATATTGTAGTGAGGGTGCTTCAAATAATAATAAAAATAGTTAAATTTAAATTGTACAGATTAAATACGTCTTTTTCAGAAATCTCGTTGAAAAATCCTTACATAATGTAAAATTTACGAGTGAAAGACACTTTCATAATTTTAAATATGCTAGCCTAAATAAGTTTCAAGAAATCTGGCCTCATACTAAACAAAATAAAAACTAAAATTCGACACATTCAGTAATTTAATTTATTTTAATTATAATAAGAAATAAGATTTGTACATGGCTCTGTACAGAACACATTTTAATTTAAATATATCTACCCCGTATTAAAATTTATATATCCCTAAGACACTCGAGAGGAAATTAAACTCAGAAGAAATATTGCAAATGTCTGTTATTATTCGGTTGAGAAGCTTCTGTAATCTAGATTGCTGTCAAAAAACCTGAAAGTTTGAATTTATAAAACAGTTATATTACCGGTTGTACTGTATAGCTGTGAAACTGGACTCTAACTTTTAGAAAAGAACAGAGATTAAGGGTGTTTGAAAATAACGTTCTTAGGAAAAGATGAAGTTACAGGAGAATGGAGAAAGTTACACAACGCAGAACTCCACGCTTTGTATTCTTCACCTGACATAATTAGAACGTTAAATCCAGACGTTTGAAATGGGCAGGGCATATGGCACGTGTAGGCGAATCCAGAAATGCATATAGAGTGTTAGTTGGAAGACTGGAAGGAAAAATACCTTTGGGAAGACCGAGACGTAGATGGGAGGACAATATTAAAATCGATTTGAGGGAGGAGGCATATGATGATAGAGACTGGATTAATCTTGCACGGGATAGGGACCAATGGCGGGCTTATGTGAGGGCGGTAATGAACCTCCGGGTTCCTTAAGTAAGTAAGTATGTATACCCCATGGGTCTCTCAACACTGGTACATGACATTGGGAATGTGTTAAAATAACTATATTTTTTTACGTAAGTGTGTCATTTCTTGTAATTCGTACTGAAAGTCGACACATTGGGCATTTTATATGGTATAATTCAATTAAGATGCGCCGTAGCTACTTCCAACTGCTTTAGGTGTAAAGTAATGACAATAAATGCGTATATTATGAACACCAATAAGAAGAACGAGTCTGTAACGGAAACCTTTTGGAGTTTGCAAACTTTCATCAAATATTTTGAATAGCTGTTTGTAACAAGTTAACTATTATTACTCGTTTTCATTTTTCTTGTCTACAGTATTCTTAATATACGTCAAAGGAGGAAATAATTCCTCACACCAGAAGGAACAAAATTAATTATAAAAAGATGACTTCACATGGCAATATTGTTGATGATATGTACACTGGGCTGCAAAATAAATGCCGATACAAAATTACCGGTATATCGCTTTCCGAGGACTTCAGCAGACATGGCGAAGTGGAAAGCTATTTTCCTGATATTAGTTTTTTTCTAAACAAGTGAATACGACTTGTACAAAATGTTCACGTTATTATTTAATATGAATTGATTTTAAATTGTTCATATACTTTTATTTTACAACATTAATAACAATATTACACGAAAATAGTAAGGCTACAGTTTATATGGTATTCCACAGCCTTCCTTATTATTCATGGATGCTGTAATTGTTACAATCGATATATACGGCCAGTTATATTTCATATTTTGTTAACAAAAAAGTATCAATTTTATTATGAATATAACATTTTATTATAAATGCAAATACAGAACTGAAAATAGAATCTAATTGAGACATTTAACTACATATTTCCTCTTTACATGGAACAAAAACTCTTTATAAAATTCAGGCGAGTTCAAATGATCTTGTATAATAATTACATTGTTTCCTAAGCGAAGTCCTTGTAACACGATAATATCACAGTCTAGTATATACAGTCACGAAACTCAATAAATAGTAAAAATGCATCCATAGGTAGTTGCTAACCACTAGGATCGCTACTATCGCCTCATTACAGACAATGTGAAATTGTACCTGCACAGTCTATTGTTCCTAGTACCCTCATAAACTCAAGCTTCGTGACTGTAGGCCTATATACTAGACTGTGATAATATTTCAAATTGATAAGACTTCGACTCGGTATTTCTTTTGCAGCCAAGTCTACACACAGTCGGCCATTTTTTGACAAATTACGAAAGTTGTACTTGTTGCTTGACATAATATAGTTTCCCGATTTTCCAGGACTGAAAGAAATCCAAATTTAAATTAGAAATATACGGGTGTATGGTAATGCATGCCTTAGGTCTACAGGTCTACGTGATTTCAGAAAACAAAGTGAAATACATAATCTTATCTATGAGTTGTTTACAATCTGGTTGGATAATGACATTTTTAGTACTATGCTTGAGATAAATTCTGCGCAACTGTAGTGCATGTTGTTACTTGGAAGCTATTGATGTCATCTTTACGCATAGTAACAGTGAGTCGTTAACTGATTTCAAAATTTGTTTTATTTAATACTTTGTGAATGACTCTTTGCTTTCATGTAGAAGAAATAATATCTGTTGAATGGTTTGTAAATTTTGTCAAACATTTTTGTCAAAATTAATATAGGTAGGCTAATAAGATGAATACTCCAGTGCAGGTAAGCGGACAAAAGTGATAAAGGTTCCACAATTCGTAATATTTCTAATATATATATATATATATATATATATATATATATATATATATATATATATAACATTTCCTATGTCACCTCTGTAAATACATCAAAATCCAGTTACATAAGTTCAAAATAAGAATTGATACACCTAGGACAGATTCTGAAGCTGAGAACGAGTATATTGTACTGAATAATAAAAGAAATAAAATCTAGACAGCACTGTAATTTCAAGTGACTATTAATATTGCTCAAAACGAAGAAGATGTTTTCAATGGCCAAATCTCTGGGGAATGGTAGCAAATAAAACGAAATAGTCCTCAGGAATGGGGACACACAGGAGAGGATGAAATGGGAAGTGTGTCACAGAAATCGGTCAGATTAGGCAGGCAGTCACGTCCTGTGGTCTGACGATTCATAATTTGAAATATAACGCCAATTTTGAAGCATTGGCGAGGATCTGCTATGGTATGGCGATGTTTCTGTAGAGTTTACAAACACAGTTAATTCTGGAAAACATATAATTGGATGAGAATTCATTATATAAAAAGGTAATTATCCCAATATACATTATAAAATTATGTTCTGACTACCGAAGTAAAGGGCTGATGCAGGGGACTAGGGAGTCGCGAGTGCAGACACCAGACATAAATCCATTAAGTTTGCGGAATATCCAACATCAGAAGAAAGACTATTTAAAATTCTATAAGCAGCTTGTAGTGAAATAGCACCAAATGTATTATAAATACTCATCAAGCGCATGCTCAGTACGGCGATGAAAGTTATCCTTTTTAGTGATAACCGTGACTTTTACTGCTGGAAACACATTTACAAGAATTTAAAGGAAGAAAATTCACTTCATCTTGGAGGAAAGAATATATTCGCTGAACTTACTTGAACATTCTGTATCGTCTACCTTTCCATAAACCTGTTGCATAGTATATCATGTTGATTCCTTGACTTTGCTGTTAATAATTCCAATATTACTTTCCCTGCAGATTTCTTAATTTTTTATGGCCCATTTTCAGAATAATTACTGATTTTCGAACACTACTCCGAAACTATGGTAGTAGGTTATTTTATGACGCTCTATCAACATCTCAGGTTATTTAGCGTCTGAATGAAGTGAAGGTGATAATGCCGGTGAAATGAATCCGGGGTCCAACACCGATAGTTACCCTGCATTTGCTCATATTGTGTTGAGGGAAAACTCCGGAAAAAACCCTCAACCAGGTAATTTGTCTTAATCGGGATTCGAACCCGGGTCACCTGGTTTCGCTGCCAGACACGCTAGCCGTTACCCTACAGGTGTGGACTTTCATAAACTTACCCGTCAGATGACATTCAATACCATATCTGTATTGTCGATCAACACTCTAATATTCAGTTCATAAATATTCCGCCAGATAATACATCCACCACTTTAAACTTAGAGGTCCTTTATATATATAATAGGTAAGAAAATTAGTACAACGCAAGCAAGCACTAATTGTATATTGGTCCAGAAATTGTTGTTAGACAATACTAAGTATCTCCATTTCGCTACTAAGATATTTACTTAGTGTATACAAATTTTTAGGACATTCATTAATTAATGCGGCTTGCGATATCTAAACTCGATATACATCAAGAAACTCTGTTTCATGTGATAGAAGAAAATACATTATTAAATCTTATGATATAATTAAAAATACTGAACGGCTGTATAAAAATAATGTACGATACAAATTTTTAAAATTATATTATTTTGCTCGTATGATTGCTACACTCGGCCTACGATCTTGTTTCGCAAACATCCCTACCCACAAAATAAAATAAAACTTTTAATATTTTGTCTTAAATTGTGCACCAGTATGGCTGGGTTAAATTCCAAATCTCTTCGCAGTGTAATGAAGAGAAGGCATGTGTCACTCTTGATAGAGATTCGTCCGTCGAATGGGGACGTTAAGCCTGGCGGCGCCCTTGGTGCTATGCGAAAGAAGGAGGCTACGTGCCTACACCGGGTTTCCACTTCTCTTTTCCTTATCTTTATCATCATCCTCACCCATTCCCTATACTACACTTACACGAACACTTACACATACACTCAGCCTAGTATATGACGTATAGTAGAGCGCCTCGTTTAGGTACAGTGAAAACGTAAACAAAGTGCAGGTAACGTGTGGGGGGAGGAGGACGAGCCGTACAATAAACACGAGGGATGCACAAGGTTTTAGTTACAAAATTTATGGCGGAACATTAATTGAAATTATATTTTCCAAAAAACACAAAACAAAAGAACACAAATTGCATAGCGTTATCATATACACATTTTAACAAACAAACAATTGTAACGTTGAAATAATTCAATATTACAAATCAAATTTGCTACTTATATATTTTTTACGGTCATGAATTTCATTCTCTGTATGACTAACATAATATCACCGTCTTCTGTGGCCGAATTAACAAAACTACAGTATATTGGTCTGAAGTGACACAGTATTTTCTAAACATAATTATCCCTTCTCAAAGTTAAATTTATTCAGTCAATGTACCTGACCACTTCAGACCAATACTGTAGTTTTGTTAATTCATTCACAGAAGACGATGAAATTCATGACCGTAAAAAATGCTGCTTGAAGGCAACATCATGTAAGTAGCAAAATTTTATTTGTTATATTGAATTATTTTAACGTTACAATTGCTTGTTTGTTAAAAATTGTATATGATAACGTTATGCAATTTGTGTTTTTTGTTTTGTGTGTTTTTGGAAAATATAATTTCAATTAATGCTCCGCCATAAATGTTGTAACTAAAACCTTGTGCATCCCTTGTGTTTATCGTGCGGCTTGTCCTCCCCCCCTACACTTTGTTTACGTTTTCACTGTGCCTAAACGAGACGCTCTACTGTAACTTTCTTCACAGAATCACATCATGCAGATCGTGGACCGCCGAAATTTTTTGCAACTAGAAAATGGGTCACAGTCCTGCCATCGATCCGCAATTGCGGAATCCGAATCACACAAGTGAAGTGGGTAAGTAGGCATTCGATAAACATATTTTTATCTTAAAAATAAACTACTGATGCAGAAAGATTTATAACATCATAATTTCTTGAAGTAGCTAACAGTCGCGACTTAATGTTGCATGACAATAATCGAAATTAATTTTTACAAATTACCCACTTTTCATACATTTCATTACTGAACACTAAATGTAGCATATATGGATTCTGAATTTTCTTTACACATATTGCCTTTCACTAGTAATAATAAGTATTTAGAAATATGTGCGAAATTTTTCATATTCTGTTAAACATTGAGTTAAAACAAAATCAGGTTAGAGTTTACGGCACTGTACACGAGTACAAATTTTTGGAAAAAAAAAATGGTTTGTATGGTTTTTATTGGGGACCCAGTAGTGCTTCTGAGCTTATGAATATTTCAGAATTTTAGGTCATTTCTTTCCCTGCACTGAACATAATCCAAATTGGAACAAATTTTAGTAAATATTCATAATTTAATAGCACTCGTAACGCACTGTTTGTATTGCAGATATGAATATTCCATGTTCGTGAAAAATTAAAAACTACATGTACTGAATTTCAACAACTTCATTCGTTCCGATTTCGAATAATGAAGTTAAGGTCACATAAATGATGGTGAGAACTCAAATTCGTCGTACTGTTGCCTCGAGGTCTGTTTGTAAAATCTGTTCATAAACTCGTTGTCATAAATTTGTACCTATAATTTTTTTAATAAAATAAATTAATATTGTAACTTATTCATCACAGTTTTCTCTCATACTCTATTTTCCAAGTTTTCGAAGAACAACAGAATAATAATTATTATTAAAGTTCCGCAGTCTAAAGATAAAGGTCTTGTAGGCAAAATGATTAATTTGGAGTTTAATGATATAATAACTATGCGAGCACACTTACAAATCTACGAGTACAACTACTATTTGCAAAATCATCTTTTAAAAATTCAAATCAGTGTTATAATAGCAGTTAAATTGTCCAAGAAGAAAAATGTATATTTACTTTTACTGCTATTTCCTCACGTAAAACGTATTAAAAACATTACAAAATTTGCGAATTTCACAAATATATGTTTAACAGAGGAAACAATTATTTATCCATGACCTTAACAAAAAACATGCGTTTACTAAATACTTTTGCGTTTGTAAAGTAGGCTTTATTAAACATTACTTTATTCCACTAGTGAAATAAAGACTTTATCTCACAGTTTAAACTTTACTTCACAGTTCATTAGTATTTTCCCAGTACCCGGGCACACCTATACTTTTCCATTCAACTATTACTCAAGAAGTTACTAGTTGTCACTACCTCTACATCTTTATTACCATTTCTTAAATCTCCATACACTCAATCTCCTTCTCCTTTCTCTATCTACTAATACCACTAAATCGTAATTTGTGCATTGCATCCATATCTAATATGTATTTCTGTTGTAACAATTTACCTTTTGGGAAGCAAGGAGACTTGAACTTGCGAAGTTGGATTTATTGGGTTTATAGGATTAGGATTTATAGGATTTAATAACAACACGCCTTAGTTAACTGAGCTAAACAGACACGATAACTAATTACATTTTAATATTCCTCTTAAGGTTACTTACTTATTGGCTTTTAAGGAACACGGAGGTTCATTGTCGCCCTCACATAAGCCGCCATTGGTCCCTATCCTGAGTCTTCCCAAAGGTCTTTTTCCCTCCGGCCTCCCAATTAACACTCTATATGCATTTCTGGATTCGCCCATACGTGCTACATGCCCTGCCCATCTCAAACGCCTGGATTTAATGTTCCTAATTATGTCAGGTGAAGAATACAATGCGTGCAGTTCTGTGTTTTGTAACTTTCGCCATTCTCCTGTAACTTCATCCCTCTTAGCCCCGAATATTTTCCTACGTACCTTATTCTCAAACACCCTTAACCAATATTCCTCTCTCAAAGTGAGAGTCCAAGTTTCACAACCATAAAGAACAACCGGTAATGTAACTGTTTTATAAATTCTAACTTCCTCTTAAGTTTACAGAAGTAAATGATGAAATTATTTTACACATTAGTACCATGTACGCTTCTAAATAATCCCTGAAACTTAAAAAAGATGAAAATACACGTTTAAAATGAAATATATATATATATATATATATATATATTAAAATTATATAATTAATTATAATTTGTTATTTATCCAACTTCACTATTAATGGCATCCTACATCATGACCTATATAGTACACGTATCGATTCTAAAATCCATGCCATGATATCTGATTAAGGACTTATTTTCAACATATTTTCTTTTATAAAAGATAATTTTTCGTTATGGTCATGGATAAAATTACGTATGGTACTTGTGAGCGTGATGTTCATTGCGCTCGTGTAATTTAAACACTCAGCTGACACCTCGCGCTTAAATATTTCCACTTGCGCAATAAAGATGCACTTACCTCACAAGTACCATAAATAACTATTGTTCAGCTCAACGATAGTACTTAATTGGTACACGATTGAATAGATGCACATAATTATAATAGTTAAGAAGAATAATCGTAAGAAATGGTACTGTTAATAATAGGCATAGTAATAATAATAATAATAATAATAATAATAATAGTCCACACCTGTGGAATAACGATTCGCGCTTCTGGCCGCGAAACCAGGTGGCCCGGGTTCGATTCCTGGTCGGGGCAAGTTATCTGGTTGAGATTGTTTCCGGGGTTTTTCTCAACCCAATATGAGCAAATGCTGGGTAACTTTCGGTGCTGGACCCCGGATTCATTTCACAGGTATTATTACCTCCATCTGATTCACACGCTAAATGACTTAAGATGTTGATAAAGCGTCGTAAAATAACCTACTAAAAGATCAATAATAGCAAAGAATGGATGCTAGTAACGTATTTGATTTGCCTATGAATCTGATTTCAAATCAAGAAACAAAGCTTAGCTATAGATACTGTTGCAGTATCAATAATTATGGCTTTAAATCAAGTTGTGGATCGGCTGAGTGGACAAAGCAACTAATTTACCCTCCGGGTCACAGGACGCTAATGCTGTTGTACATCCTAGAGCTGGTGTAAATAGACTACGTTAGCCGTAATGTGTATGGGAAATATCTTATGCACTTAATAAGTCGAGCAGCGCACTTAAATTCGGTAGTAGGAATAGAAAAATCCGTGATCAGCCTTAGGAATTAATTATTCGCAAATTAAACAAATGTTGATATCTGATCAAATGAATGGAAGCAGAAGATTGTAGTACAAACGATACGATATTTTGAAATACAAAACGCCTGAAAACGATACGTCTAATTGGAAAACAAAGCTATCAGAACATTTTTGTTTTTAATACGATATATTAGTGATTTATTGGCAATTAATTTAAATAAATTCAATGCTGAGATATTTTCGTATGCGGATGACACGGTTGTTATTTTTGCAAGTAAACCTTGGGATAATACCTACTTTAATCCAAATAATGGCATCACATTGACCAAAAATTGGCTTGATACCAACATACTTGTCTTAAATGATTCTAAAGCTACGATTGTACCATTTTCGTTAACATCTGTTGGTATGAAATCTCATGATTCGCTCTTGTGTTTAAAAATTCATACATCCAATTGTTCTTCTAATAGTTGTAACTGTCCTATTATAAATTAATCTCCTCAAGTTAAAAATCTCGGAATAATAATCGACCAACATTTGCGTTGGGATAAACATTTTTTTTCGTGCAATAGATTAAGTAAAATTATTCATTATTTTGTCATTCTACGAAATTACTTGACTGTCCATGCTTCACGACTGATTTAACTCACATTAGTACAAACCATATTACAATACGGCATTATAGGATGGGGTAGTGGTCATAGTACTTCCCTCATGCCAAAGACTCTGCTACAGAAAAGAATAATAAAAATATGCCTTAATAAACCTCTTGATTATCCTTCAGGGCTGCTATATTCAGAACTTAAACTATTTGACTTCGATCAAATTTATAACAATGTATTATTGAATTTCGTACATAAAAACCAAACATATTTAATTTATATTCATATAATTATATATCCAAAAGATAAGACAACAAATACTTGACAGTACCTAAATGTACTACATCTGTAGCATATGATCACAGTAGCAACTTCAGCCCAAGGCTTTATAATATAATAGCTAAATTCCCAAACATACAATTTGCTAATGCTCCTTACTTAAAAACATTAATTAAAAATTGCTGTTAACAGAGAAAATTTAAAGTTCGATTAATGTGATATCTGTGTTGTTTCTTCTTTTTTACTTTTTACTCTTTTATTTAATAAAATGTCTTAACATTGAATGATTGACTGTTATTCATAACGCATTTAATTTCGTTCGTTAGGCACATTTAAATATTACAGCAATTTGTTTTTTTTTCTAATTCATTTAGGTCTAGGTTAGGTTGTATTATGTTATTTTTCGACGCTGTATCAAAATATCAGGTTATTTAGCGTCTGATTGAAATGAAGGTGATAATTCCGGTGAAATGAATGCGGGGTCCAGCACGGAAAGTTACACAGCATTTGCTCGTATTGGGTTGAGGGAAAACCCCGGAAAAAACCTCAACCGGGTAACTTGCCCCGACTGGAATTCGAACCCGGGCCACCTGGTTTCGCGACCAGACGCGCTGACCGTTACTCCACAGGTGTGGACATGTAGGTCTATAAACGTTACATGCAATCATAGGGATTTCCTCAAATCCCCTATCACTTTTGTAGTTACCGATTTTATAGCAAATTATTATGTCAGGAAGTTCCATTTACTAACATGTTCTACTCCTGCTCTTAAATTCACGAAATTGCTACATTGGCTAGACGGGACGCAAAGAACATCAACGCAGCATAATGCTACATTACCCTGATAAGTTGGTAGTAGCGCAACACAGCCTGAAAATGAGCCATAAGATAGATTTCGACGCCACCACCATCTTGGACAAGACATCGAGTCGTTTGGACCTGGTCATCAAGGAAGCCATCGAATCCAGAGAATTGGCAACAATATAAACCTGCCATCAACATGATTCGACCAACTAGAACACGGTAGGTAGTCGGGACTAGGAACTAGCTCCTGATTGGCCCGCAGCCCTTCTTACCGTTTATATACCAGCTAGACATGGTCACACGACACTTCAATCAAATAGCAGAGCTAGTCATGGGAAGCTTAGAAGCGACAATCCAACTCACCTGACTGATAACCTGAGAAGAATTATTCACTAAATTATTGTCTGTGAGAAAGTCCGAAAGCCGTTGTCTATAAAACATCCATCGAGTACTTGCAAAATCGTTACCTACTGATTCCGCAAGATTTTCAGAAAATCAGAAAAATGCTTGAATGTTCCATTGTCTTTTACATGTTTGCCTCCGTTCTGTTACCCACTTACTGTCTATACCACGTAGAAAAAGGAGGATATTTTCTATGAATCGGCACTAAACACATCCAAACATCGAGGTCCTCCCAGAATGTAGGATTAACAAGACGCAGGGTCATCGCTAAGACTTAACAGAACAATCACAAGACAATGGTCAGCCACTCAGTGTCGTAGACGGGCCATGCCTGGAATCGAACCACTTACCGCTTAGATGGATAGCGCATATGCTACTTTGGAACCGATGCGGCGGTCCTGCCATGTTTCTAAAGAATAAAAATAAATAAATCCTCCATGAACAAGCAAGACTACTATTTCAGCTATTTCCTATAAATAACAGACGACAAAAATGACTAATAACTCATAAACAAATCGAAATCCAACATGTTTAAGTGAGAAGTTTAAATTCGACTCTGAAGTAGGCCCTTTCAATAAATTAAGTTACACTCTGCAGATACATTTATCATTAAATTAATTATTACTTTTATGCTTTCCTAAGTTCAAAACATTTAATTTTAAACATAACTTAGAAGCGAATTTACGTTTTTTTTTTGTTAGCAGGGAGGAAGGGAATATCCCATACATTACAACCTTCAGGTCTATTGTACATCTCTCTATATGGGATAAGTTGTGTGCCCACCGATCCTCTACGCGCACCGACCAAACCACTTGACCCCATTAACGACTGGTCCCTACAGCCAACAGAGTCCATATACCGCTCCTACTTCGGCAATCCCCCCAAGGCTCCCTTAATTGTCCGAGACGGAAGTCCTCCCCCGAGAAGGTCTGCCCCGGGTTCCGTTGCAGAAGCTGTCCATCATCACATGAATACAATCCACGGAGGGCGGTCGAGAGAGCCAGCAGCTTCGGAGAGCCACCTGAAGAGCTATCTGAAAACCAGAAGAAAAAAGGGGATGATGAATGAATAAAAGCATGATAGGGGAGGAGAGAAAGTGGCGAAGATGAGTGGGGTTCCAATCGCCTGATAAAGTTACCTGATATCCTAGATCAGGCTCCGCCAAGTCGAGTCAAGATCGCGAGAGGGCGTACAGGCCTGCTTACGGCTTCCACTGCGGGCAGTACACTTGTACACTGCAGTCTATCAGTGGTGGAACCTATCGATGTCACTTGGGGGCACCGGTGCACTGCATTTTGCACCAGGAATATTTATGTGCTAAAACATGAACCTTAGCAATGTAATGGATGTTGTTATGCGAACAATTAATTTCATAAGGTCTAAAGGACTCAATCACAGGGACTTCAGGGCACTGCTTGATGGTATTAACAGTATGGGGATTTATTCTACCATACCGAGGTAAGGTGGTGAAGGCGAAAAATTCTGGAACGTTTTCTCGCACTTAGAAATGAAACTGCCTTAATTATGGATGTACATGGGAAACCTGTTAGAAGCCTTGGACATGAAAGAATATATAAGAATAATGCAACAATTGTGCGAAGTTTCGAACGTAGATTTGAGGATATTAGAGATCTTGGACAACAATTTAAGATATTTGCAATATCTCTTTCAGTGAGTGTCCTGGATATTCATGCTGAACTACAATTAGAAATACTTGATTTACAAAGCGATATTGAGCTAGAGGATAAGTATCAAAACAAAAAGTATTAACCATTTCTATACTTGTTTTCCACGAGAAAGGTTTCCTAAACAGTACAATCTTGCTGCAAGAACGTTGTAAATGTTCGGGACAACCTACGTATGCGAAACACTGTTCTGTTTAATGAAGTTTACAAAGTCACGTCACAGAAACAACTAAGTGATGAACAATTGAAAGCATGTTTGCGATTGGCTGGTACTAAAACAATAGCTCCGAGAATTAAATAGATGCTTACTAACAGAAAACTGCAAAAATCGCAGCGGATCTCTGATGTTTAAGAAAAAGTACTATTATTAGAGAATTGTATTTGAATGACAACGTTTGTACTGTTGTTTTATTTTGTTAATTGAATTGTATAGCAATGAGAAGAAGACAAACAGTATATTAATCTGTATAAAAGTATATATTTTGTTTTGTTTCATTATTGTGCAAACATGCAAAAATTTGTTTCGTATATAGTTAACTGTACAAAATTGTATAGAGTACTGTTTTTCAGTATAGTGCAATTAACAGTGAAAGCGTGCTTCAATTAAAAGCTGAAATGTACATTCTTATCACAAATTTGGTTCACATACAAGTTCTTAGCTCCGCCACTGTGGAAGCAGCTACCCTTGACCGCAGCCGTACGTCAGGGCTTGAGGGTTTGTACGTACGCACGAGAGTGTAGTCACTTGACGGTCCCTGTCCTAGATCATATATACCCATTTAGCTTGGCGTTATAAGCTTTGACGGTAACAACTTTTGTCAGGTTTACTATGCTGCCATCTAGTTCTTACATAAGAAGTCACGTCATAACTCCCATTTGAATTGCATTAGCAACTGTACTGCCATCTTGTGTTCGTTTACGGCGGACGGGTGAGGATCCTGGCGGTTGTTCTCTTCAAAGTGCAACCGATTTTAACACAGGAATGAGCAATCTATATGTGATCTGGGCTGATATTCGTCCATAGGAATGAGGGAAAACCCCCGAAAAACCTCACCCAGGCAACTCGTCCCGAAAAGGGATCGAACCCAGGCACGCTGAGTTCGGAGTTAGACTCGCTAACCCCTCAGCCACAAAGGTGGACGAATCTACTGTTAGTTTAATATTAAAGAAATCCAATCCATAGGAAGTGTGCAGTGACTATTCGTGATGTACAATTTTCGAATGCAGTCGATAACGTTGAAATTGCATTCGTTAACCTTATTATTTTGTTTCTTTAAGCAAAATGCCAGCGTAAATTAGTTTTTGTATTTTTACTAAGCTTCTAATTGTAATACATTAAGTTTTATTTTTAAAGTAGATGTCCATGTTTTTGTTGCAGCAATGCTACGTTTCCGATACCACGGAAAATTAAATTTCATGCGATATGCAGCCTATATTGAAAAATGTTACGAAATTTTAATATCACGCAACCTCGAGCAATGCTGTTCGGAGTTTAACATTATTATCGGACCTTTCAAACTGAGTAGTGTTTCAGACATGCGAATATTTAATCTTCATGTTTTGCTGTGAAACTCTACAAGGCATCTTATAGGTCATAAAAACAGTATTTCCACAGTAAACGTGGGTCTTCTAATGGAAGTGCAAGCAGTCGTTAGAGGTAACAGACACTTTGCTTACGTTAGCAGATATTAAAGCCTTTGGCAGAGTATACTGCTGCGGTATGAACTAGCTTCCTAATTAATTAGTGATTTGACCATATAACTGGCTCTAGGCCTATTCCTTGATTTATGGACTTTGATATATATCTTTCAGTCCCGCTCTCGGGTGTAAATATTTTGTATGAGTAATCTGTATTTCCCTTCTTAAAACATAATAATTAATTATTGTTCCCATTTTTCTTTTCTTTTCTGGAATGTTGCTTTGTGTTAATTGATATTTTATTTCGTTTTGAACACTCTGTTGCTTCTACTGAAAATGTTTTTTGATTTCCTGGAATCCGTTCTTTGAATATCTATGTAGAACAGAATAATAATAATAATAATAATAATAATAATAATAATAATGTACTTATTTATTTATTTATTTATTTATTTATTTATTTATTTATTTAGTTTTATTTATTGAGATTTATGTGCTGCACGACAACCATTGTTCAATAAAAGTCCAGCACAGTGATACAATTGATACAATAAAATGAACAACTATGGTACAAATTAAATAATTGAGATAACAACAAAATGAAGAGCATAGATTACAATGATTAGCAATTAATGTCACCTCTAAGGATCTTACATAAGAATAAATAATCGAGATCACGACGTCTAGCATACACGCTTCGACATTTAAAGTGCTCGCATTTTTTATCATAGTTATACTCAGAGTTATTAGGCAGAAATCAGTAGGAACATAATGAAATAAATTTCCTTTGAATATTTTCCAGTTTTGCAGAATCAGTAGTAGCAATAGAGTTCCAAACTACACATGCGTATTCGAGTTTCGATCTCACTAATGTTTATAATAATAATAATAATAATAATAATAATAATAATAATAATAATAATAATTATTATTATTATTATTATTGTTATTATTATTATTATTATTATTATTATTATTCTGGCATCAGACATTTATAATAGGCCTATGTCACCACCTATTTTCTTTCTGCGTCTTTTTTTTTCTTCAAATTCTATGAAAAATTCGTCACATTAGCTCAAATTTCAAGTATTTCCTAATATGGCTATATGAATGCAGAAAATGCCAAATGTTCGATGTTATAATATTATTTTATTCTACTTAGTATATAGAGTATGAAAATAAAATACTTTCATATTGCAAAGAATCGATTGAACAGTAACAATTTTTATAGGATACACGTATTCATTTCTCAGATACAAAGAAAGCTGTTTTCGGATGTTGTCTCTGTCCGTTTGTTTACACCTGCTTCTCTTAAAATATGAACAGATGAAGCCATTTCAGCTTGAAACTCTGCACATCAATTATAATTGCCTCGTTACAAAATTAGTGGGTCTTCATTACAAAAATTTACACATTATGCCCAATAAAAAAAAAGAAGGAATACTGTAATGATATTTCATATCAAACTTTGTACGGAATATTTTGTGATAAAAGAAATGATGTTGGCAGTATATTTCCAAGATATTTTTATTCTCCATAATTTTATTTTCAATCAAAAAAAATATATTCATTTATACTCTTATTCCAATTTGTTTGCACAATTAAATAAATCTGGTCATAAACTAAATATAGTCAAAGACACACTTCAGTTGTCTCTAAAAATTAATACCTGAAAGTTTCTTGTATTGAAAGCTTCTTCAAGAATTAATTTAGTGGTAACGTTTATTTATGTTAATTAATTAAACAATTACTTACAGTAACTCAAGCCGCGTTGTGAAAATACACAAAGAAAGGCAGCTTAAGTTACACAGAAAGAAACTTAAGGTTCAGTAAATGGAGCAGAAATATTCCGTCTTATGTTTTGGGACGAACGTTTGCACTCCTCTCTTTTTGCAAATAATTTCATCGCTTAGCTGATATTTAGAGGCAAATGGAGGAGGTGAAACACCTGCAAAATATTCTTTTTCGCCTACTTAGATATAGAGTTGCCACCAACTTTGAAGAAATTTAGCTGATCTTGTTAAAATAAATACCAGACATTACCTGACATATAAAACACACTTGAATATTCAATTTTATTCAATAGTGTTGTTGTTATCAATCAAATTTTAGGAATGAAGCCATCAGCCGTCTTGCAGTCCAATAATTTTCGTGGACATTTGGAGTGTTTGGAAGTGACTTGCAGTTAACTAGATAATTTCTGTCCATAGCTTAATCCCTTCCACAATGAACACAATTTGATTATGAAATAATACCAATCCTATGCAGATGTTTTGCCAGGCAGTCATATCCTCTAGACGAAAAGCTACTACAGCAGAATTCTGTTATGAGATTGGGATGAGTAGAAGTTGATCCCATGCACTATCTTCCATTGTCCAAGTGAGTGCCATGTTGCAAGAGGAATGGCGATGCATTTCAGTGGATATCCTACACAATCTAGTGGAGAGCATGCCTGACAGGGTGGCTGCTGTGATAGTAACAAGAGGTGGTACCACGAGGTTCTAAATGGGCAAAAACAGTGCCCAATTAGTTTTTGGTAGATAGTGTATGTTGCCATTTCATAATATGGGAATGGCCAATGTGATGTGTAGGTTTGTGTGTGCATGTGTGTGTTTCTGTGTTTATGTGTGTGCGTGATATATATATATATATATATATATATATATATATATATATATATATATATACGCACAACGTAACAACGTTGTTATATATATACGCACGCTACTGTATTAATTTTTGAATAAGTTCAACAACTAAATTTATTTTTTTTTAATTATGTTTTATTTAAAGACGCTCGCAAATGCCGAGGTTACATCAGTGTCGCCGGTGTGCCAGAATTTTGTGCAGTAGTTCTTTTACATGCCAGTAAATCTACTGACATGAGCCTATCGCATTTAAACACACTTAAATGTTATTGACCTTAGTCGGGATCGAACCCGCTACCTCGGGAGCAGAAGGCCAGCACTCTACCGACTGCGCCACCCAGACCGATTTCAAAACTATGCAGAAGGTTTTGGGAAGAGTGAAATGGATTAGCAAATAAATTTAATAAAGACAATCAGATAAAAATTAAGTTATTCTTAATTATTAAATATGTACCATGAAGCAGTAGCTCCGAGTGGAAAGCAAAGGAACAAATTAGCTGCACCCAGAAGCGTAACTTCTATTGCCAGGTATATGGTATGCTGCATTTTATTGTGAAGCGTGCATTAACCTGGAAATTTGAAACAGAAAATTGACTGCGGGAAAAAAGTGATCTTTTCTTGCCTGAATTATACAATTTAATATTATCAACTATATGAAAAGATGTGAAGGAAATAAGAAACAAGCGAGAAAGGCAGAAGAGTGTGTTATTTTAAAGAAGCATTTGACTAAAAAGCCAAATGCAAAGAAAATTAAGAATGTGAACGTTACAGAAAAAGTAATCGTAAGAGAATCTTTTAATTGAGAGGTTAACTGGAAGAAGGGCGCAACTCAGAAAACATAGTTTGGAGATAATGAAACCAAAACTATCTGTACCCTGCATCTCTTGCTGGAATATGACACTATTCATATATTGTAGGGTAATACGTTCTCTTGTGAATACAATGAGTTCCATGGTTAACGTTTAAATATTGTAAGAGAACGAAGCATTCAATTTTTTTTTTAATTACATCCTTCTTCCATAGAAGGTGGTTGAAAAGACTGCAATACTGTTAACTTTTCTATATTTCTGTAGTAAAGGCTAGATATACGAGTAGGTCTATACTACAATAATGAAGATAATTACAATGTATGTTCTACAATAAATAAATAAATAAATAAATATATATATATATATATATATGTGTGTGTGTGTGTGTGTGTGTGTGTGTTTTTGTTTACTGAATTCTTATCACAGCATTAAAAATAATTAATCCCATTTATTTCACGTTATCATTTTAACTAAAAATACCTACAATATAGGCTTACAAACATTATATCACTTTAAGTGATATAATAACCTAACATAAACAACATCTAGAATCTTGTGAGGCCTATTGGTGTGTTTGCCTCTGATATCTGTCATTACAGTATCACCTAGTTCTATTATATTTTGTACTCGTTTTTGTATCACTAGTTTCTTAGATATTTTAAAGAATGACAAAATAAAGGACTGTATACCCAAGAACATTCTCAGTGCCGTGGTTATACAGTTGTTTGATGCTGCCTAATGTTCCTCCTCTCCAAATACCCCATAAGAAATCTATCCTGTTAGTTTTTGATTCCAGTTTCCCAAAATTCTCAATGGAAAATGGCGTGTTCCTCTGTAGACATCTCATATTTCTTCTGACAGCAACTGGCTTAAATGTTTTGCTGTTAATCTGTCAGAAATATGGTCGTTCCTAAATGATTGACTGCTAGCCTGGATCTAACATTTTATAGCACTGCATACGCCTATATTATTAGTACCTTATATTCATTTTCCATTGACAAAAATAAATAGTAATACTGTATTTCTTTCCCCATTTCTCCTGACTTACTTGTGTAAGCTTTGCCGTAATTTCGTCGTCGCTTGCTAGATTATTCTTTCATAGTTTGTTAAACCGTTTCTGTTTTCTACTTTTCCGTATGCAATTCATTTTCACTGATAATTTCAATATCAGAAATGTTATATTCGCTACCATTAGATGAAAGATGGGATAGATCGGAACACTGGTCAAACAACGCGAACATCCTTGCAAGTTACCTTCGCCGGTCCTCGAACCACAGTAGTGAGATGGAAGACGGACGCAATCCAATAATACCTGTCTATGGCAATCTATTGGGAGTAGAGGCATAATACTGTGATGGTTGATAGAAACGTCGCCAAAGAACGCATATAGCCATTTTACGGACAAACGCCGTAATTCGTATTACGCCCTTCTTCCAGCCAATCCCCCTCAATTAATGTTATAAACAAACAATGAAACAAAAACAGATTGCACAATTTCTCAGAATATCGTAAAAATACCAGCTTTAGCTGCAAAAATGTTATACAGTAGACAAAGTAAGCGCTGCTAATTTAAAAAAACTAGTTACAAAAGCTGCTACAACTGGGTGAACACTACAAAACATCTTTACAATATCTTGAATACATGGACAGGAAATAATCTAAATATAAGCGTATTTTGAATTCTCAGACAGTAAATACAATAATACATGTATAAATAATACCAGTGATAGTATATTTCTAAGATCAGAAAGTCTTAAGATAGTAAGTTATAACAAATTCAGAAATCATTTCCAACAAAAATTCACCAATTAGGCTTACATGGCGACACGATTTATCCGGCAATATTGTTTTTGAAACCTTAAGAAGAAATAATTGTTTAATGACATTATTATCTCAAAAGGGAACTTACAATAATATTGAAACATATAATAATTGTCTGAATTATGAATAAATATTAACTAATAACAAATAATTATAGACAGAATTGAAGGGTTCAGAACCATAGAGGGTCAAGTGCCATTTACTAAAACCGTAGAAAACAAGGGTTAAAATGAAGTTATTACCTTAATTCGATGGAAAAATGTAGCAAGTAATATAAAGTATACACATTAAAACTAAATGATGTCAATCTTCATTAAACTATGGTATTCACTTAACTTTAACCCTTGCTTTCTCCGTTTTTAATAAATGGCGCTTGGCCCACTATGGCTCTGAACCCTTCAATTATACAGGAAGAAAGACAATATAAATACAGCATAGGAGAAGGAAACAATAATTTCATTAAGGCGATATATTAAATCAACTAGATAAATAACAAACATGATTCCAAAGAATATAGAAAGGGGATAAAAAAGTAACGAATTTCAAAATAAATTATTCAGATGCATGTGGACACCTTAACAGGCATCCAGTAATTAATGCGGGGAAAAAACGGGAAAATGCTTTTCATGGTACTTTCTAGAAATTTTAACAATTCTGGCAGAAATAAAAATGGTCAACAGTGGTTTTGTTAAATAAATAATGTCGGGTGTTTTTATATATTACCATCTGCTGATTCCAAAAATGAAGTCAGAAATTTTCCATCACCCACCATTTTTTCTAATTTTGAAATTTTTTTTCCTGTTTATTAGCATTTGGGGTATATAACATGCTGATTAGAAGGAGTATTTATGTTTATATTTCATTCCATTGTGTCACAGAACTGCAATTGTAAGGTAAATTTCCCAGATAAATAGACGCTTCCTCTGAAAAAAGAAGTTAATCATGTGCTGTCTTCCGTTGTCAATTGAATTGTGATAGAAGTGTATATACCGTACCTAATAGTGCATTATAAAGTGTTTAGTGTATAAGAAACATCTCTCGAAAGTGTCTTAATGATAGAAACAACTTCTGTTACATGTGTGGTGAGCTCACTTCAAAAGCAGAGAGGCGAAATTTTACTCCTTTAGTTAGAAGAACTTATGACTGTTATTTTAACAACAAAATAAACAAGAACAAAACATGGGCCCCGGAAATCTGTTGTGCCAAATGTGTAGCACTATTAACTGGCTGGTTAAAGGATCGCGTCATATGCCTTTTGCAGTCCCTATGGTATGGCGCGCGAACCTAAGGATCATTTGACAGACTGCTACTTCTGCTTGACAAATATATCTGGAATAAGTTCGAAGTCCAAACACATTGTTAAATATCCATCTTTAGATTCAGAAATTCGACCGGTGCTTCATGGGCCAGGACTTTCCATACCAACTCCATCAGATGACATAACATTGACTGAAGCAATTCAAAGTGTTCCTGATGTTCAGAATGAATTACAGAATGATCCAGATTTTGTGGAAGATGATACCATAAATGAACCTTACTTTCTAACACAGGAGGATTTAAATGATTTGGTTCGGGATCTTGGTTTAAGTAAAAGCAAGGCAGAATTTCCCGGCTGGAATCCGCTACAAGGTGACATCAAAGTAAGTTTCTTCCGCCAACGCCAAAAGGAATTTGAGCATTTGTTTCTTAAAGAGGGCGGCCTAGTTTTCTGCAATGATGTTGAGAATTTGTTCGAGTCACTGGGTGTTGAACATAAACCTGAGGATTGCCGTTTGTTCATAGACTCCTCGAAAACAAGTCTGAAAGGATCGTTACTACATAATGGAAACAAATATCCATCCATTCATTTAGCCCATGCAGTTGGTATGGAGGAAAATTATGAGAATTTGTAGCTCTTACTATCCACTATCAAGTATGACAAATTTTCTTGGCAGATATGTGGGAATTTGAAAGTAATAGCTATCTTACTTGGATTACAGCTTGCTATACGAAATTTTGCTGCTTCTTGTGCAAGTGGAATAGCAGAGATAAAAGTAATCATTATATGAAGAAGAACTGGCCAAATAGGGAGTCACTTAATCCAGGATAAGAAAATGTTATTCACCAACCACTTGTAAGTTCTGAAAAAATCTTATTGCCTCCACTGCATATCAAACTGGCTTAATTAAGAATTTTGTGAAAGCAATGGATCGTGATGGCAGTGCATTTATCTTTCTGAAAAATAAGTTGCCAATAATCAGTGAAGCTAAACTAAAAGAAGGAATATTTGTTGGCCCTCAAATAAGGGAAATGATCAAATATACGCAATTTGAAAACCAATTAAATATGCAAGAAGCAGCTGCATGGTTGTTTTTCAAAAAAGTTGTCACAAACTTTCTAGGAAACTTCAGGTCTGAGAACTACAGAGAAATTGTCAGTGAGATTATTGAGAACTGCAATATCATGGGATGTTATATATGTCTTTAAAAATACACTTTCTGCACTCCCAACTCGATTTTTTCCCTGAAAACCTAGGGGCTGTGAAACACGGGAAGCGTTTCCATCAGGACATCGCGGAAATGGAAAGACGCTACCAGGGTAAATGGTGTCCAAATATGTTGGCATATTACTGTTGGATCTCAAGAGAGATGTTCCTCAAGTTAAGTACAGCCGAAAATCTAAGTCACATACATTTTAGGTCAGTAAATGTGATTTCAGCTAAGATGTCATAATATTATACTGTATAGCCACGAAAAATGTTTTTCATGTGATTACTCTAAAACACTGGGTGATGGAAAAGTTCTGTAAAAAGATTTGAAATAAGCACAAAAAATTCACTTTGAATCACCCATTGTTTCCCTTTTAACAGACAAAAGTGAAATTTTGTTGATCATATATCTCCAGTGCTCGGGAAAAGTGACATAAGCTAGTTTCCACAAACCTTTTTTGATAATTTATTGACAACTTACACTGGTTTATGTCGATTTGTTGTTTTCTGTATGAATTATTGTAATGGGAGGAATACTTATGTATTTTTTTCCAAGCGAGCAGATGATCCGTAAGTTGTCAATAAATTATCAAAAAAGGTTTGTGGAAACTGACTTGTGTCACTTTTCCCAAGCACTGCAGATATAATTTGCACCTATATTGTAACATATAGTTTTAATGAGAAACAACCTCCTGAATTTACAGGCTGCTATTTTAGACAAGGTAAAAATAGTTTCAATAAAGAAAAGAAAAACAGATCATAATTAAATATTTAAATGAGATTGATGTTCAACAATTACTTGCAAGTTTTATCGTGCGAAAGATTTCCTTAAATATAGAGGTGATTCCTCAAAATTCTAATCGAACTCCGTAGAGCCAAAAGTACTATTTCACGTTTCTCATGGGTAGACAGAGACGCCTCCATGTAACTGCGAACTGCTGAAGTATGGTACCGCGTGTGCCAACTATTAGCCCCATTACTTCCATCCCCTGAAGGTGGTATTTGGATGTATAATAGGGAATTGTACACTCAAATATATTTTTATTTCCTTGGTTGGCCTCTTCTGGTTGACCTCTGTGAAATTCGAATCGGAGAGATGGGTCCAGAATAAATCCCTGTTTGCTATTCTCCCTCAACGCAATCACGTATATTCGACTTGAACTACCGTTTGGGCCAAACCGTGGACTTCTTCTAATAGTGAGTGTACAGTCTTAGAAATAATTGATGGCGCACAAACCAGAAAGTAGGCACTGCGCATGACATAGGACGAGCGACCAGGTTCACAAGCGAACAACTAGTTGTGGTAATAACATTCGTTCTGTTTCGTTGTATGTCGCCCCTAAGGCGCTAGAACAAGTGCCAGGGGGAAAAATTAGCGTAGGCCTTCAATAAGTAGTGCGATAAGAACTGTTCCATTACCAAGAGTCGCGAATCAATTGTTCCTAAGACTGTATATGACTGTACTGATATGGCCACGATGTTATAGACCAGTCATGTCAATTGATGCCCATAGGAGCAAGCGCGCGCTTTAGAGCTCAGGGGAGCCTGAGCGTTTTACAGTGGAAAGAAAAGAGACAGACGAAAGAGGTAGTATATGCCGCTTGGTCGAGCTATATTCAGGGATGGCCAGCATTGATTCAATAGATAAAGGGAAGAGAACTTATTAAAACTGTATCCATGTTAATTTTTAGGTTTGCCTGAGAAGTATAAGTGCATTATAAGAATGTAAGTTTTAATTTTAATGCTCATTTTTCACAAGTTTGATTTTTTTTATTCAAAAGAAATATTTTCTCAGCTCTTTTTTTATAGAAAAGTGAAATTTTCAAATATAGGTCTATTCATTTAGTAGCCTTACAGAATGTTCTCGTAAATCTAATATACCGTAAATACGTATTACTGAAGATAGTGTATTGAAAATTTTGAAAATATTTGCATGGAAATTGTTTGTAAGGAAATGAATTAACAAAGCATCTACTGTTAAACCATAAACAAAAGATGTGCCAATGTGTTGTAAAAAGGTCAGCTCTATTGCTTCAGCACATTTCGAGAAAATAATTTAATATTCTGATGATAGGAAGTTGCTCACCAATATCATTTTAAAAAGCATAATTCGATAAAAGTTTTGTTATGGACTATTAGTTACACTTAAAACATATACAACACATAGGTAACTTTGCTTTGTACTGTAATATTGTTTTAATTAGTTCATTGATTACTTTTATAAGGCTAAAAGTACAATCTATATCCATTCCAACTTATCATATCATACTCAATGTCTCTTTTTTTTTTTTTTTGAGATATCACTTTCTTTATGAATGATGTTTTTCATCCATTTAGTACAGTATATTGTACTACTGTGGAATTGATGCTAGAATTCCTTCTTAACACTTTATTATGTTATTAACATTTTAAACACAACTGCAATATTAAGAAATTAGTATTAATACTTTTGTTTTACAGACAATATAGATAATATCAAACAGAAAGAAGCCATATAAAGATAACGACATAAAATTTCACGTTTCATTTGAGGTTTGTGCACCACTGTTTTCTTAATCCAACAGGCTGCTTCTTCATATACACAACCCTTCCTCTATCCATACTTAGCGCTTGATGCCAGCGCACGACGTCAAGGTCAGAAAAATGCGCTTGCTTTGACATCAGTGTTATAGACTATAACAAATTTAACGTAATATCAAAATCGTACATTAATATGAATTTATTTCTGAAATTGGCAAGTTTTATTGCAAAATTTATAGAACAATGGAAAGAACTCGGTATTAAAATACGTAACCAGAACTTTATAATTTAATAATTTTTAGAACTGAAATTATTACTTGAAAGGTTTATACATATATCATCAGATTTTGTTGCTTACGCATGATAAACAGCGGGTTTTAATATCCGTTATGTCTATTTACATTACATCCCGAACAAAATTGATTTTTCAAACACATAACCATAACAAAAATCCTAATAGTATGATGTACAGTACGTTGCACGGATATGAGTAAAAATGACATTATTAACCACGCGCTATATCGTTTTAATTAAGTATCAAATTTATATTTATATCTTGATGAATATTTATAGAGTAGGGTTGTTTAAAATAATAATGAAAGAATATTAAGAATATATATAATCTTTAAATACCTCGGATTCATTCTTCCCTTAGAGGATCTGAATTGAGAGTACAGTATATGAAGAGGTACAGAAAACTAACATTCCTTATGTAGCTCATTATTATTTAGTTTTACTCTTATTACTTAAAAATATTACTCATTGTCATATTGTAATACATTCCAGTTATTATTATAATTATTACTGTAATAGTTAAGGCTATTGTATTAAGTTAGAGTTACTATTGCACCAAGAAGAAGCTGATTATTGTACTAAGTGCCAAACTACATTGTCCTATTGCTTAAGAGAGTTAATTTAAAACTCCAAGATCTCAAATTTTTATTTCAATGTCTGCAATATTTTAAAAAAATATTTGACATTTATCCTTAATGGGATAAAATTGGGAAAACATGTTTTCACACCCTATTGCGTATCAAAAAAATTTCAGTTTTTTCTTTAAAAATTGCCACCCCTGTCCCCTAAAATATTTGAGGGGCTTATTTTGTGTGAAAATCCTTAATTTTGTGTTAAGTAACCAGGGGGAAAAAAAGAGTTTTTAAAATTGGATAAAATTACAAACTTTTCTACAAATAGTAAATAAGTACCTTAAATAAAATAAATATATTACACATATTCATTGTTTTAAAATCAGTAGAATGGCTAAGGAGTTTATTATTGCCACATTTATTTCCACGAAAATATTTCCTTGGGTTGAAAACTAATTTTATTCATTTTGAATCTTGCGTACACCACTTTTAACACTTGAATATAAGTAATTGATTAACTAGCGGACTTAAAAGTGTTAATTATGTAAGTCTATGCGGCTTACAGCTGTTTCGGTGCTTCATCACACCATCCTCAAAGCCTACTAGATCTCGGCGTCATCTCGAACTTCTCAGCACAACATGCAGAGAAGTTCGAGATGACGCCGAGATCTAGTAGGCTTTGAGGATGGTGTGATGAAGCACCGAAACAGCTGTAAGCCGCACAGACTTACATAATTAACACGAGTAAGTCTACTAGTTAATCAATTACTAATTTTATTATAATATTATGTGTTAAATTTTATTTTCTTGATATATTTTAATAACGAAGTAGAATTTTAGTCTTCCTATATATTCTATGTTCGATAACTACTTGTAAGTCCCATCAA
The DNA here is from genome assembly GCF_040183065.1 of Periplaneta americana. Taxonomy (NCBI): domain Eukaryota; kingdom Metazoa; phylum Arthropoda; class Insecta; order Blattodea; family Blattidae; genus Periplaneta; species Periplaneta americana. Next base: position 137,367,647 of record NC_091121.1, on the reverse strand, counting down.
TAGATTCGCATTATAGAAAATCTGGAATAATTGTTTGGTTTGGTTCATTTTCATATGCCCAACTAGTCTAAATACTTGGACAATACACCCGCTGAACTTCTCGATAACCTAGGTGCGGCCAACCTGATTAGTATATCTCTATTATAATCTCGGACAGTCCACCGCTGTGGAGTAACGGTTAGCATGCTTGACTGTGAAACGAGAGGGTCCGGGTTCAAATACTGGTAGGGACAAATTATCTGGTTAAGGTTTTCTCCGGGGTTTTCCCTCAGTCCATTAAGAGAAAAAATGCGTAACATTTGGCGCTGGAGCCTGAACTCATTTCGTCGACATTATCACCTTCATCTTACTCAGACGCTAGATAAACATAGCAGTTGATAAAGCGTTGTAAATAGCCAATTAAAAATGCCGGACAAATAACATATGTGTTGGAAGTGGTAATACATGCGCATCATTGGAAACGAACTTTCAAATATGCATTTAACTGTGATATTCATTCATTCAGTCATTCATTTATAGCCTAGTTCCATGCCCAAAGACAGTTCTTTCACTGCAAACACAGCATTCTCCAATCTTTCCTATTTTCTGCTTTCCTCTTAGTCTCTACATATGGTCCATGTATCTTAATATTGTCTATCATCTGATAACTTCTGCTGTCACGAACTTTTCTCCCGTTCACCATTCCTTCCAGTGTATCCTTCAATAGGCGGTTTCTCCTTAGTCAGTAACCCAACCAGTTTCTTTTTCTCTTCCTGATCAGTTTCAGCAGCATTTTTTCTTCGCCCACTCTTTCCAACACAGCTCAATTTCTTATTCTGTCTGTCCAGTTCACACGCTCCATTCCACTCCATATCCGCATTTCAAATATCTGAGATATATCTGATTTTAATACACATCACACATTTCCATTAGAAAGATAAAGTTGTAATTATGTCAGAGATACCATAATTTATTTTAATTCAATTTATTTAATTAAAATTACAAAAAAAAAAAAAAAATTTCTAGCCACTACCGTAAGAGCCAGGTTCTATTAACTAATAATCTTCATAATTGATTAAAAGCCGATATTACTCGTGTTAATTTGGTAAGCATGTGCGGCTTACAGCTGTTTCGGTGCTTCTTCACACCATCCTCAGAGCCTACTAGATCTCGGCGTCATCTCGAACTTCGCTGTCTGTTGATGCCTGTGAAGAAGCACCGAAACAACTGTAAGCCGCCCATGCTTACACAATTAACACGAGTACTATCGACATTTAATCAATTATTTATACTCAAGTGTTAAAAGTAGTGTACGAATGATTCAACATGGATAATAATCTTCGTCTACCTAAACGCTCATAAGAAATATTAGCCAAACAAAATAAACCAGAAGAACATAAACCATGAGAGATCATTAAAATATATGATCGGGTGTACTGTGTGGTCTTAGCCAATAATATATCAAAATTTACAAGGATAGTTTACTAAATACAGTAAGTAACTTAATTCAAACCAATAAATAACACACAAGAGCAAAAAAAAAAAAAAAAGAGAGAAGAATAAAGAGAAAAAGAGAGAAAAATATAATATAAATTGTCAATCAGACAGAAGCCAGTACTATTCAATAAAAACATGAATATAGTCGACAGAAATAAAAGTAAAAAAATACATACATTTGGTAATATTACATATCATGAATATTTCAATTTTGGAAAATGGTTTATAATTTTATTATAAAGTCTTGGGCCGAAACTAGCACCATGTTTAAGAATTGCACTTGTATGACATTTAGGCTCAATTAATGGGAAAGTGGACTTTTGTCTTCGAGTACGATTTCATGTCGATTGGATTTATGTTTTCTTTGATTTCTGTGGTAGTAAGTTAGTAAACTATATTTGTAAATTTCTACACTAGTTAATACTTTAAAATCTGTATAAATTAAATTTGTTTGATAATCCATATTTTTGGATAGACAAATTTTTATGAACCTTCTGTGTAATAAAATTAATGGATTAATGATTAATGGATGATTCTACTCCACCCCAATTTGTTATACCATATTGTATTAATGATTGTACTAAAGCTAAACATATATTCTCAATGCCTCCTTAGTGATAAAATTTCGAAGTATTATGAATTTATAAATTGTCTTTCTTATACTTGTACATATAAAATCAATTTGTTTATCCCAACGTAAATGCAGATCTATAATAATTCCTAAAGAGGGGCAATGTAATTATGATAGCGAAATGAAATGATAGTGAAATGTACACTTACTGAGAAAATTGATAGAATGTTATCCATCATGGTTCTACACATTGCATAGCGAACATTAGGCCTACATCAAAATAAAATAATAAAGTACTAACCATACCTTTATATACTGCACATATATCAAAAGCATTGTTAATAATAATTATAAATTACAGACATCAGCTCAAAGAATTTTGAGTGACCACAAGGGTCCTGAATACAATAAACATGTACAATAATGTGATGTGATACATTAAAGAAAAAAGAAAGTTAATTGTTGAAGGTAAATATAAGTTGATTAATTGAAATAGAGATGATGATGTAATATTTGAAGAGAATCCTTGATAATATTTATAAGAATAGACATTACATAATCAAAAGTAATGTGAAGTTCCTTAAGATAATTCCACGTGAATTTTGTGATTGAACCTCTACTGCCAAACAGCAAACCAATGACGGACCACTGTTTAAGAGGGACGTTGTACTTTTGAGAAAGATACGGCAGACAAGGTTCATATATGGTTTTCTTCTCAATATCAACTTCGGTGGCCTGATTTAGGTTTCTTTCGAAACGGATAGTAGGGTCAAGAACAAGAGCCCGTTTTAAGCGTCCCTTGATAGTAATAATGTCTGCCCGTCTAAAAGAACCATCTGATGATACACAATGTACTTCCTCATGAATCTCCCAATTTAAAGTTTTTAACGATATCGCCAAAGCATGTCGTACACGATGATGTCTAGCATTGATCAGCAGCTCGCCTTTGGGGCATTGTCCAAGCACGTGTCCAAGTGTTTCAAGCTCGCTACAGTCTGGATTACGGCAGCGGGTTGTGCTTAGAGTTCTGCCCGGTATTGCGCGAACCGCCGAAATATACTTAGTGCTCATTATCAGCATGGAACTTCAGAATTTTTATACCCGTCTTCTTTCTTTTATCTTGACAGTCTATTACATGATCGGCACAACCAGAGGCTCATACACATAGAAGCAGCCTTCTATCTATTTATAATTCTATTATTCCCCTTTTAGGGAGGGCACTGACTGGGACTGTCCTCGCACGCAAGCTGCTCGGGTTGGCCCATTGTACTACCCGGGATGGAATGCTGTGAGTGCACTAAGGCCTTCTGCGCTACAGATCCCCCTGCGTGTAGCCTCAAAACTACCCTTAAGCCTATATGTAGAATTCTACGTAGGTTTTACCGCGGTCCCTCAACCCCGGTCCTACGAGTTACCATGAGCCGAGTGGAGAGCCCATGGTGCGTAGCGCTACCACCAGCAACGAATGACCACATATCCACGGAGTTCAATTTCGGCAGCAGCCCGCAGTCGACTCTACACCGGAGCAAGCTCGAAACCTGGGAAATAAACTGAGATGAAGATGATGATGACGATGATGATGATGATGATGTTTATGATGATGATGATGATGATGATTAGAGCATTCATTTTTAGCCCCATAACACGACAGACAGCGAATGTTAAGTTAGCTGTATGGAGTATGGATGACGTCATTTGACCTTGTGTACGTACGGATCACATACAAAATAGTCGCGGAATTGTAAGACAGACCGTCCACGTAGAGCACACAGCGAACGTACCGTGTCAATTATCTTTAGTTGTACAAGATCAGTGCATTTACAATGTCGAAAGCAAAACGTTCTTTACAAGATCGTTTGAATAAGATTCTGGAGGACTTTGGAAATGAACATAGGGTAAACTAGGTAGTTATTGACCAGTATACGGTGATTGACCGCTTCCTTTTTCAAGTATATTGTGAATAAACCACGATCGTGATTTCACTTTTTGCTGCATATACCTCTAATAGCAACCCTTATTTGTGGTTAGTTGTCGCTGTTCATCCCACTGAGTTAGTGTCTGTTGTCTGAGAGGACTGAAATCGATTGGAAATGCAACTGAACCTAAACAAGTGTAAGTAACTAGAGAAATTGCTAAGAATAATGCATCCAATAATTTATTTATTCTGCAAAGGATACATAAATTCTGGTGCTCGTTTTTACACTCACAGTGTGAGAAAAGGTATAAGGTTTCCGTCCACAGAATATTATTTTGTTAAAGTTTTTATATGACATAAAAATGCCCCGTGGTCAATCACTATAAAGTGAATGGCCGCAAACTACAGTGATTGGTAGTTCATAAATTATTTGTTAGAATAATGACCAATTTGCTCCAATTCTATATATGTTATCGGTTAAATGATGGGGATTTTTACAGGACTGATACTATATTATAATGCCTAAGCCAGGTAAAGTGCATTATACAGGGGAAGCTTTACGAAACGCTACAGAACCTGTCCACAGTGGATTTGATTTAAATGAAGCTGCCAAGAAGTTTGGTGTCCTAAAAGCAACCTTAGCGTCCAGAAGCAAATATCCCGTTGAAGGAAAAGTGTTCTTTGGTCCTCGTCCAGTGCTGGGTGAAGCCATTTGTAATAACATCAGAGAAATGACACACACTTGCTTCTGATAAGGCACAAAAGAGAAAAATGGAAGAAGAGGCAAGAGAAGGAAGGAAGCGAATAAGAAATGAAAGAAAAGGCAGCGAGAAGAGTTCTTGTCTTATTTTTTTAACTTGGTTATTTAACGACACTGTATCAACTATGAGGTTATTTAGCGTCGATGGGATTGATGGTAGCGAGATGGTATTTGGCGAGATGAGGCCGAAGATTCGTCATAGATTACCTGAAATTTGCCTTACGGTTGGGCAAAACCTCGGAAAAACCCAACCAGGTAATCAGCCCAAGCTGGAATTGAACCCGCGCCCGAACGAAACTTCGGATCGGCAGGCAAACACCTTTGCCGACAGAGCTACGCCGGTGGCGAATAGTTCTTAATGAGAAAGATCAGAAGAAGAGAAACGAAACAGACGAGAAAAAAGTGAAAATTGTGAAAAGTGTTGTTCAATCACTAATAAATGAGTATTCAATAACTGTGCAGTAGACGGTCAATCACTAATAAGCGTGTGGTCAATAACTGTGCAATAGACGGTCAATAACTGTAAAAGTGGACTTGTTGTGTTTATTTAATTTATCTTTGCATTAAAATTTTATTTTTTCTTTTGTTTATTGATTTTGATTTGTTTCTGAATCTTCACTTGACCCAATGCCTTTAAAATTCTCTCAATAAGTTACCACTGTTTTCCGCTATTTCATTGTTTTATTATTCATTAGCTTAAGTGGTCAATCACTATACAGTTTACCCTATAAAATCTTATACCGACTCTATATAATATGTGTTCTGTGTAAGACGGCAATAAGGGGAAGTAAACGTACTTGAAACAACATTGTAATTCGAAGAAACATATTTACCACGTAAACTTGTTCACCAGGGTAGACAATGAACAATCATCCACATCTACTGACAATCAGGTTAAGGACTCGGAATTTTACAGAGATTTATGTAAAATGATGGTTAAATGTAATATACCATTTCACAAGCTTTCTGGAAAAATATACACAAAGAAAATTATCACGACCTGCAACACTTAGCGAACGATATTTACATAACAATCTGTTGTACATCCATAATAATTTTTCAGGGTTCTCGAAAACAATTAAACGTTTAGAAGCGCGTGATCTGAAAATGTCAGACGCCCTTAATTTAATAGAAGAACTTGAAATAAACGTGAATGTTCTAGATGTACAAGGTAATACCGTTGGCGAAAAAGTTAAGAATAAACTTAAAGGAGTCCTACACAAGAATCCTGGTTATTCGACATTGTGGAAAAAAACTGGCACAAGGTGGAGTAAAAGACAGCAACGTTCCTTATTTCCTGTTTGCTCCAGTAACGTTTTGTGATGGTGAGAGAAATTTCTCTAAATACAAACTGTTGTTAAGTGATCGCAGGAGAAGCTTTAATTTCGATACTTTACGCATGCACTTAGTTATTAATTGCAACAGTTGAAATTCATATGTTTCGCTCAAAAATGATTAACAGAAGTGACTCAACTTTACATTAATGCGAGTGTACGTGTCCAGTGTATCCCAGCGGGCACTCTACCTCTTCGATCTGATGTCAACAAACAACGACGTGAACTCCATGTGCGCACAACTAAAAGGTAAGGGGCTAAAAATGAATGCTCTAATGATGATGAAAGAGGGCAGTGTGATGCCAAAATGAATCCGAGGTCCAACGCTGAAAGTTACCCAGCAATTCTGCTTGATTTGGTTGAGGGGAAATCTTGTAAAAAACCTCAAACTTGTAGCTTGCCCCAAACCAGGATTTTAACCCGGGTCCCCTCGTTTCACGGTCAGACGTGCTATTCGTTTCTCCATAGCGATGGGCGAAACTGACATCACCTTGTCTCACTTTCTCTATTGGTATTTAGGAAGCTGGGCGCATTCGCCCTCTGACGCTTGCTACCATTTGACGTGATCTACGTTTACAATACAGGGAAGAATTCCTGCGGCGGAATGGTCAGCGACTTGCATTCAGCTAAGAAATCCAGTTGGACTCTGAAGTGATCTATATACGCTCCTAATGGAGCAACAAATCAACAGACTGAAATTTATTCATTTCCTTAGTTCCCAATTCTCCAGTTTAGTGTCACCATAACCGATACGACTGAGAAGAATATACTATTCTCCATCTCTTCCGATGGAACCTCTCTTCTCTACCATTTGTTCCCAAGCTAAACTGAGGGGCGTAGTCTCTGGAGAACCAGCAGTCCCACAAGCTAACAAGCTGGCTTCTACGAAGGCAGCTGCCCCCGATCCCTCAGGTGCGGAGTAGTAGGATAGCATTTTCCTCATCGTCTACTCTCACCCCTGTCGAAGAGAGAGAGAGAGAGAGAGAGAGAGAGAGAGAGGGATAGCAGAGGTAGAGAGAGAGAGAAAGAGAGAGAGCTGGGAAAGAAACCAGGCATCGGCCTCCACAATGATCAGGAAAGATATCTTCCAGTGACTGTCACGCCGGGTTTAAATGTTTCTTTGGTCCACTTAACATTTAAAATTAGGCGTTCCGTAAGAGAAGGGCGAGCCCGCTGAGAGTCGAATTTTTTTTTTTTTTACTCCTCCGAATATTTAAGACATATCTACAACTTAAGCCTGGCAGACGTTGGCGGGCTCCCCCTTGCTACATCGAAATTATCGTTGTTTTTAAGGTTGGAGAAACTGCGTAGTCTGTGACAGGTTCATAATATTCATATTACTCCGTACGAGAAGGGCGAATACGCCACTCCGCCTGAAGGCGCGCGCCATTTATTGTCTCAGTGTTGTAACCACACAGATGAATACAACAGTAGTGAGGAATTACGTGTATTTATGGACATTGTAATAGCTTTTTATGAGTAATAGTGACAGTGATAATCAACCAGGCATATCTGGTTATTGTAGGAAACGTCAGAGGCATGTCGAAAAATGGATAAACGTACAAGCAAAGATTAAAAGCAACAAAGGTGAATCGTACATTAGTACGAAAACATCTCGACATGTGCAAGCTCGCGGTATAGGCCCGCCATGTACATGTGGGGCTTCAACGCATTAGGTATGGAGAAAATACAACCTGTATTTCGTAATTTCTGGGAGTTGGGTGATTATTACCTCCAGAATGCCTATATTTCTAAGCTCGTAACCAGTGTTGACGTGAACAGATGTCGCATTAAGAACAGGCCGACCTCTCTCAGCTGGTTTTGCCAAAGAGGCACTGTGTCACTTCTGATAAAGTAAAGGATCTGAAAGCTCTCCTTATCTATGTGCCACAGAACATTTCTGGATGACATGATCAGCAAGCAAAACGTACAACTAGCAGTGACCGACTCAGAGGAACATCTTCGTGAAGATGATGTAATGGATTATTACATCTGTTCCCAGAACAAGATAGCAAGAGTAATAACATGACAGGCGTCTACTTATTTTTGTTTATTAATAATTTCAGACATTTTTTTAAATGCCACATCACAGTGCGATTAAGTGTTTTTATTTATTATTATTATTATTATTTATTATTATTATTATTATTATTATTATTATTATTATTAATGTCTGCCACTATTGAGTTCATTCTATGCACTTTGCTTTGTCTAATATACTGTTTTCAAATTATTCCCATAATATTGATGAATTCATAATGTAATCAATGATCACTATTAAGATGGAATATTAAATTGGACATTAATTGCAATTTTCAATAAAGTTATTCGTTTTTCAGTGTACAAAGTAATTATCATTATTTACAGACGTGTCCTTGGCGGTTTCGCCCTTATCTCGTTTACAGGTAAAGTACTGTGAACATCGATTATATCTACAGGTACATTTGGCAGGTTCGCCCTTCTCTTACGGTACACGTCATATAGGTTCAAGTGCTCATCTTCAAGATACTGCTCCTATAGGAATGGGCCTATGATCAGAGTGTGCTCCGTAAAAATTGTATGCTGTAAAGTTCAGTTTGTTACGCTCCTTTGCCACTTTCTCGGGAGAGTGGACTTACAGATCACAACAGACAATACAGAGTGGAAGTGATTTAACTGTGCAGATTGAAAAGGGGAATATAATACAAAAAATAAATAAAGAAACCTAACATATGAATTGTAATAATTAAGTGCACGGTTAATTAGAAAATTAGGCGAAAGTGTACGTAGTTAGACAATAGAGCAGTGATGTCAACTGATGCCCATAGGAGCAAGCGCGCGCTTTAGAGCCCAGGAGAGCCTGAGCGCTTTACGGCGGAAAGGAAAGAGAAAGACGAAAGAGGTACTATGCGCCGCTTGGTCGAGCTATATACAGGGATGGCCAGCACTCATTCAAGGGATAAAGGGAAGAGAACTTATTAAAACTGTATCCATGTTAATTTTTAAATTTGTCTGAGAAGTATAAGTGCATTATAAGAATGTAAGTTTTAATTTTAATGCTCATTTTTCACAAGTTTGCTTTTTTATGCAAAAGGAATATATTCTCAACTTTTTTACAGAAAAGTGAAATTTTCAGATGTTTGTTTAGTAGCCTTACAGGTACTAAAACAATGTTTTCGTAAATCTAATATATCGTAAATACGTATTACTGAAGATAGTTTATTAAAATGTGTGAAAATATTCTAATGGAAAATATTTGTAAGGAAATGAATTAACAAAGCAAATACTGTGTATGACTTGAGGCTTTCCCGGCGTTTGATGTAGAATAACACTTCTCGGGTTCTCGTCCCTGAAGAAGATGGCAGAGCTAGCCGTCGAAAGCTTGGAAGCTAATCTCCAACTCACCTGGCTGAGAACCCGAGAAGAGTTATTCTAAAGCAAATAGTGTTACATCAGTTATAGCTTCAGCATATTTTGAGGTAATTTAATATTCTGATAACAGAAAGTTGAGTACCAATATCATCTAAAAGCATAATGCGATACGAGTTTTAGTATGTAATATTAGTTACAGTTAAAACATATACCTAGGCAACTTTCCTTTGTACTATAATATTGTTTTGATTACTTTTATAAGGCTAAAGGTACCATCAATATCAATTTCAACTTATCATGTCATATTCAGTGTATTTCTTTGGGATAACACTTTCTTTATGAATGATGTTAATTTACTTTTTGCAGTATAGTTGTAGTTATTATTGAATTTGTGTGAATATTCCTTCTTTACTCTTTATTATGTTATTAACGTTCAAAACACAACTGCAATATTAGGCTAAGAAATAGATGTTAATACTTTTGTTTTACAGACAATATAGAAAATAACAAACAGAAAGAAGCCATATAAAAATAACGACATAAAATTTCACGTTCCGTTTGAAGTTTGTGCACCACTGTTTTCTTAATCCAACAGGCTGTTTATTCCTTCTAGCATACCTGGCGCTTGATGTCCGCGCACGACGTCAAGGTCAGAAAATGCGCTTGCTTTTACATCACTGCAATAGAGTGTCGCCGGATCACGTACGTAAGCACACACGCACTCGGTGTAAACAGCAGAGTTCCTCTATTTTAGTCACTCCAGAATGGTTACCATACTTCATAATGTTGGGCAATAACGATACATGTTAATTAATTAATTAATATATTTATTTAATTTGCAAGAAAACTGTCTATTTCATTCAAAACTGTAAAGTGATAAATCATACCTTATTGGCTTCTGTAATTATGAGAATAAAAATCAGAATCCTTTGGGTAATACTTATTAAGTAAAATTTATAATTTCTAACAAAAAATAATGTACTTTCAGGTTCCTGATGGATGTAATTTTACGCTGCATGTTGTTGTTCTTTAAGATAGGTAATTGTAATATCTGGATGGCTCAATGACGTGATCTGCCTTTTATATCGAAAGCCACAGCCGACATCCTACAAAAAGAGTGAAACAAATCGAGCATTCGGCAACCGAATAATAAGGCAGCCCGCATCTGTATGTGATCTGTGGTCCGAATGGTTTGCATACTGTCTACACCGCCAGGCGCTCAGTATCGTTGATTAATTTATAATATTCTCAGCCGGTTTTGCAGGACTCTAATTCCGCATTTACCTGGTTTGTTTGAACTTTATTTTATGAGAGAACAACAACCACAAATGGTTTTCATATTTCGGCCAATATTGCAAACTCACTTTTAATGTACCTATTAAAGAGCTCTCGCCGCCGGCAACAAACTTATCGAGGATCGTTGGAATGTGGGCTAGTTTCGTCTCTGGTGTTCTTGTGATCGAAACGGACACAATGTAGAAGAGATGTAAATCCCTTGACGCACATATTTGCTTTCGTTACATCAATCCCTGAGCAAACCACGGTCCATAGTTTAACTCCATGTGTGGTTTGCTTTCTTGATTCAGATCAGATAGAGCAAACCAAATTGTGACCTTATCTAACTTCTCGCAGTTTCATAACCGTCCTTTTCTACAGAATATTCAACATTCTCCTTCTTTCTTGCATGTATCATACAATTTCGTTAATAATTTTAAGTTAAGATTAATTAACACAACAAACATCATTATAATGTTTTTAGTAGGTTATTTTACGACGCTTTATCAACATCTTAGGTTATTTAGCGTCTGAATGAGATGAAGGTGATAATGCCGGTGAAATGAGTCCGGGGTCCAGCACCGAAAGGTCCACACCTGTGGAGTAACGGTCAGCGCGTCTGGCTGCGAAACCAGGTGGCCCGGGTTCGATTCCCGGTCGGGGCAAGTTACCTGGTTGAGGTTTTTTCCGGGGTTTTCCCTCAACCCAATGCGAGCAAATGCTGGGTAACTTTAGGTGCTGGACACCGGACTCATTTCACCGGCATTATCACCTTCATCTCATTCAGACGCTAAATAACCAAGATGTTGATACAGCGTCGTAAAATAACCCAATAAAAAAGCAGTTCTGACATGTTATCAGACACAGAAAAATCAGAAACTTTCACTCTAGTATTTAATTATTTTCAATTGATAGAAACTAATCGTAGTTTGTTATTGTAGGTATCAATCAGCAGGTTCTGCTGTTTTATGATTAATGATTTTTTGTGTACTTGCTACAGATCTGGAGAAAATTCAATTTCCTTTGAGGTAAGGCTAAACATTTGGAACAGCCATCAATCCCTACCAAGTGTATTTAGTTGGATAAGTACGAAAATGAAGTTCTAATTTCTTTAGACACGTCTTCGAAAAAGTGAGTACTTGTATTTTTATTGAAGGCAACACTGGAAAATAAAATTTAACTTATTTTCTGTTACTGAAACGAAAACACTGGAATTCAATGTATTTTATGCTGAATATGGATATGGCAATAAAATTGTCAGATGTGGTCTAGTTTTCTTGTAATTCGAGAAAGAAATGAATAGAAAAAAATGTATTTTCCTAAACATATTCGGTTGGGCTTACCTCAATTATTATTACAGACGTCTCCTTTTAGCATGTCTGCTGTACTGCACCTCGGGAGCATCTCTCATCACCGACCAGCAATAACCAGCTAATATGGATGTACTCCACTTACCCTGGTATCGTCTTCAAATGTTAAAATTGTCTGGTGAAAGTGCTCTACATGTTCATCAGAAACTGCATCACAATTTTCTGGAAAAAGTACAAATAAGAGTGGAGGAAGTGTACAGTATCTTCAATGACATATTGCACCCATTTGATGATAAGCCAGCAACATTTTATCCATTATTTCCCTATAGTTTGGCGCACGACAGTTCCCTAGGAAATTTGAGGCCATCGTTCTGAAAGATTCCCAAGCAGCATGTTCTTTTCCTGTCAGAAGTTCATCGAAATGTTGATCTGAAAAGAGTTCTCTGACTTTGGGTCCTACGAAAATTCTGTCTTTAATTTTAGCTGCACTTATTCTTGGAAATTTTCAGATGTGCTGGATTTTGGTTCGTCGTCAGAATCAATGGTATAAGACTCAGGTGGTAGTGGAATAGAGAGTTCATTAGAATGTGGCAATGGACGAATAGCTGAAGGTATATTTGGATAATTCACAGTCGATCTTTTCTCCTTTGAAATTAACTTCATTGGTGGAATCATGCACAAATAACAATCATTTACGTTGTCGGTTTGTCCCCTCCAAATAATGGGCAAAGGAAAGGGCATTGATCCTTTTAGCCATTCACCGAGATTTGCCGAACAGTCATTGCAACAAATATTCTGCATCCAAAATACAGATGGAATGATTTCTTTATTAATGGAGTTATATTTCGCTTTTGCGTTGCAAAAGTCCTTTCCCACAAATATAACAAAAGTCATCGGCACTATTTATACACTTAAGCAGCATACTAATTTCTACCGCATTACAGATTTATCACTATGCAGATTTAAAAAAGAATCTGCTGACAAAAGAGACGTATATACGGTTAAGCACAGCACTACAAAAATTTTATGAATTTACCTCAAAAGAAAGAAGAAAACCGTTCTCCACTCAGCAACGTCTTGTATCTAACTAAACCAACAATATTTTACAAGTAAACACAATCTCTCAGGATCATAAATGTATTTCCACATCTCCTGTGTAAGAGGTTTACTGTAACCGAGAAACAGTTGACGTTCTTTCTGAAATGAGTAATCCCAGACATATGCTATACATTGAAAACCAGACTAGTGAGTTCATTTTCATTTTCACTGTCATATTCGTGATTAGTGGTACAAAATTAATCAGAAATCGATGATTTTGTTTCCGTAACTTTTTGGCTAAGTTATTTAGTAAAAATGATAGGTATGATTTCTGTAATCAATAAAATTGAAATATGTGGAATTCCAGTTGGTGATCGGATATCAAAGTTTATTATTTTTACGTATATTGGACGCCAGTAGGAGATTTTTTTTTAATTTCATAGCCAATTAGATTTAACAATGAAATGAGTTTACAAACCACATATCGAAATTTTTGATCTGTGGTAATATAAACACAGATTTTTACTTTTCAGAAAGATTCCGCAAATTAAACTAACTTTTTGAAAATTATGACCTCAATCATTCCTAAGTTTCTCAACCAGAATACAAAGAAAATATTTTTGTAAATAGAAGGAGATAGTAATTCCTATTCGACAGGACCATTAATCGATAACCTGTCTGATTATGACGCGAAAGTACTAAGTGCTCACAAAGTCGCTGAATATTCCAGACCATCAATTGAATAAACGAGAAAACGATAATACATTCTAAATATAGGCTATTAATGATTAAAATTCATGTCTACAAAATCAATCTTGGTAAAATGTACATGTACCACTAAATGTACATGTACTACTAAGAAATACAAAGTGAAAAACTCTGAGAATTAAATCTCATGCATTGCAAAGAGGAATATATATTAAACGAGCAAGAATAGCGGTGATTCTCAACTACTATAAGAACTACTATGAAACCATAAAAAAATTACAAGAGATAAAATGAATACTTTTGAATGGAAAAATTCAGATATTGAAATTAAAAGTACCGTATATGTGATATTATTAAAATGAATGGTTATAAAGTAGACAATCTAAATTCTATTTAAAATTCCTTTAATGACTTGTATATAAGGCCATTGGCAACGTAAATATTCCAGATTGTGCCAAAGTGCTGCAATTCTTTATTTAACAGATACATTTAACATTGAACTTTCAGGTCTCAAAATTGTTTGACTACTGTAGCAGAATACATGTGCCTTTGCGATTAAATATCTGAAAAGAAAAAAACATACTCTGGATGTGATGAAATAATAAAAAAAGTTATGGAAGCATGTCTGAAATAATTTCTCCTCCTGCAACTTGCTATTGCAAAGTGTTATTTTCCCAAACAGACTCAAATGCTGAGTAGCAGAATAGTAAAACCAATACACAAAATGGGAGATGAATATACTATTGATAATAAATTATACATCTATATCATTACTGACATCTGTAAAGTTTTTGAGAACGTTATGTGTAATGGAATGTATTATTATCAAATTTCGAATTCAACAATTTATTACTTTTAGAATAGTATTAATTTATATGGTATACGCTACAACTGTCAAGTATTAAAAACATGCAAGCAATGGCGCATTTTCACTATTCATACAATTGTCGCGTAAAATATACATTTAATAATTTTCCCATGACCAACCCAGAGATGATAGAAAGGCATTGGTTAGTAAAACATTTACTCTTTTCATACAGACAATTTAGGTATAGCACGTTTTTTATTAAATATACATAATTTTCTAATAAATTTTATATGTAACTTTTAATTATTTTAATCATTTACTTTTTTTTATTGATGGTTGTTTTTAAAATTCCAAACATGCAAATGCATGCAATAGTATTGAATTTACAGACAAGATTTAATTTTGTATTAAAGAATAAGAAAATAATTTATAATTTATTACATTGAGACATGAATATCTAAAAAGGATGTAAAGGAACAATGGCCTCCACTGTACACAACTTTAATTATTCAATTCCAAACTTGTTTATTGCAATATGTTTAACATGAATTTACTTACTTTTACATAGATAACTATCTATTAGTCTGATAATGCCCATAATAAGGGCGAAAACGTTGACTGATATGTATTAGTAAAAATAATGTTTTTGATATTTTGCTACAATAAATAAGTCAAAGACTGAACAATCAAGACTTCACATTTTCGTATTATCATTATATGACTTATTGGAATACACAAAAAATGAATTCAAAATAGAAATTTGTAATTTATTTAGTAACATTTTTTACATCTTCAAGCTAAAACACTGATATAAGATCTCTTGAATACAATGCATGAAATGAATAAGAGTACGACGGAAACGTTTCAATGTGGATCAAATTCAATACATATAGACTATTCAATTCTTTATAAACGAAAATTTCATTGTTTGGCAAAGCAGTGACTTTTTTCAACTGAAATATTGTAATAAAATTATGATTTTATAATGCTCTAATTTCAAATTAGATTGGCTTTTGAATGAATGAATAGCCTATATTATAATATAACGATTGATTAAAACTACAATTACTTACATTACAGGACGCGCCGAAAACTTTATACAATAGTGTGACACATTGCCTGTATCACTGACACCTATTGTACTTTGCTTGGAGCATGTTTATAAAATTCATGTTTTTTTTCTTGTGTTATTTATCACGTTTTAAGTGATTATAGTTAAAAGCATTACTATCCTTGTTTATTTTGCAAGCATATTAATAATTTGGATTTGAAACAAGATATTAAACGTGTTCGCACGATATTACAACGCATTTTATTAAATCTGTCGTTACATTAAAAAGACATACTTCCACTATGTGCAACGCAATGTTAAAAGGAGGGAAACAATAGTATTGAATTTACACACAAGATTTAATTTTGGATTAAAGGATAATAAAATAATTATAATGTATTACATTGAGACATGAATATCTAAAAAGTATGTCAAGGAACAATGGCCTCCGCTCTATGCAACTTTTACATATGATTAGAGTTATTTCATTGTTAGTTTGATAATTGTGATATGTGCGTTACAAGCTATTTAACCAGAGCAGAGAAGTAATCGTATCCAGATCGCCGTTATTGTCATAGAAGCAGCTATTATTAGTCTCGTAACATCCATCTATGCTCCAAGCCACACAGCAACACTTTCGTTTGCCTGAAGCATTAAACGACGTGTGCACATATGACACAGGAAATGCACAGAGCGAACTAACCACAAACTATAGCAGAATCTACACACAGTACAGTCCATCCACAAAATTAAATCACCTCCCCAATGAATGGTTTAGTAAGGGTAATAAGCTTATTTATTTTCTATCAAAGCAGTGTTCACTTCAAAGTATGTTACTGTTAGATCATTAATTCATTACTGTGCAAAATAAAATGAAGAGCAAGTATTTTGATGTAAAATAAAGCAATAGAAAATACACGCTATAACAATAAAGTCAGTATTCATTATGGCTGCCGGAATATGTACTAAAATCTGCTCGTCTATTCACTAGTTACGCCGGTTCAAGCATTTCTTTCCCACGCCAAACAAACATTAGTTCAAACACTCGTAATATTGTGACGTATTGTTCACTGACTTAAGGGGAGAGGATGGTATTTTTTGGTGAAAAATGATTAAATTAAAAAAATTCTTTAAAATACACTGTGATATGTGTGGAATTCATAGCATAACATTTTGTGAGTATTTGTGCCCTTATCGAATGCTGAGTCGCCATTTTTAAACTTCCTGCGTTATGAATTTTTAAATCACTCGCCCACTTTTATTGTTGTTTCCGGTAAATTAAATTTTCATTTTTTTTTTTTCCCTTTAAAATATCCTTTGACATGTGTGGAATGCATTGCATAACATTTTGTGTGTATTTGTGCCCTTATCGGATGTTGAGACGTCATTTTTAAACTTCCTGCGCTATGGATTTTTAAATCACACGCCCTCTTTTATCGGTTTCCGGTAACTTCATTTTTTTTTTTTTGCTACATTGCCAGACAAAAATGGATATAATTTCTGAGCTATTAAATATACATGCATGAAATTTAAAACACACATTCTTTAGACTATTAGGAAAAATTTCTCTGTAACAGAATTTTGTTAATTGATTTCATTTAAAAAATACGTCTGTTTGTTTGTAAGAAAGGAAATCAGAAAATTGTTATTAAATTTAAATTATTTATTTTACAAACGTAGGGACTAATATCAAAATTCTGTTACAGACAGTTTGTAGAACATGCCTTTGCAAATACATTGCAAAAAACTGTTTGAATCTATCTTTAAAAACGGTTTAGATATATCGGTTTTAGTGCAATTCTGCATTGGGTATATATATATTTTTTTCAAATTCGGGCCCCCAAATAATTTTTTTTTCAAAATACTTTTATTTCGTTGAGTTGCCACAGCTATACAAAAAATTAATATTTTACACTAAATAGGAAAATAGTTTTAAAAAATACCATCCTCTCCCCTTAAGCACAGAATTCTCGAAGAAATTACAATGTGTTCATAATATGTGAATGATAAGTTTATAATATCCGATAATACGATCATATTTCACCATTTTTATAATCTTTACATGGCTCCGTCTCAACTACCGCAGAACTTTACACTCTGTACAAAATTGTAAAAATTGTAGAAAATTACTAAATTGTAAAACTATAAAAATTTGTAAAAATTGTAATTGTAATATTGTAAAATGTTGACGTGTTCCACATCTTAAAGCTTCATTGCTCATGTAAGATCTATGGAATAAAATAAATGAATGAATGAAATGAATTTCTCTTCTATTTCAAATTCTGCGCACCTCAAATCCAGGTTATCTGTCGTATCGTTTTGTGTATTTATATTTCAATCATAACCTAAAGACTCGATCTCAGATCACCGGCACATCGAGCATATCTCATCATAACACTTCACGATACTATGTAAATCTGGCTTTTTGGTAGTAGCTCCCTGTAAAGCAGGTTTGAATAATTTCAAGGAAAAATTGTTCTGGAGCCGGGTATCGATCTCGGGACTCTTCGCTTAGCGCACGAATGCTCTACCGACTGAGCTACCCCAGGAACTATACACGAGACCGTCACAATTTTTCCTTTATATCCACACAACTCAAATGGGCTGACAAGAAGCTAGAACCCAACTTTGAATGTACACATGAAAGCTAGATTTGCATAATATATTCGTTACTGTAGGCACGTTAACAGGAAGCCACAATTTAAGTCACACAGAATTTGCAGAATTTGTGTGCACTCAAAGTTGGGTTCAGGCGTTTTGTCAGCCCCAGTTGTGTGGATATAAAGGAAAAATTGTGACGGTGTCGTGCATAGTTCCTGGGGTAGCTCAATCGATAGAGCATTCGTGCGCTAAATGAAGGGTCCCTGGATCGATACCCGGCTCCGGAACAATTTTTCCTTGAAATTATGCTACTTCACGATACTCTTTATCATTCACCGTCTCAATTTCTCGTCATTGGAATTCCCTACCTTATACCTTAAGGGGCTGTCAGACATTGACCACTTTAAAAAGCTGGTTGTCACATAGGCTGCTTAGATTGTGATCTTTAAAAAGTGTATGATTTTTACTTTTAATATATCTTTTCTATTACTTCAATAATTACTTCGATTCACAATGAGACAATATTGTTTGACACATAGAATTACGTGTAACTAAACTTGTCTTAATTTTTCTATTGTTATTGTTATTATTATTATTATATTATTAATTATATTTTGTTCCTGTATTGCTGTCATTGTATTTCCTATTGTACTTATACTCGTTGGGTGGAAGAGAAAGCCATATGGTCTTAATTCTGACTGTAGAAATAAATAAGTTAAATAAACAAATATAAATACATATATATAAATATGAATAAATAAATAAATATATATTATGAATAAATAAATAAAATAATTTCGTATATATACAGATACGGAATTTAAATTTGAAGCGAGTCTTGATGGGAGTCCGCCTATATGTAGGCAAAAATTTCCTACGACTGTCCACAGTAGCACATAGTACCGAGGCTCTTGTTTACTGCACATGCGCTGTTTGCTGTAAGCGAAACCTACACAGTAAGGGAGCTCAAAATTCACTTTCTCAAAATGTGTAAGTCAAATTAAGTTGGGTCTTATAAGAGGAAGTATAATATCGATGTCTAAGAAGTGATACCTCGTATCTGTAAATTTTCAGATGAATCAAATGTTACTTTATTTATTTTATTTTATTTTTTTTTTTCATAAAATAGACAACATTTTTATATAGGTTATTTTTTGCTTTTCAAGATCTTCTGCTCGCAGACAAAATATTAGTTAACTGTCCAATTTCATGAACATAATAATAATGTAGTTAAAGTAAATGACCATTCTTGTAGATATGAGTTAGGCCCTATTAGCCTACTTCTTAGTCGTCGGTATGTTCATACCAAAATAATATCATTTTTAACTATTTTTGTTTTTAATATTTTTATTACATGAGAATTAACGAGTAAACACAAAATGAATTTATCCAGATAAGTATAGGTCAATAAACAAGGTTTTATAAGTATACTGCTTGATTCTACAGTAGATAAGCGTCTTGTAAAATATTTTGACCGTGTTTAAAATCTTACCAGTTATTGCGGAGGCAGAGACAATATTTATAGTAGAGAAGTCCGGCAGTGGGAATCTTGTGCATTCAGAAAATATTGTGGTTAACATGAAGAATCTTTACATAATATTACTACAATTTAATAGCTGCACAATATGTATAATGGGAAAGTATATGTAATTTAATAACACTCTAATTTGATCAGCTGATCACATAAAATATTATTCTAGCATATCCTTATTTCTGTTTAGAGTACAATACTTCCTTTGCAGAACGAAAAGTTACATTGGTTCGGATCAAATTCCTTCTCACTTAAAGGACAAGACTAAAATTCTTTCAATCATTTATTATCATAATACACTGCTCTCTTAAATTGACTGAGCAAATTGGGAAATAAATCAATGGCTTTCCCAAAATAAGCCATGAAATGTTAAATATAAAACAAGTTTTATCTCGAAAAGGAAGCAAAAACAAACAAAATTGCATTCTTTCGTTTCAAATATCTAAAGTATAACCCCATAAAATTAATGACATTATGTTGTTCATCCTGTATTGCAACCTCCCCTCATGGATTATAATAAACTCTTCCAATTAGATAATGTATATATGCTGACTCTCCTTGTGTACAGCAATGGACTCGACTGTTCACATTGTTATTTCATCGGATATAACGCAAGATTTTCTATTACAGTAAAAGTCGAATTTTCGTTCCACAAAAAGCTTCAATTTTCTTCTATTATTGTAGGTCGAATAGACTATAGATTTACTTACTTTCTAACGTATGGCTTTTAAGGAACCCGGATGTTCATTGCTGTCCTCACAAAGCCAGTCAATCGGTCCCTATCCTGAGCCAGATTAGGCCTAATCAAGTCCCTACCAATATCCCATCTCCCTGAAATCCATTTTTATATTATCCTCCCATCTAGTCTCGGTCTTCCCAAAGATTTTTTTTTCCTCCGGCCTCCCATCTAACACTCTATAATATGTATTTCTGGATTCGTCCATAAGTGCTACATGTCCTGTCCATCTTTAACGTCTGGATTGGATACTCCTAATTATGTGAGGTGAAGAATACAATGCGCGCAGTTCTGCGTTGTTTATCTTTCTCCATTCTCCTGTAACTTCATCCCTCTTGGCCACAAATATTTTCCTAAGCATCTTATTCTCGAATACCCTTAATCTCTGTTCCTCTCTCAAAGTAAGAGTCCAAGTTCCACAAGCAAACAGAACACCGACAATATAAGTGTTTTATAAATTCTAACTTTCAGCTTTTTCGAGAGCACTCTGGATGACAAAAGCTTCTGAACCGAATAATAGCACGCGTTTCCCATATTTATTCTGCGTTTAATTTCCTCCCGAGTGTCATTTATATTTGTTACTGTTACTACAAGATATTTGAACTTTTCCTCTTCTTCAAACGATAAATTTCCAATTTTTATATTTCCATTTCGTACAATATTCTGGTCACGAGACATAACCATATACTTTGTCTTTACGGTATTTACTTCCACACCTATCTCTTTACTTGCTTCAAGTAAAATTCCCGTGTTTTTCGTAGTTAGTGGGTTTTCTTCTAACATGTTCACGTCATCCATATAGATGTAACCCGTTCAATTCCAAACCTTCTCTTTCATGCTGGACTTTCATAATGTCATATTATAGAGCAAAGTTAAAAAGTAAAGGTGATAGTGCGACTCTTTGCTTTCCTTATAAATACATGCGTAATTTGGTATGGTCTGAAATATTATGTAAATTATTTTCGTTTATTTATTTTATTCTTTATGTTAAAATCAATATATGTTGTTGATTATTTTTTTTTAATTATAGTTTATTTTTACTGTATAGGATATATTTATTTTTTATAAAAGTAGATTTTCTCGTTCCATTTTGTGACACTAAATGTAAAATATTATGTTTGATAAACTGTACACTTCCTAATTCCACATGGTTTTTTGTGGTTTTGTTCGCTGTCTATTTTTATTTCTTTGTTTTCATAGACACAAAAGGGCAAATGTGAAGTAACAATTTGAATATACTGTAAGTTATTTCAAACATTCCCAATGATTCTGCTGTGAAGGCGGTTACAGTTGTTTCGTATCAACTGTACTTGGGATGCTTCTCGCTACGACTCTGTCGATGCATTTGTTAATTAGAAAACCTGTAATCGTATCAATAGTATATTGCCATCGAAATGGAT